>NW_022196914.1:68096430-68182411 GCF_008632895.1 Mastomys coucha | reverse complement strand
GAGACAGGGTCTCACTATAGCCTGGAGAGCCTTGAATTTACAAATATCTGCCTGCCTCTGCCTCTGGAGTGGAGTGTTGGGATTAAAGGCATGTGGCACTACACCCACATCCAAACATACTTTGGAAGGCGGCTTATAGTAATTTCTTCAGTTTTAAAAAAATGTTTCACCAGATAGTACAGGATTGTCCCCTTTTCTGTGCCCTCTGTGATTTGTCAGAGCTCCAGAAAGACAAAACCCACTCTGGGGAAGTTGTCTTGAGTTCACTCAGCACCTAAGAGATAGCC
Organism: Mastomys coucha; assembly: GCF_008632895.1. Taxonomy (NCBI): domain Eukaryota; kingdom Metazoa; phylum Chordata; class Mammalia; order Rodentia; family Muridae; genus Mastomys; species Mastomys coucha. The sequence continues at coordinate 68,182,124 of NW_022196914.1, read as the reverse complement.
ACAGTGGAGAGAAGGAGGGATACTGGGGAGGTGGGATGTCTTCCTGTGTCTCTTGCTGTGGTGGAGGGATACATGGTATCCTTGCTTATCTTCTGTGTGCATTGGCGTGATCTTAGGACCCACAGATTTAGTGGAATGCCAAAAGTTGTTCAGGTTGAAGAGGTCAAAACACCATTCTGAAATCCTGAGATCAGCGTAGTAGTAGTTCTTCATACTGCCTCCCCATCCCATGCTCTTAGAAACTTGTCCAGAGCTGTCTTTTCCATATGAATGTCTGATCTTCTTGTGTTTGAGGTAAAACCTTGTACCTCATAACCCCCACCTGAAGGCAAAGGGAAAATTGCCCCAAACTAGATCAACCTCTGTGTGTTAAATGCTGTAACATCAGTTTGGACAGGTCTGGCTGATCTGAGAGTAGTGCTTTTCCTAACACAGACAAGCCATATGAGGAGTGAAGGCAAGGAGTAAGGGAGAAAGCCATGGAGGACTCACAAGGATGCCTCCCTGTTCCCTGGTCAGCTGGATAGGGTGGCGAGGCATAAGGCACAAGCAGCGGTTGACTGCTAGTTACCATTTAAAAATAATTCCATCAGAGAAGGCTAGAATTCTTTGAAGGGACCTGGGTACCTGAAAGATGACATTAGAATTAGGAAAACAATTATGAAATACCTTAATCTTTGGTGAGCACAGATTAATGGAGTTTTGTGACATATTTTGTGTTTGTAACCTCATATCTTTTGGGTTAAGTTGTTTTGAGGATCAAAATATTTTAAAGTTTGATTTAAAAATCTGAATAGAAGAGTAATCAGTACCTGTTGTAGCAGTTAGAAATCACATGGAACCCCCTTCCAGCATTAATGGTACTATATCTTTATTAAATATACCTGTATCTGACTTGTCATGTGGTGCTTAACATGAAAGGGATCATTTTTGCACTAGCCGTTGAAGGGCTCCATCAGTTTTCTTAAGGACCGTTTTTCTTTAATGCTAATTAGTATTGTTTAGAATACCTATTCAATTATCACTTTGTTGACTCTTGATTATGATGATGATTGCGTGTGTAGTTGTGTCTGTGTGCTTGAGTACCTGTGTGTGAGCAAGCATGCATGCATGTGTGTATGTGTGTACACCCCATACATGTTGCTGAAGATTGATCTCAGGGCCTATAAACATGCTAGGAATGTGTTCTCTCTCCTTCCAGCCCACACGGTAAACTGTTGAGTATCAGCTAGTCTTGCTCTTTGAGTCCTGGTTATAGCCTTTGTTTAGAATTATCCAATATCATTTTTATGGAGGGACAAAGTCTCATGTGGTGGACAAGGTGATCGTGTTAAGTGGGAAGATGTTCATTTTATAAATTTCAATTTACAACTCTACATGCTGTGGTGTCTGGCTTCTATACATGCAAGTGTATGACATATGGAAACAATTTTTCTTAAACTAAAAATCTAGAATATGGTTGGAGCCTTCTGAGTCAGACATTTTATCTTATCTTTGCCTATCCCATGCATATTTTTATTATTACATATATCTGGTTTGTACTGGCTAAGGTGGGATCACCCTTATTTCTCACTTTTTGACATTTTTCAGGTATTTACTTTGTGTATTAATATTTTTAATAGTAAAAGTATAAGAATGGAAGTCTATTATGTATCCCCTTTATTTAATAATGCTTTCTAGTGCTTTCTCTCCATAGAGAACTTTTTATTGGGGGGGATAAAGGAAACTAGAATGTCTTTTTTTTTTAAAAAAAGATTTATGTATTTTATATATGTGAGTACACTGCCCCTGACGGCAGACACACCAGAAGAGGGCATTGGATCCCATTATAGACGGTTATGAGCCACCATATGGTTGCTGGGAATTGAACTCAGGACTTCTGGAAGAGCAACCAGTGCCCTTCATCTATCCATCTCCTAGAATGTCTATTTTTAAATAGATTATATTTGTGGGGGGGAAACCCCAAATATCTACTATATGACAATTTTTAAATTTTCCTATTGTGAACCAATAGTTTGTGCTTATGGAATACCCTTTTTAAATTGATTTATTTGGTTAAAAAATGTTACAACACATCTATCTTGACAAGATAAAATTACCTTTCTCTGGGAGGTTTCTCTTCTTTGGGGTAACGCAGGAGAGGCAGTAAGAGGGGTGCCAATGTCTCATAAGTGAATCCTTGCCATTGTCTGCCAGTCATTCTTAAGCCACGTGCAACACTTCTTCAGTTTCCCATGGTTTGTGAAGGGGAACTCAGAAACCATCTTGATGATTTTTTTTTTGGACAGCATAAATAGCAAAGGGCCGAGAAAAGGCAAAGGGCCTCCTGATTTCAGGTTTGTCTCTCATCTGTAAAGGTCCTGATTTCAGGTTTGTCCCTCATCTGTAAAGGTCCTGATTTCAGGTTTGTCCCTCATCTGTAAAGGCAACTTTTGGGGGGTTGGGTTGCTGGCTAAATGGATGCTTATCTCTTGCCTCTACCCAGCACCCCCAAACTTCACAATAGCTTTTCCATGCATTTAGGGAAGAAGTAGAGGTTTGTTCTCTGGCCAAGTAGATAATGATTGGTACTTCATGGCTGTGGGAGGCATTTGCCTTAGCTAGAACTCTCCAAGGGCAAACAGCCTCCTCAGTGGGGCAAGCATTATTCTTCCGGATTGTTGTATGTAGTGTACAGCTGGCTATTGATGATGGAACTTGTGGAAGATTCCTGTCTGGTTCTGAATCTAAGGTGCATTGCCTTCAATGCTCTTTTCTTATTGGTGACATCACACTCTGGAGCAGGTTATATAACCTGGTATCTAAGTTTTCCTCTGGGCGAGGTTAAAAACATAATCACATGAGTTACTCAGACTGTGATATGTATGAACAGCTCTCCCTGTAGCTGCTGTTGATAGATATTCCAATTTAGGGACATATATCATATATATGTGAGTATATACATATGCACATAGTTATGCACATAGAAAATATAATACACACATATTATAGAAAACTATTATATTAAAAAGGTTCTCTGGTCAAAATTTGTGAAGGGACCTCTGCTCCCTTTGCTGTGTTACTGGTTTCTTTGTGGCAAACTAGAACAAATATGGGGAGGGGGTACAGTTTGGCTGAGAAAAAAGATAAATAAGCCAGGTGACTTATACTTGAAATTTTACACATACAAAAGAGAAGACAAGAACTAGATCTTGGCCATGATCCTAAATATGAGTACCTTAGTAATGCTGTAAAGTAGTAATGCTGTAAAGTAATTGCTGGCTTAGGTGTGACCAAGGTGTACTGCAATCCGTGCACTGCAGTCTGCTGTGCCAGGCAATCCATGCACTGCAGGCTGTGTACTGAAATCCTCTGTGCCAGGCAATCCGTGCACTGCAGTCTGCTGTACCAAGCACCTTGGTGCTGTTGATTGACACTTGTCTTCTCCCTGTTAAGAGAAATCCATGGTTGTCATTGGCTTGAATGTTCCCACGTGTCTCTCCTTGCTGCACTGTCCAGAGCCACCTGTCCAGAGTGAGGACTTGCCGTAGCATCTTCGTGCAGAAGCTGACCTCTCCCTTTCTTGTCACCTAGGTTTCCACTTGAGTGGCACAGTGACAGAACCTGCAATACAGTCGGAGCCAGAAACCGTTTGCAACGTGGCCATCAGCTTTGATCGTTGCAAGATTACCTCAGTGACCTGCAGCTGTGGAAACAAGGACATATTTTATTGTGCCCATGTTGTGGCACTGTCTTTATACCGCATCCGCAAGCCAGATCAGGTCAAACTGCATCTTCCCATTTCAGAGACTCTCTTTCAGATGAACAGAGACCAGCTACAGAAGTTTGTTCAGTATTTGATCACAGTGCACCACACAGAAGTCTTGCCAACTGCCCAGAAACTAGCAGATGAAATTCTCTCCCAGAATTCAGAAATCAACCAAGTTCATGGTGAGTATGACAGATGATGTAATTTTTCTCTAGATTATTTTTCATTTACCAGTTCAATTATGCATAAAATGAAGTGTGAGAAATGGGTCCTCAGTAATGCTCTCTGATAGAGAGATTAGCTTAGCTTTATAGCCTACAACATTGATTGTGAAGTATTTTATGCTAGAAGGCAAGTCCTTTTGGGGAAGAGCTAGGAAAATAGGGTCTTGTTAGTTGTGGCCTAGGCTGGCCTTGAACTCAAGATTATCCCTCCTTAGCCTCCTGACTCTGCCTCCCACCTCCCTGGAATTACATGTATGCTACAGCACATCTGACTGTTTTTGTTGTTGTTGTTTTGGTTTGATTTGTTTTTTGTTTTTTGTTTTTTGTTTTTTTTTTGTGTGTGTGTGCGCTTAGATCTCATTTGTTAAAAAAAAATGTGTCTTACACTTCATTTAGTTTAGTTACATTTCAGATAATATTAAATATTAGTTATTCAAAACACTTAACATTTAATTGATACTTTTAGCAAATGCATATATACATATTTATTTTTTCACTTCCACATTTACTTCCTAGTGGAGGAAAATTTTTATATGGTACCTTATGAAAGAGAATAAACTTTAGAAAAATATTACAACTTAGAATTTATGATATATATAGGTTAAAAAAATCCACAATATATATGAAACAATTCAGAAATATATCCACCAACATTTTCTCATACAATATACTAATAAAATGTAAATATTGCTAGCCTGGGGTGATGGCTTATCTACTGAAAGTGCTGGCCTTGCAATACTGAATTGTACTCCCAGAATCCATGTTTAAAAGATCAGGCATGATGGCACACCTGTAAATGGTGGGCTAGGGAGGCAAAGACAGAAGGATCCTGGGGGCTTGCTATTCAGGCTGCCTAGTGTACTTTACCAAGTTTCACATCAGTGTCTCAAAAACAAAGATACATACAAACACACACACACACACACACACACTCACACATACACAACAAAGCCTGGTGCGTAGCACCCAAGGAATAACACCTGTGGTTTTAACTTCTAGCCTCCGCATGCACTACACAGGGTGCCTATGTTTTAAAATATTTAGAAATAACTTTGTCAGTAATTAAAAATACATTGAGGAAAGTGTCACAGTCTTAGCTAAGCAGCATGGGTACCTAATATTAGTAGATATATTTTAGTTACATTATTTTGAGGTATGGGACAAGTCATTAAGCCTTATTCATTTAGTTTTGTGAGTTTCTTCAGAGTCATTACTTTATAGCACAGGTAGAAATATTTTTGGAAAGCAATGCTATGCTACTTAAAAGCTATGACATGGCACTCTGATGGTTTATGAAGTCTGAATATCATTAACAAATACTGCAAACCAGCACCCAGGCCAAGTGGGAAGCATCTCCATGCCCCACCCCCCAGGGTTCCCCCTTGATTTGTTTTGTAATCATTTCCTGGTTAGTGGTGGCATTGTTATATCATTAAATTTAGGTTGATCTATTCTTAAACTCTGTATATCATACAGTATGATTTCTATACATCTTATTTAAAGTCTTAATAGTAGAATTTACCCATCTTTCATATAATTCATTTGTTATCATGTATTGGGTATTTACCTGTCTAATCCAGGGAAATACAGTGTGACCCACATACACATGTAAATATAAATATTCTAATAGACCCAATTTAAAAAACAAAAAGCAAAACTAATTTAATGCCATTTTCCAATACGTGTAATAAATATTGCTTCAACAAAAATATTTACATAGTTTATATTTTTATATCACTCCTATTCTTGGGTTTTCAATATTTTATAAGTAAAATTTAGTATATTCCTCTCAACGAATCTATAAGATTTTATGTTGTTATGATGAGGTATAAAATAGCAAGCAATGTCAATAATTCATAGTGGCTACATGTATGTGTCAGTGATTGTATATAAATAGTATATGTGTGCACTGTGTGTTTATGTGCATACATATAGTCATTTAGGGAAGTTTATAATTTGCCACTTGAAGTCTGAAATTTGGTGCCTGTTTCATGTTTACAACACTCCAAATCACATGAGAGCCACCTGCAAGTCTGCAGCCGTACGTGGCTGGTGATGGCAGACAGCACCACATTGCTGTGGAATACTCTGGATATGTCAGTGCCACTGGCTTTTCGGTCCTTTTCCACTGTCGATGAGCCTTGTTTACAACAGAGCTGCTATGGACACTCTTTTTAGAAGTCTCTCTGTACTGGGCCATGTGTGGTTTTTACGTCAAAGGCAAAATCATTCAGTCAAATTTCTTCCGATGCTTTCCCTGTCAGTCTCTGCTTTATTTAAGTAGTTATCGTAAGGGGTGTGAAGCATTTCACTTGGAAGAGGCTGCCCCTGTTAACTAGCAGGGGTATAAACAACTATGCTACAAAGGTGCCCTTGGCCCACAGAAAGGGCATACATGTCAGAGCTTCTCTAGAAGGCATCTTCTCTATAGGACCCTCTTGCTCGACCCCTGCTGCCTTGTGAAAATTCACACCACTCTACAGTCATTGCAGTGGTCTCTCAAGAGCATCTAGGGCAGTCGCTCTCAACATGTAGGTCGCAATCCCCTTAGGGTCACATATCAGATATTTACATTTCATAACAGCAAAATTACAGTTGTGAAGTAGCAATGAAATAGTTTTATGATTGGGGGTCACCACAACATGAGGAACTGTATTAAAGGGTCGCAGCATTAGGAAGGTTGAGCACCACTGATTTGGGGCTTATTAAATGTTTCAGTGGACAAATAGGACATAGTTCTTTATTTTTTCTTAGTTCAAATAACCTAATAAAGTCACTTTGATCTCTGAAATTTAATGTAATTGAAGGTGTCACCAATAATTAGATATTTGATGCATTTACCTTGCTTTGAAGGTTACCAACTCCCAAAGATTATCTAAAGAAACCTTTTTGAGTCCATCACCATGTTGAAATTGTGTTCCTAATAAAATAAACTATGATTGTTTACAGGAACGTGCTCATATAATATTCTATCAGAATCTCTGAGATTGAAAAGGTAGTGTTTAAGAGAACTGTGATGAGCAGCACAGGCTAGCCTAGAATCTGAACTATAATGGGAAGTGCAGGCTAGCCTGGAATCTGATTTCCATAGCTTGTCTATGAAAAATGCTGCTTAAGAGCAGAGAACCTGAGTGGTGTATACTACCAGCTTTCTCACTACTTAGTTCCTCACCGGATTGGGCCTGGAGATGGGCCATTTACACAAGCTGTCCACTGCCTTTGGTCAGGAGGGGCAGGAAACATCCTTACAAGATGGAATGGGAAATGTCTTCCCTGGAGGGCCTAACTTCAACTCTTAGATTAATGAGACGGTGGAGGGCGAGGCTAACAGTGATCCACAGGCATTTGACCACGTGCTCTCACCTACTTTCAAACACCTGTAAATAAACCATTCTTTTTAAAAATTAAGTCTATTTTCAAAATCAGTACTTTATTGTATGATTTTGGGCTTTTTTTTTCTTTTTTAGAAAACCAAGAAAAATTAATTCCGTTAAGTTTTTATATTAATCCTTCCACTTGTACGCTCAGCATTGCAAGGGTACAGTTGGAGTAGCATGCACATCTTGACTCCTCCAGTCACAGACACAGTGAAATAAGATTTACTATAATAGCAGTTTCGGTCAGCTCTTTCTTTATTTCATTGTGTTTCATACATTTTTCTATGACTTTATGATAAAATTAATCACTGTATGCTCAAAGTGGTTGCAGGGTATTTAATGTTAATATCTCACCAAGGAGATTGCAGCTGTGTATCTTTTAAAGCAATCTTCTTTGCTTTTATCTTTATATCCTAATACAACTTTTCTATCTTTGATACTGTTATTTTTTTTAAAGAGGCGAACATCTTTGCAAAGTACTTACCAATAGATTTATTGATTTCCAAGTACTAACTCCACTCCCTTAGTTATGTGAATTGGTGTTTTTCTGGCTTTGTTTCCTATTAAAGGTGATGCTCTAGCCAACCGTGATGGTGTGTGCTGTAATTTCAGTTCTCTAAGGAGGCAGAAGCAGAACTCTGACTTTGTGGCCAGCATGGTTTATATGTATAGGAAGACCCAGTCTCAAAAAACACCCCAAAGGAGATGGCATTCTAAATTGGCAAATTATGGCTTAGGGACAGAATATTGAACTTGAACACTGGAGTCCAGGATTGTCATTGATTTGTGGAACACATTTTCTCTCATACTTAAAATGGTCACCTCTTTTATGATAGCTTTAGAAAAAATGATCCTATGGATATATATGGTAATGCTAAAAAGATACTCAGTCATATCACCTTGGGACACTCACACCATAGTTTAAGAAGAGAGCAGAAGGCTAGCAAAGTGGCATAGTAGCCAAGGGTGCCTGCCACCAAATCTGACTCCCTGGGACCCTCCACCACTGGAAAGAGAGAACTGATTCCCGCAGGCTGCCCTCTGACCTCCCTCATGCATGTCCTGGCACATGGACCCCCATAAGCTCCCTCCCACAAAGGAAATCAAGAACAGGTTGTGAAAATGAAAGGCAGAGGGAGGCTGCTTTCCCCAGACTCTGTGACAGCCATCCCCCTATCCCCCCCACCTTTTGTTTTACTGACCATCCCATGGGCTAGCTTGTACTGTCCTAACCACAACCAAGGAACAGGTTACAGGGAAACCGTAACGACTTTGACCTTGAGTGAAAGAGGAGGTCATTTAGTGACCCTTTCAAACCTAGGCCCCCGGCCAGTTCCTGAAGTATCCCAGTGCTCTTGCACATACCCTGATACCATCTCAGTCAGTGCGATACAGAGCAAGCACATTCACTGGTATGTCAGAGAAGGGTGACCTGACCTTTAATGGCCGACTCAGCTCTACAGAAACAGAAGACAACCAGGATCCACACTGAAGGTCCCATCTCCTGTTGGTTCTCCCTGGTGTGTATTTTTTTATGTGTGTGTATTTTTTTTTTTATTGAAAATTGTATGATTTTTTTTCATGCAAGAGTTTGATCGTGGTTTCTTTTTATATAACTATAAATCCACCTTGCCTATTCATCTATCTCCTTAGTTTAGCCTTCAAATCCTTCTTTGTCTGGATCATGTTATTCGTCAGTGTTTGTAAGCCTTCCAGTTACTACCAAACTAAACCAGCCTCCCCCCACACACACACACATTCTCTTTACACTTGACTATAAACATGGAGACTTGTATTATGTGTAGTATGACCTGTAAATGTTGGGAGCATGTCTGAACACAACACATAGTAAGCACCCCCTCATAGTTTTAAAGCCATCCCCTTTAAATTCTATCTTATTCTTAGTAGGAAATTGGTGATTTACTCCATAAGAACATGTAAACATGTTTGAAATCCACTGGTGAGTGACAGTTGAGGTGTCAGCTGATGCAGGACCGCATGTGGAGTTTCTCTTCCCTTTATCTCCCTGTGGGTGGTCACTTTCACTGTAATTGGACTTGCTTTAGCAAACACCCTTTGGAAGTATCCTAGGGAGGTCTTTGATTATTACTAACCTGTTTTTATTGTAGAGCACTCTAATGTTGACAGTTGGCACAGTCCATGTATGATCTACTGGTGGTCAACACAATTAATCAATACACTGCACTAGAGAAAGTCTCTGTAACTACACTACCTCAAAAAAGTAGTAGTGTGAAACCTATTGAAGAGTCAGAAGAATGGGTTTTAGAAGTATCTGAAGAAAAAAGATAAGTCCTCATTGGCTCCCTGCTCCCAACTCCAGTATCCCACTGTAGCACCCCGTGAAGACAACATTATCTATACCCTATAAGATAATTTTTCCTTCGTGAACATACACACATACACACATCTGCACATAGACCTTGAAGTTTCCTAAATAGGAAACTAAATAGGTATAGCTAACTTGCTTTAGTTTTAGTATTATAAGTTATGCAGTTGTCCCTTGTATGGATAGAGTTAAGTATTAACCCCATCAGTGGCATATAAGAGGTACTGTCCAGCTTTTCCTATCTATAAGTGTTGCTGTTGGGACCATTACTTGGTATGTGAGGTTTTGAGGTTTTTTTTAATTTTACTATTTTTTTTTAACTTTTACTTTTTTTTTTTAAGCAATAGAGTTCCAGTAGGATAAATGCCAGAATAAATGGTATGTGCATTTTGGATTCTATAATTACTACCAAATCTCCCTCTAAAAGTGATATTTTACCCCAAATTTTGGTGGACTCCAATCCACAGCTGTCTATATGTAGATCTGGACATCCACAGACCCATATATGTAGATTATAGTGTATCTTTCCTTCACACAGGAATGCCTCAGCATTTTGCTTTAGCAAAAGAAGTAGTCTTGAAATGGAAAGTCTCTTAATTTGGAGGAATTACAAAATCTCTTGTCCATGAGGAATGTTTTAGGGTGTAATACAGAGATCCGCACTCTACAGCTTCTGGATGCAGGCAGCTCAACTAACACATCCCAGTGACGGTGATAACTACTGAGTATTTGCGCTCAGTAGCCTTTATCATCACGTCCCTTTTCATCCACGTGTGTCTGCCCTCTTTCCTGCAGCATCTCTGACACCCTGAGCCTGCATCTACAGAGAAACCACTAGCCATGACTAGTCTCCTTTGTTCTTTCTCCTTTAGTTGATCCTCAAATCTGTGTGTTAGCTAGGTGAGCTGGTTGTTCTCATTGCCCACAGTGGGTTTCTTATAGCTCCCTCTGTAGCCTGTTCAGTATTTAATGAGTCAGGCTTGGAAGCCTGGCTACTCCGAGCCTCGTTACCTATTTTATAAAATGAAGTTCAAAGGGTAAACCACACTAGACCCTGCTGTCACCATCACTGCGATGTGTTAGTTGAGCTGCATCTATAGGCTGTAGAGTCAGTAGTAAATAATGAAGGAAAATATTTGCAGACTCTTTGTTTTGTCTATTATTTTGCTTATTTGGTTTTTGTTTTGTTTTGGTTTGGTTTTGATTTTGTTGCTTTTTTTTCTTCTTCTTCTTCTTTTTCTGGAAACAGTGTCCTGCCTCCTGAGTTGCCTCCTGGGACTACAGGTGTGTGCCACCATAGCCAGGTCACAAACCAGTGTTTTAAAGCATCATTTAAAATAAGCAGAGCAGACTATGGCTAGAGCTTTCAAGTATGAAATAGCCCCTTCTAATAAAGGCTGAGGCTTTTGATTTAAAAAGAAAACCTTCCGAGAACTTGGCATAAATATTTATATTTGTGTACCAAGTAATTGTTCGGACATTTTATCAGAGAAATAATGGAAAATGACTTAGCTGTTGCAGTTTTTTTATGCTGTTTGTATGCTGCATTTTTAATGAGTGTTGGAAAACATACACATGCTTTATTGCTTTTTACCCATAAAAGATACATGAATAAACTCCCAAAGACTGAAGTAAATTAAATGATATTAAGAGATGAGGGATGGTCAGAAGAGAGGGAACTGGTGGAGGAAGGACTGGAAACTGACAGCTCTGTCTGAGGCCGAGACATTTCCATTGGCACACACCACTCATTTACTTTCTTGCCCTCTAGCTAAAGAAAGGTAATTGGTTAGAACATCAGTGGGCACACCCTCGGGCCTTCCTCAGCCCCCACAGCTAAGCAACCAGGTTGTTATCTCTACAGCTTCTGGAGAAGCCACCACATCCCGTGCCAGTAGTAGACTGCCTGGAATAGCTGTGGAGGAGCTGAGGGAGGGTCTTGTTGTTTGAACTACAACAGAATAGTAAACTGAAATAAAAGCGTTAATCAGACACCATCTTAAAATGAGAATTAAGAATGCAATTTAAATCTTTTCTAAAGAACATGTCTCTTCAGTACACATCATCGTATTTTTAAACAGAGTTCTAGTTTTCTTTCTGCTCTAAAGAAAGACTTTTCTTGGAGTCTTACGACACTAAGACTTTGCTGTTTTGCCCTTTCCTCCTCCGAGCTAATGGCTGATGTCATGGTTTTCCCTCAGTTTGTAAGACAGGCCATACCCATTGACTTAATGTTTTCTAGCATGAACAGTAGGCACTAAAATGGTATGATAGCACTCTTACCATAGGTCCCCAAGAGACTAATCCCCTTTGCGGTGTAGATGTTTGCTGTCTGCCTTCTGCCCAAGTAGAGGAAATTTGATAATTTAGACAAAGGGGAACATTACTTCTAAGTATAAATGGCTAAAAGCATTCCCTGGGGGTCAGTGAGAAGGCTTGATGGATGAGGCACATGCCACCAAGTCTGAGGACCTGAGTTCAAGTCCCAGTGCTCACTGACTTGCATGTGCACCACACTAAGTAAATGTAGAAAAAATGAATGCCTGGAAAGACAGTTTCCTGGAAGCAGTTAGTCACAGTAGAGTCAGAGAAGAGACAGAGTTACCTTCTCATCCCACATTAGAACTCAGAATACAGCAGATGCCCACAACGACTATCTTCATGGCTCAGTTTATAATGCAAACGGTGAGTCGTGCTGTCTAATGCTGAGAAGAGATGGCATCTGCAGTGTGAGATGGTTGTTTCAACACACATCTTAAGATGCTCTTCCTTCAAAACGGGGAGAGGTGCCTGAGTGGTACCTTGGGATCCTGAGTACTTTCCTCTATTATTAAGATCCACGACATGCCAAGACACTTAGCATTCTCTCTAATGGCAGAATCCTTGTTCTTTCCTACTTGAAGGAGAAAAATCTGCTTGAGTAGTCTGAAGTGGAGCCAAGGCCTCCAGTATGTCCTAGGAATTTTCACAGGTTTTAATTGCGGGAACCAAGTTAAGTAGTAGACTTGGACTAGACAGAGAGGCTCTTCATGTCCACAGATTCTCCTCTGCTTCCTCCTCTGCTGTCACAGTACCAAGGTGGAAGGGTGAGTCAGACTCACACACATCTGTCCGGAGGCAAGTAACTGTTTCACTGCTAACCCCACCCCTCTACCCCCAACTCTCACCCCATGGATAGTTTTCCTTTCCCCAAAGGCTTGAAACTGAAGAATTGAAATTTAGTAATAAAATACTCACCATGTTTGATTATACACTGCAAATATTATAGCACTTATGAGTAAGAACAAAAACCACTATAGCTTTTAAAGAATTTAGTGTTTGAATGTAGTGATTCTGGTTCCTGCCTAATTCAGGATCTTTAATAGTAAATATATAAATAAATGAACTATGTTTTTCTTTGCATTTTTTTCAAATGCTTAGAGGGTTGTCTCTGATTATAGATGACCATTAATAAGTAAAAATAGATTCTGCAGCTCTTAACATTTTTATAAAATGCTAACTATACAATCAAGATGTATTGGGATTCAGATAGTTAAACCCCAGATCTAAAGTTTATTTTTAAATATTTATTTGTTATTGAACAGGCTAGCTAATAAACCGTGCTGAAGATGGAACCTGTGGTCTTATATATGGTGGGCAGACAGTTTACCACAGAATTGTATCCTCATTCTAGCATTAAAGCTTAATATATGCATTTACACGTTGAGGATAAAGTTGTAGTAATTAATAAGATAGTTAATCTTTTGGTCTATAATGTATGTGATGCATACTTTTATATATAAAGTATATAAAATAAAATCTTTTACCTGTTAGTTATCTTTGCTTTTATTCTTATAACTAAGTAACCAAATTTTCTACAGTGTATCAGCGGACTTCTAATTTTTATTGCCTAGTTGGTGTTTTCACTCCAGTAATGTAGAACATTGCATCAAGATGGAAGCCTGAGAAGCACAAGTAACTTGCCAGAGGATACATATTCTTTCTAGACTGTTCCTTGAACTGGGATTCTAATGCAGGCTTAGAACCTTACTTATTCTGGAATTCATATCCTCCTCCCCATAGTACTCTTACAAAGTAGGCTAATTCCGGTAGAATGCCAAAACACCACAGATACTCAAAGGCAAACCAAGTGTAAGTTATTTCTCCAATTGGGCAGTAACCAGAATCTGTCTGTGTGTCTCTATCTGTCTGTCTCCCTCTCTTTCCTTCCCTCCTCCCCCATGTGTGTATGTGTGTGTATAAATGATTCCTTAAAGTTTTAAAATGTAATCTATTTTAAAGCTGTTACTTTTAAGTGGGGGGAGAAATCATTGATCATTATTTAATTCAAGTCAATAATAATTCCCAGATTATAGTATCATTTGTTACTCTTTGCTTCAGATAATTAAGAATTGAGTATAGTCTGCAATTTTTAGAGGGTCTCTTAGTGTAAGTCACTTTGCCAGTTCAGGCCTTAGAAAATAACTTTGTAACCTCCAATTCAAATTCATACCTACTTAAAATACTTGGATTACTGAATCCTGCATTTTCCTCATAGAGTTCAGGACTCTGCAACTGAGGGCCCTTACTTGAGGCACAGCACAGCTAACTTCTTGTCAAGTACGCCCAGTGTAAATGAGAACTCTGCGTTGAGGCGAGAGTTCCAACGGAACACACCCACAAGAAAATACACAAAAGACAGGCAGCCATTCTGAGAGTAGATGGTGGATGTTAGTCCAAATCATCCAAAGGAAGAGTAGAAAGGAATGATAAGTAGCTGATAGGAGCTGCCTCTGAGATTTCCAGGGCAGGTTTCAGTAAGATATTGGAGAGAACTTCAAACTTGAGACCCTGTTATTTGTAGAGTGTCTGCTGATATATTTCCATAAAGAATCTATAATTGTCTTTCCACAGAGGGTATATGAGAAGGTCCCAATAATAAAAAAAAATGGATAGATGGATAGATTAAGGACTCTGAATCCCTCTGAGATACTCTGATATCTTAGCTAGTCTTTAGCCTTTCAAAAAGAGTCCTTAGAGAGAAAGGTTACTTTGGGGGGGGGTCCACTTTTTGATACTTCTGTAAGTGTTTGACTCCTAATCATTTAGGCAATAGGGACAGACAAAAATCCTCACTCTTACACAGCTGGGCCAGTAGCCTAATTGCCCAGTCCCTAATTAGAACAACATTTTCCTCTTCCGGCAAAATCTCCCAGCTCTCCAAAAGAGGCCACCCATTCCCACTGCACTCGCTGCCTTTCCTCTACATGGGGTTGGCTTCACTGGGCTCTATCCTGGCTACCTTTCTAAACCTGTTCTATCTCCCATAGCATGCCCTCCTTCCTGATGAATACCCTCTGCTCTCTTGTCCTGTCTCGAAGTTATTCTGCATTCCAGACTCACTATATTTAAAATTGAACTCCCAAGTCTGAGCATTCTCTATGTCAGTGAATTGCCCTGTAGTCTGTATAGTAGTTTAATCTAGAAACCAGTGCTCCTCACGTGCCACAATCTTACCTCCTGCCCATGCTCACATCTTCACCAAGTCTTCCTGCATCTGTATTACCTTTCCATACAGTTTGTGTAAGGAGATGATAAGGCATGGTCTTTTTAAAAAGCCTTGTTGTCAACATAAACTTAGGATGCTTATGTGTACTTTTTCTTCTTGTTATTTTCATTCAACAATATTTTTAAATGTATTTCCATGGTAGTGCATGGAGACTATCCCCATTCACTTTCATGGCTACCTAATTAATATTTCATGATAGAATGTTTTGATTGATGCATATCAGGATGAAGAGTATTCCATTCTTCTACTTGAGGTAGCACCCTCATGAGTTCCCACCCATCATCCCTAGGGAAGTGAACCTGAGCTGCTCAGCTGCACAGCCTCAGAGCCTTTCTCTCTTCAAGGACTGTCTTGTGCTGCCCCGCCCTGGGCTCTGCTCTCAGGTTGGAAGAACTTCTATTCCTCCCATATACCATGCTTCTTTCTGCCTAAGGCCTCTGCCTAAGTTCTTTTTTTAGTCCCTCATGTGACCCATCTCTCTCTTCCCTGCCTATTGATGACTTCTAATTAGCTTCTAATCTTCTTAAGGCAGATCAGTTAGCTCCTTGCCATTTCCTCAAGGTACTGTATTCTAGCAGTCCGCGGCCAACTCGAAGTTCTTGTAAGTCTTCTGAACTCTGACTTATCTTTAAAGAGCTGTCACCATTCAGTACTATGCATATACATACAATTGTATTTATTATTATTTCACTGATTTTTCTCTTACTCAAAACCATGCTTTCCTAATAGTATGTTCAATTCAACTATAGTATGGTATAGGATTAATTAATATAAAGGATTATGACATGTCATTTAAAAAAAATGAAACAGGACAGATCAAGTTCCAGGACAGCCAGGACTACACAGAGAAACCATGTCTCAATAAAACAAAGCAAAACAAAACACCCCCCCCACACACACACACACCACACACCACAAATGAAACAAAATAGCAAATAATCACACCATTTCATTTATGCTAAGGGTGTTTCTTTCCAGTCAGACTTTTCAGTTTAATATATACTTGTGATCATATAAGCACATAAATGCATAACCATAGTATAAACTGTATTTATTTTTGTAGTTACAAGTTAAATAGGCTTTAAATTAGTTAAGAACGGGAATTCTGTATGTTTTGGAATACCATTCTATCTCCATTCCTTGCCAGAGGTAGGTCGGCAGAGTTGACAGCTATGGGTATACCAACTGACTGACTGAATAAGTGTCACTGTTTAGGGTGGCTCTTACCCCACTGTACCCTTCTCCTGTGGTCATGCAGACCAGTTCCTAAGGAGACACAGTGATTGTCTCACTGGTCACTTACTTTCATATTCAATCATTAAATGACAAATGACATAGAATCATATCTATTAACGGTCTAAAGGCTCATAAAGGATATGAGACATCAGGAGTGAAATATTTTCATATTTAAAGTCTTATTTCTTGTAGATCTTAGACCTTAAAATGCCATTGTTTTTATTTTCTTAACAAATAAGGAAGCTTAAATTTTTTTCCCTAAGTATCTGGGTAACTTATAAATTTCTCTGGGAGCCTTCACTCCCTGGGTTTCTTACATAGCTGTTATCTTTTGTGTGTACTTCAGCAATAAAATATTTATGCAGTTTGGCAAGGTAATACTACAACCTGAGTTAGTGCAACAGCTGCAGTGCCTGTTCCCTTGTGTCTTGATTTCCCTTTTTAATCTTTGTTTTCTGCAAGTAAAGACTTGCGTCAGCATGTTGCTTCTACAGTAGCAGATGATGGTGAGGCTCCTTGAGTGAGGCTCCTTGAGTTATAGGAAAGGGTGAAGGGCTGTGCGAGGTGACTTGTTCCAGATTTCTAGATGTCTTTGGAAAATATTTTTCTAGTATGTCCTCCATAGATCTTCCTCCATCATGCATTTGCAGTAAGACATTTCTGTGGCTCTTTAACTGTTTAGAAAACTTGTAGACTTCTCTTTAAAAAACAAAAGAGGCTCTGCTCCTACAACATGGACATACTTGAGTTCGACAGTAATCTGCACTTAACTGAGCACAGAAAAAAGGAAAGTCTTGGAAATCCAAAGCGATTTGTATTTATTTCAGTCATAAATTGGTATGTATAATTGAAGCTAAGATAAACTTGAGTGTCTAGGCAAAAACAGAGTCTGACTTATTTCCAAAGGTTTTCTCAAGATCTCTGCGTACACTCTTAATCCAGTGTGTGCTCCCTTCGCTTTCCAGGTGCTCCTGATCCTACGGCGGGTGCTAGCATTGACGATGAGAACTGCTGGCACTTAGACGAAGAGCAGGTGCAAGAACAAGTTAAACTGTTCCTCTCCCAGGGAGGGTACCATGGATCAGGGAAGCAGCTTAACTTGCTCTTCGCAAAGGTATGGTTGTCTGTTTTGAACATGTATTCCAAGTATAGGAGCATATATGATAACTGTATGTGTGATCCTGTATGGACTGGGATGGAGATTTTAAGCTAATTAATCAGTGAGAAATGTGTGTTACAATGCAAGCTTTAACTTGTTGAATTGACTTTCAGCATAGGGGGCCATTTTTGTCTCTCTTAGTTACTATAAAGTCATGCTAATGTGTTACAGTTTAAAGGGAAAATTTCTTTCAGTATCAAAAACAATGTAAATCATTTTAATGTTACTTGACATCCTTTCAAGTGTTTTTTTTTTTTCTAGTTAGTTTTCCCATATGGAGCATAACCATAAACATAACAATTCTTCTGCACATGCAGCTTAATAATTTTAGTGATACTTAATGTTAGTTTCAATCTGTAAATTAGTTTCATAGACTTCAGAGTTCTAGATTCACTAAGTGTATAAACTAAAAGCTTCAGAAATTTGTTATCTATAAAGCTTTGAGGTGAGGTCTATAACTGATAAATTTCTCATCTAGAAAACTAATAGTAGCATATCTCTTTCCGTTATTTTGATAATAGTGTTAAAGAATGGTGTTAAGTTTATTTCGACTACTGAAAACAAATAGCCTAAGAAATGCCTGGTATCTTTAACACAAGTTCTCTGCGTTCAGAAGCATTGCAGAACATTTGCTACCATAAAATTATTTCTGGATAAAATGCTTTTTAAAAATAATTCTAGGCCTAGCAAGATGGCTTGGTGAGTTAAGAGCTTCCTGAATGAGCATGAGAACCCCAGAGCCCACATAAAAGCTGGGTGTGGTGGCATGCTTGTATTCTCAGCCTTAGGGAGCAGAGTCTAACAGCCCAGACAGTGGGTGGGTGGTTATAGACTTCCAGGTTCAGTTTTAGACTTTGCCAAAAAGAAAAGAAAGTGATAGGAACCCTATATCAACCTCTGACCTCTGACCTCTGGCCTGCACTCTGTGAGCACACATAGGCGTGATAACCTATACATGGACACATACATATGCCTCCTCACCCCAAACACACACAGAGAACCAATGCTAAACCATTATATTTCCCTTGAGGATATAGTCATTGTTGTAGATAATGTACTAAAATTCTTTTTAGGGGAACAGTTAATTTTATTAGTTGATCCTTTCGTTAAACAGCTTCTCTAGTATTCACAGAAATTGAAAGTTGTGCCTTTATGGTTTGTGTTCATTCATTTTCAATTCAGAAAGATTAACATGAATTCTGTTATTAAATATGGCCAGAGACTAATGTATTCCATTAACAAGATTTATCTTATAGGCTATATATAGATTATCAGGTTTACAAAAGTTTGTCCATACTGTAACGCCTTTAAAATGCATAGAGTTTTCACACATAATTTAATTATTTCTTGGTACACAGGTACTTCAAATTGGTTATTCTTTAGAGTTAATATTTTAAAAATATCTTGGCTGTAAATGTTAGATGTACTTGAGTTGATTACTCTACAGTTTGGGTTTGTATGCATTTATTTCATTACTGTTGCTGCCTGCTAGCTTAGAAATGTGTCAGTATAAGAAATAAATCAAATCCATTAGATTTGCAACCAGAAGAAGCACTTCATGTGTATTCATGT
Source organism: Mastomys coucha (assembly GCF_008632895.1). Classification (NCBI taxonomy): domain Eukaryota; kingdom Metazoa; phylum Chordata; class Mammalia; order Rodentia; family Muridae; genus Mastomys; species Mastomys coucha. Next base: position 68,162,913 of record NW_022196914.1, on the reverse strand, counting down.
CTGCAAAGCGCTTTGTGGCCAAGTGAAAACAAGGTAGAATATATATTTTAGGCCAGTCTGCAGTTGTCACTTTTGTCCCTATGTGTTACATATCCATGTGAAGTAACCGAAGCAGCTAACTTCGGAGCTGTATAGATGTATGTGTATAGTGTCTTTAACCCTAAGGCAAATGTGGACTCTGATCCCAGCTGTTATTTTTGTCATTGGCCAGTTGCTTAGGTTCTCTGGGGCTTGATTTTAGAATTCATGAAATGAGGGTTCTGATCTGGTCTAGTCTATACATCATTTGGAAATTGGGTGGTAAACATAAACATATGTCACACTCAAGCAGTGTCCAGGAAATGACAACTCCCTTCTCTCCAAGGCATCACCTATTTGTGATTTTTGGCTTCTTCCATCCTAGGAGTAAACTTTTAGGATAGCCTTTGGGTTCAGAGAAGCAGGGCTTCTTACAAGTGCTTTACAAGATGCCCAAGGAGCTCAGGGAGGTCAGTACTTAAGCTGGTCCAAGCCTGAGGTGGAGGACCTATGGTCTGTATGGGCTGCTATATTACAGATGAGCCATTTTTTTTTTTCCTTGCCTTGCCTTTTATGTCAAATCCTGAACAAAGAATTCCCCTTCCCACCTATAGAACCCCGATTTACCATAGGGACGACTGGTGTTGTTAGGGCTCTCACTTGCTAAATACAAGCTAAGCTAAGAGTCATACACTTCCAGTTTGTATGTGCTCATTTATGGTTTCTTCTAGAGAGAGTAATCTTGGTGGTTTTTTATTTTATTTGGTAGGTATAGCACAGAGAAAGGAGTGGTTCACAGTTTTAGCTTTGACAGTCCATCTTCAGTTATTAAGTCAGAGACTGGTTTTGTTTTGGTGCATTGTGGAGCATTTACACAGAATGAGCATTCTTAAAACCCCAAGTTCTGTCCAGTTCCTCTTCTCATTGCAAGTGAGTGAGTGTCTACAGGTTCTGTACTGACAGATCAAACCATTCATAGGCTGAACATAAGGATCATTTCCATTGAACCTGTCCAGATTTTTCCTTCTTCTCACCCTTGGGTGCCCCGAGTACTATCATGTGTTAACACAGTATTGTTTTATGTTGTGTCATAAGTTAATGTAAAGATGATTTAAAGTTCATGTAGAAATATTAGAAATTGGGCAACTGCAGATTTTAGTGTTTCCATAAAATTCTGGAACCCACAGATGACTGTATGCTGGTGCTCTCATATGAAATAATTCAGCAAGAAAGAATAGGCCCAAATTATTAATATATCTGAGAAAGTAAACTTCTAGTACAATTTTGCAAATATAATAAAAAACCTTGAGTTCCCGGTTTAAAATTGATGAATTGTGTGATATGTTAATTATGTCTCAAGAAAACTCTTACATTATCAGATCAATTTACAGAAGTCCCAAGCCACAGTGGAGTACCTTGGGTTCTGCTACTCTGGTGGTAAGCATAGTCAATAGGAGAGTCGGAAGCACATGGAACTCTGATTTTGAGTGTGCTTGTTTATGGTGTGTGTCCTTATGCTGTTTCTGTGGTCCAGCAAGTGTGTGTGCCATCACACCCCCATGAAGCATCAACATCATGCTAACACCACTCTTCATGAATTTGTCAGGTTCAGATACCCTTTTCTGTGTACTTCTGTGCTCTATTGAAGCATGAATTAGCTAGTCATCTATTTCGTTAAGTACAGTCTGACCACAAGCTAGGTTTGGTTTAGATAAAAGGCATGCTTTGAGGGAAACCTTAAAAACTGAAGGCAGAAGCCAGGTTCTATGGTACATGCCTGTAATCTCAGCAGTTCAAGAGGCTGATGCAAGAGGATCATGAGTTAGAGGTCAGATTGAACTGTATAGAAAGACCCTATCATAAGACTGTACATATGCACACGCGTGCACACACACACACAAACACTCACTCTGCACTTTTACCCTTCATGTGAAGCACGGCTTAATTGTTAAAACATTTGAAATTGAAAAGTTGAGGAAACATCATTATTGTATGTGGCTTCTAAAGCACACCTTATAGTAATTGGTGGTACCTTTTATCATTACAGTGCAGTTTAGGATGCAGAATTGCTTTTCATACTTTTGTGTGTCTAAGAGGACTAGTGTGAAATCATCTCTCTCACAGACATACACAAACACAGACCATAGAAGTAGAAATAAGTTGTTTGTCTCTTGTGTTGTTATTTATTTGCTTACAAATTTTGATATTTTTTGTTTGTTTTCCCCCACTAGGTGCGGGAGATGTTGAAGATGAGAGACTCCAATGGGGCCCGTATGTTGACTTTAATCACAGAGCAGTTCATGGCTGACCCTCGCCTGTCACTTTGGAGGCAGCAAGGCACTGCAATGACGGACAAGTATAGGCAGCTCTGGGATGAGCTTGGTAAATGAGTTTCCTGTCAAATTGCATTGAGCTGTGTGTAGATAAGACCGCAGTTGGATATTTAAGAACACGGTCCGGGGGATCCTGGAGAGAGCTGCTAGCCTGTACCAGGGTGCTTTGGGCAGATGAGTGGGGAAGCTCAGGTTGCTGTTTGAAGCAAGCAGCTGTGGCAGGATTAGGGAGTTGAATAAAGTGAGCACAGGAATCTCCCATTAGGTATTGTAAACCATATGTTTACAATCAATGGTTTCCATTGTAGGATTGGTCAGTGACTATTTAATCTCAATTTTCAAGTCTGCCTTCCTTTTTTTCCTTCATTGAAATTCTCAAAAGTGATTTGGATAACTCACTTTCTTCCCCAACTGATATAGAGACCTAGGTCAACCATTGTTTTTTTTTTTTAAAGATTTATTTTATATATATATATACACATACATACACACACACACACACACACACACACATACACATTGTAGCTGTATTCAGACACAACAGAAGAGGGCATCAGATGTCATTACAGATGGTTGTGAGCCACCATGTAGTTGCTGGGATTAGAAATCAGGACCTCTGGAAGAACAGTCAGTGCTCTTAACCACTGAGCCATCTCTCCAGCCCCCCAACCATTGTTTTTGAGAGTGGAAAAGATAGGGCAAACTCTAAAACTTATTGTCTAAAATCTATGGTCATTAAAGATGTAAATATAGCAGGTAGTTGAAAAAATGAGACCTTGTCTTGTGTTAAGTATAAAAATACTGGGTGTGAGTCTCCTTGCCCAATGCTCATTGCTATAGAAATTTAAAAAATGACATATTAGTTTCACGAGAGAAGAATGCTTGCTGCACATGTAGAGTTGCTGACACTTCTGATGACAAGTGTTGAGCCACTACTTGATTCATTTTGGTCCCAGGCCTAGATAGCTCAAGAGGAACAGTTGTCTGTGAAGGTTCTGTCTGATCATAATGGAAGGCACTTTTGAGAGCAACTATTTGGAGACGGAAACTGAACCTCAGGGAGATTCTAGAACTTGATGACGTGGAGTCTTTAGGATTGTATGGCAAGCTCGGAAAAAGCTGACGTCGGGGGTTTCTTTCCCGCTTCTTCAGGAATGTGACTCTTGGTAGAAACTCTGGTTGGTTTGTATCTATACAAGTCTGTCTGCTACTTGCCAAATATTAAAGTGTATTTGTGAATGTTTTTCTCCAGTGTTTCTTAAACATAGTTTGTTGTGTCCAGTACTTTACTTGGTCCCCTGAAAATCTGATAGTAGCTCCCCCTGCCCCCAGTCAAATTTAAATTTGATCTGTAAGCACAGTAAATAGCTTCCATGTGTTGCCTTGAGATTTGAGGCACAGTGTGGAATTGAAGAAGAGAAGGTAATACATGGTTTAAGTAAACATTTTATACAGAAAAAAGTGAATGATTTAGCTTTCCAAATCAAGCCTTTTTAGCTTGTGACTCTATAGTGCATGATGAATTCACTAGTTGGTTCATAAAGGTTAAAAAGGACTAGCATTGAAAACCAGTAATGAAGGGGATCATGTAGGGAAAAATACTGGATTACTATGAAGTGTATAAAATTTTAAGCTGTGGTGCTCAGAACTATGAAAGCATAAATAACTGGTTGGGAAAACAAGTACCACTTGAGTATTTTCAAAGTGCCAAGAAAAAAGAAAAAAGAATACAAATGATAATGTAGAGTGAAGTTTTGCATTATTCACATTTACTCTGTAGTCACACCTCACCTTTCCAGGTTGGTTTTGGAAACTGTATGCCGAGACCATCAATCAGCAGTAGGGATTCTTATTGGGTGAATGTTTTTGGCAGCTGATACCTATTCCCAGGACAGGACTGCTTTATAGAGACTCAGGCTTTACTCAAGACGCTTGATTGCAGACAAGGATCAAGAACACTACACACACACTCGCTCCCTCACCTCCTCCCTCTCCTAAACCCCTCCCTGAAATCATTGCTAGACTAGTGTACTCCGCCTGTGTACTCAGAAGCCAAGGAGAGGTCACAGGCCATTGTAGTGGGATCTAAAGTTTGTGAGGAATCCCCCACAGAAGTCATAATAGTGACATCTTACTATCCTACAGATACGTCCTAGTATCCGTTCACCAAAAAACTAACTTAAAGTTCCATACAAAAGGAAAGGCTTTTGCTTCTTAATAAAATGGGGGAATTTGACTTTGTGGCCCTACCCAGGGCTCACATTGCTTCAAGGCTCTGCTTTGGAATTAAATGCTGAGCACTGCCACATGCCAGACACTGAGGAGAGGCTGAGTTTTGTCGGCAAATGGGATCTGCAAGTTAATTGGTGTTTTCTGCAGGCTTCTGGCTGTGAAATGAAATTGGAAGCCCTTTAGCCACATGGATAATACAGGACCTGAATACAAATGTCACATGTCACCATCAGGACCCACTGTGAGACAATAGTGTTCCCACTCCAACATTGCACCATTACAGATCATTTAAATATGGGGATTACATTTAAACTAAAAGCCCCATTTGCCTTTTACTGCAATTTAAATGTCCTCTTAGCAAAAGCTAAGTGACAAATTAAATGGAAAAAGTGCCCACATTTTTAAAGCTGTAATGCAAAACAACCTTTTATTGCTTCTCATGTGCCACGGATGAATCATTACACTTGTCAACCCTAAACCAAGCCGTAATTGGAGTAGCTCCTGCTATCACCGTGGGGCCGTTCCCTCCGTGACAGCTTAATAAAGCCGAAACTGTTAAATTAAATCTCAGATGCTTAACTCCTTAGCACCAGTGGATTCGATGGGTCCATGTCTGGCAGTGGCCAATGCACCAGGAAAGGAAAAAAAAAAAAGATTTCCTGGCACGAAAGCTTCCGTGGGCTAAGAGTGAGCAGGCACCCTAGCCAAGTAACTCCGCTTCTTGGCAAAGGACTTGGAGCCATCAGGTTGTCAGCCAGGAGATGACAGCATCTTTTTCAGAAGACCAGATAGCCCCCTTCCCAAGATGTGTAACTTTCTGGTTAGATGTGATTTATGAAGTTTCACACTGTTGATGCTTCAGAAGTAGTTGAAAGTAACACATTTTTTTTTTTTTTTAACTTTTCCTCTTCATATAAATATGCAAAGTTGGTTTCGGTAGCCCATTTCTTCCCCCATTCTCCAGCCCCCAGAGAGGCTACTTGTTCCCAGGGTTTCCTGTGACTGATACTCATTCAGTCTGAGGTAATCTTTGCTACTTTCTCCCAGATGCTCATAATGTGGGATCGAATAGATACAGATGCATTCTGTTAGGACCTTGTTATTACACCTCATTTGCACATGCATTCATCTTGTGTATGAATCAGTTTCTCAAATATTAATTTTCCTCTCTCTGTGTGATACTCATTTTCCAAAACACACAACAGTATTCTGAAGATGAGCAACTTTGTGTCCTCAGCAGCTATGGGTGAAAGTAGTACAATCTTAAGACAGAAAAGAAAGCCCACGGTGATGGTGGAGAGGCCGCAGGTTTGATCAAGGCTCTGCCTTTGGCGACTCATCAAAGACATACGTCTGCTCTTGCAGGCTTTATTAGTGTATTCTCTGGAAAGCAGATCTTAGAAATAACTTGTGGATTGAAAGAGCAGCCCCGTGCTGACTTGTGACAAGCACACCTAATGTTAGCCCTAAGAGCTGCCTGTTCCCTGGGCTTAATCACTGTGCAAGTCTTTAGGGTGTGGAGGGGTATAGTGTACCTCTCCTAGGCTTCAGTGGGTCTCCTTCCATCAGTGTTTTATAAGACTGTAATTTTACTTCACATCATAAAGCTATTGGGGCTACCAGTCTATTAACACCTAGTTAAAATGGATGTCATTTAGAGGAAACAGTTAAATGCAGTTTAATTACAGTTTTGTCACTGGGAGAATTCTTAGTTTCATTTTCAAGTGTTGTGTAATACCTTTCCCCACGTTTGTTAGCTTTCTCTGAAAGAAAACCACCATGAGCTTTGCTGTCTGGTCCATGGAGCCTTCTCAATAGGAAGAAGAGGGACGGCAAGGGCAGAGCAAACCCATACTGATCTTTTTCACATAGTTCACGTAGTTCCCTTGGAAGCCTTTTAACATCTTCTCCTCCGAGGACCCACTTCTTTGTGAGTACAAATAGGCAGAATGAAGTATTTCTTTCTAATTCTAGTTTCATTTGAAGGATAAGGCGACAGCTACCTCGTCCCAGAGGCAGGAGTGAGACCAAGTGGTAGTTGCAGAGGCTTGGAGTCAGGGTAAACTTGCGGTCACCAGTAGAGAACTCACCCACCAATTGCAGCCATATTTATGGAAAAATACTAAAAAAAATGACCTGCTTCCTCGACCCAAATGTTCTCTCTTTTGCATCCCAGACACCAAAAAAAACAGTTCGTCTGCACCTACCTTGTTATTCTTGAAGTCACACATTCAGAATAAATCCTCTTAATTTAGGATGCTCTTTGTTCACAGACAGAAATAAACGTCTAAACGTTCTGTACTGGGAAACATCATCTTACATCTCTGAATGCAGCAGTCTTAATAACTACCATCCTAATTTTCTGTGGTAAATTCAGACTCTGACACATATTGAAATCAGGTGTGGTGATGCTAACCCGATTGAGGAGTCTCCTGCTTTGTTTTGCACCAGAAGCTGGAGAGCATTCCAAAATGGCTTGTTGTGTTCAGGCTTACTTTGTCAGGGCCGTGGAGCAAACAGCAGTCCTAGAATGCCCTTACAGCAGCACACGGGTGTCGGCACAGTCGGCACAGTTTGGGAAACATCCATGCAGCTGAACTTGGGGCAGAACTCAAGTGTGATGAACACCTCATCGGGGCTTGCTTGTCATCTATCGGTCTGTCTTCCCCTGGGGACAAAAAGAATACAGCTTTACTACTATATATGCTGCTGGCACCTTCTTCCCCTTCTTTCCAGAAGTTTTATTTCAGGTGACACAAAGCAGTATATCCTGACGAGTAGAGGCACTGTATCTAGATTTCTACCACAGCGATGGTTCTAATAATGAGGAGGGAGTCAAACATGCAGGCCTCGGGAGACATGTAAATTAAAAGTTGTAATGAGCAAGGAGGCCGTTGATGGTAAAAACCGACCCATGAGTGCGGTTTATAAGGTGTTGATGGGGAGGATTTACAGGGGGAGAAGTAGTACTAATATTCCAGGAAGGAGAAGCAGTGTGGACCAGGACAAGGGTAGGCTTAATGGGAAAGGTTTTTACTTTCAAAATAATAGCTGTAAAATGTCTAAGCTAGCTTTGTTCATTGATACTTAACCTAAGAGAGGAGAGGAGGGAGACAGACAGCAGAGGACCATCGTGGTGGTGGTGGTAGTGGTGTTCATTTTCTATTTTGGTGTAGCTGCTATTGGCAGCACAGTCGTCCACACTTATTTTCAAGCACTACACTCAGCATTGTATTACTTAATCCTTAAAACAACACTGTCATGTAGATATACATTTAATACTAATGTTACAAACAAAATAACAATCGTAAGAAGGCTGTAGAGTTGCCTAGACAACATTATCAGTCAGATGTCTCTGTCAAGTATTTATACTCTGCACAGGCAAGTGGCGGTGACCAAGTGGCCATGAGTCTTAGCTGAGGGGCTTGACCTGTTCACCTATCCTCACTGCCACCATCCTGGCTCAACTTGCTCCAGGCAGTCTCCCTGCCTATCAGCAGCCACATTTCCAGGGACTTGAACTTCAGGCCCTCAGGGAAGGCAAACACATTGGTGAATAACAGCTTTATGCTGCTTTTGAGAGCAATAGTGATAACAGTAAGTAAGCTGATCACAAGCACAGAACAAGTTTACAAAGTTGGGGTCCAGTGACATTTTGGTAATGGGATGCTAAAGACCTTTTAGTCAGTGTCTGTGTCCTGGACTATACCGGTCCTGATGCAGTCCTGGGGTTGGCAATACTACTTGATCGCACGCAGTCTGTAGGTTCTGTGAGCCCGCCTGCTCATAGGCAGGACGGAATGAGCTGTCTTGGTCACTGTTCCTTCCTGTGGTATAGTTCAGAGCTCTTTCCGGACACCAAGCCCTGTACATGTGTCCTCCTGCAGGGCCTGGGGTCTGTAGTTGTATGACTCCATGTTCTTTGGTCACAGGCCTGTGGATTCGCTTGCTGCGGGGTTCGGGGAGGGGAGATTTTCTGTGCTTCACAGAGTAATTTGTAGTTTAAACCAGAAGTGAGAAAGGAAAGAACATGCACTTCACAGTGAGCAAACCTATGATAAATACCTCAAGTGTAATTATCTGAACTGTCTTTCTTTTGACTGCAGTTTTCTAGGGTTTAATTACCCATTTAATATCCCATGTAGGAAAGAGAAAAACTGTAAATATGTATTAATAGGAAGTAATAGACTCTCGGGATTAAATGAGGTCATTAAAGGTCACTTGGTTTCATTACAGAACAAATTGGAGATTCTTAAAGATACTGTAGTCTAAGTTATCTGCATGTACAATTAAATCATTTATAACAAATTAGGTGGTTTAGAATAATTTCACTTTTGTGGTTTTATAAACCTGTTCTAAATATAGACTGTAGTAGTTTGGCTAAAAGTTAAGATATGGTTTGCTATAGTAAAGCTGTATATGCATACCGTATAGCATGATTTATACCAAAAACAGACGTTTTCCTTTGTTTAATGTTGTAGATCTATAACAGTTCATTGGTAATACACATTCTTCTTACATTATTGGCTAGGGTTGGTTTTAGATGTCCTCTTTTCCCCCTTAAAACAATTTCTAGTAAACTTCTGTCCCTACTTCTTCCTCTTCCTAGTAATTATTACTGTACTTTTCCCCAAGAAACAGCCACCAAGGGGTGATGTAGCTAAGATGCCCCTGCTGGGTTATGGATGGAAGACAGTGTTGTTGTGGTGTAGGATGGAGTAGTTCTCAACCTTCCTAATGCTTCAGCCCTCCCCATGAGGTAGTGACCCCAACCATTAAACTATTCTCATTGCTATTTCATAACTAATTTTGCTATTGTTATGAATCATAACGTAAATATTTTTGGAGATAGTCTTGTGCCAAAGGGGTTGCAGCCCACAGGTTGAGAAACACTGGGACAGAGTGAGGGTGGGCATGAAGTAATAAGAAAGACTGCAGAGCATTTCTTCCCTTGGTGTAGCAGCATACAAAGATTATTGAAGCCTGAAAGGCCCCATGTTAAGCCATTTGCGATTTTCAGTAGCTTTGCAGAGAATCAGGCATTGCCATGGCTAAATCGAAAGAAGGGGTATGGGAAGGCAGGCCAGAAGCAGCTACCAGGGTGGCTCTTGGTGTGAGCTGGTACAAAGCAAGGTGCATTACTGATGCCATTATTGCATTAAGTGGTAGTCTACAAGGAGGGCGAATCCAAGGATATGGGCCATGCTTGCCCTCCTTGGAAGGTTTCAGCTACTGCCCAGGAGGGCCCTAGGGCTAGAAGAGGGGAAGGAGGGATGCTAAGGCAGGAGGCAGGTCCCACTCAGGTACAGCACTGTGACTTGCTTTGTTAGATACCAGGCTTCCAAGGCACAGTTCTGTGGAATACAAAGTTCTAAGATTAGAAATACATCTATCTTCAATGGTGATTTCTTAAAAGGAGTCACTTTTCATGAGATACAACAAAGAATTACTTTGATTTAATAGATAACTTTCACATATAGTTTGGTGGCAGAAAGAATGCAAAATAGTTTATACAAGTGAATTTTTGTGATGGTACCATAGGCTTGCCTGATAATTTCATAACATTTTAATAACTTTCTTTGGAATTCTGAAATTCAGATTTAAACCATACCACTCGAGTAAGAGACTGCTGCTTTTCTCATTAGCTTATTGGAGTGAGCTGATAGCCCCGCTAGGGGCTGTGTCTTTTCCTTTGACCTGCTGATAAAGCAACCAGGAAGGGAGGGAGTGTCTGAATGTGGGTAACTCTCAGGGCTTTCTCTTGCACAGGTAACCTGTGAAGTGTAGAAGGCCAGTCTCATTTTGACCATGGTGCTATTGACTCCTTTCATTCTGGAGTATATTAGTAAATTTCAGATTTTTGCATCAGCAGACCTTGAGAAGAATATAAAAAGCATTCACAAAGTAGAAATCAGAACAGGTCCCTTGAAATGGCTTAGATTAGGAGCACAGCTTCAATGAGCCAAGATAGCATAAAAGAGGATGTCCCGGTCAGGTCCCAGTTGAACTGAAAGTCATGCTGGAGTCATTGACTGTACTGCTAAGAGATCAAAACTCCCTCTGCAATATACATCACCAGCATGCTGAGCATGCATATATGTATATGTGTGTGTATATATATATGTATGTATGTATAGCACCTCTGCTGAACAGATCGATCATAAGCAGAGCATATTCTTTCCTAGCTATATAGACCAAATCATATAAAGGGTATTTCTGAAACTATTAAACTACTAAATGTATTTAAATATTAATAGTCTCTTGTCATTGGTCTTTATTAAGACATGAAACTTTATTAAGATATGCAACATCTATTTTAAAAAACTTTTTAATCTTCTTTTAAAATGTTACATCTTCTCTCTTCCTGTTCAATTAACTAGAACATTAAAAGTAATACATGTCTTTTTCTATTTTCCTGGAAAAGGGGAAAATGTGTCTGGCATGTAGTTGGTGCTCAATAAATATTTGTGAAGATACAAGTGAGCAGAGTTAATGCACAGTGCCATCTCCTGCTTGGAAGCCTTAAGGAGCATATTTCCGATATAAACACTTGAGAAACATTACTCTTACCTGTACCATCGGTTCTTTGGTTGCCCACATATTGGTTGATCTAGCCTTCTCTGCCCAGGATATTCATGAGTGCCCATGTGTGCATGGGTATACACACGTGCATACTGAAATGCAAACAGTTTAGAGTACAGAAGGGCACCGATCCCCCCCCCCTTGCTATCCGTGCTGCAGGTAATCTATTGCATTAATCATGTAGCCTGTGGGAAATGCATGGGGAGTGATTATACTATCATACACAATGCAATCAGCATGAAGCACTTGTCAAGACCAATACATCAAAGTTTAATTCAGTAATAGGACGAATTAGAGCAAAATGAAACATTCTGCTCTCTAGGAAACCCAGCACCCACCGTAAGCTTTTTTTTTGCACTCAATAGAAAAGTCGGTTCATTCCAAAATTGTTTTTATGAACAAGTTGGCATTCCAGTTAGATAGACAACCTGTCCCCCACCTGCCTCCCACCCCCGGTCTTTCATACAAGTGTGGTGCTAAAGTGTGGACTTGACCAACAATACTCTAGAATGCTCAGCACTGGTAAATTTGATCACTTCTTAGTCCAGCTTTGGATGGATTTCTGTCCTAATTGACTCTCAGTGCCCAGCAAAAGGAAGAGGATGGTTCAGGTACTCGTCAGCCTAAATATGGGTCATTCCTTTGCCAGAGGAATAGTAGGCCAATTTACAGGAACCTACTTGTGTGTCCTGTAGTACTGTGTACCAAAGATGTGTATGTGTGCTGCAGTAATGTATTGGGGAGCTCACAGCCTTAGAGTCTAGTCAGGACACAGAATAAATAAATGAGAAATTAAAAACAGCCCAAGACAACCGCAGAAGCATTATATAATATAGAGCATGCTGCAGAAACAATTTGAGGATCGATCCCATACATTTCATATGTTAAAATGAAGTAAGTCACTGTTATAAGAACTTACTTGCCAACCGACTCCTTTCAGAAATAGATTTATATGAAGTTGGAGTCATGGCCATTGAATGAACCATGAAACTGTTTTTAAAGATGGCTCAGTCATATAACCAGTGCAGAACACCTAAAATTGTTCTTGCGGGTTCCCAAGTTCACATTCCTTTATTGCCTATTGGCTGTGTTTGCTATGTATCTCAGGGTAAGAAACCATCTGCCTGCCCCTGTGCCTTTCTCTCTTCATTTCTGATTTTTTTTTCCCTGTCTTTCATTTTCTCCCTCCCTCCCTTAAAAAGGAGAGGGATGTTGAGGGTGTGGAAAAGCCTTTCTGTGATCTCCTACAGAGTGAAGCTCCTAATGAAGGCAAGCTCACAGTATCAGGAGATCAAATGCAAGGGGAAGCTTGTTTATCAGATAATGAACACGATCCAGGATGTCAGTTAACTCCTTTTAACTATTTTCCTTCTTGACCAAAAAACAAAACACAATGACAACAAAAAATGTTATTTAAAAATGTTCTGGGAGCCTGGCTATATCATAACTAATCATCATATCATATAACATGCCATTTAGCGGGAAGTTCGGTAGTGCGTAACCCAGGTAGTTGGCAAAACTTGTCTCACTATATCCCTTGGGTCTGATTTTGAAAAATTTCCAGAGATGTTTTAATAAATTAAAAGCTAGCGTATCAAATGTAAAGAAGAATGTTTTGCCAGTTAAACTTAACTTTCCAAACAGGGAGTGACTGATATATTAAAACTTCATTATGCTGATAATAACAGTGTCATAATTAGGGTCACGGTTTTCATGTGTCTGACCCGAGAAGTTTTGTGACTGTAGTTTTTCTAGCACAACTAATTATGCCCGTGATCTATTGGTGACTGCAATTAGTTATTTCATGGCCTCTAAATAAATACGATTAGATAATTGGACCATGCGTGAAATTTATACTATTATAATAGCCTCTGAGAACAAAAATAAATACTGTGAATTATTTTATAATTGTTGAACCCTTGGAAGGACTAAGAGTGATTGCTCTTCCTTGCCTGCTACTACCTGGTAAGGCTTGGCACTCGGATGTAGACATTGAACTTTCTATCTAACAGGACTTGTGCTTATGGATATGGAACAAGGGAAAATGAACCTTGAACATGTACATTCTCTGTTAAGAGATTGGGATGGCACTTGTCTTGCTCCTCTGCCCTGTACTGGCCTGGCCCTTTTCCTGGTTGTCCCCATCTCTGCTTTCCAGTGTCATGTACACTAGTTAATTATTCTAGAAATTAGGGAAAAGAGACCATTTATAAATGATTCCAAAGAAGATGAACAGCTTTAATTAATCTACCTCCTTTCCCCTCTTAAAAAACACCCCACAAAAATCTATGACCTTTAATCACTAAATTGATTTGATATTAACGACAGCAACCAAACACGAGAAAACAGAAAATGCAGTGAGAGTCTGCAGCTGATTTATTTGCTCACAATTCATAATGCCATATCTGGCAATCTACTCCACCAGGCAGAGAGGTCCCTCTGTCACGTGCATCACCCCAGATGCTGATGCAGACTTAACTCTAACCAAGCTGGCCTTGGTGTGTCCAGACACAGCAGATTTCACCTGACTTAAATATCAGTTGTGAAACTTGTGTTACTGCCGTTTACCCATGTACTGTTTTAATCTGAAATTACTTCCTGTGCCTGTCATGTTGTTTAATTGTGCTTTTATTTAGGTAGATCTGTGGTTCTTGTTGTATGTACTTTTCCTTATATGATCTGAGTATATAAGAACACAGTTGGCGGTGGGTAGAGAGATAGCTTATCGGTTTAGAGCACTGGCTGCTCTTACAGAGAACCCAGACTTGGTTCCTAGCACTCATACAGTGGTTCACAGCCACCTATAACTCCTGTTCCAAAAGATCAGGACCTTCACATGGTATACGTGCGCGTGCACACACACACACACACACACACACACACGGCAAACAGACATTCATGCAGGCAAAACATTCATACAATAAAAATAAAGATACACTTTTTAAAAAAACAGGTAAATAAAGCACAGGGTTACTAGCTGTAAGGATTTCAGAATACTCATAATGTTAGCGAATAAAATATGTATACTTCTAAAATTCAAAGGATGAAATGGTTCTGTCAAAACACTAAAATCATTAGTCTTGGAATTTGCATAAATCCCAAACCTTTTGGTTCCATAGCTGGACTAAAGGCTAGATTGCTATAGTATTTAAAGACATGTTTCAGTGGCTGACCATGAGCCTCAGGCCGGATTCTTCCTCCTTCCCTCAACGGCATCCTCTCTGAACTTTCAGTTGCTTTGTCTACACAGTAGTGCTTTTTGTTTGTTTGTTTATAGGGTAATACGATAATTATGTAAATATTTAAAACAGGGTTAATGTGTTATTTAAAGCAAGGTTAATGTGAGGTAAAGATTCAGTTAAAATGACAGCAATTATTGTCAGGTAAATAAGTATAGATGCCATTCACTTTTAGAAATGCTAGTTGAATTAGACCGAACAATCTTTGTACCCTAAAGATAGACATTTAAGAACGTTAAATGTGGAATCTAATTAGAAACCCAACATGTGTAACTTGATATTGTTAGGATTCTCCTTGAAGGGATAAAAATTTGCATACAAAGCAGCATGTAATAATAATGCAGTGTGTTTGGATACCTCCTATTTTGTTAAGTTTTTATAATGGCTTCTTGTTGTTTGGCTTACAGCTCTTTCATCTGTTGAGTGATTTATTTGAACTTGATTATTTAAGCTAATGATATTCATGCACAAGTTCTCAGTTGTGGAGGCTCATCTTGTGTACTGTAGGATCAACCAGTGTCTCTGGGATTTATTTTATATGACCAAAATAACACCTCATGGTCAGATACCTCCTAGAAGGGCATAGAATCATCCCTGTCTGAGAGCCATTGTGAATGCTGAGTTGCATTTTAGAAAGAAAAAATTACAGCAGTAAGGCTAATGCCCTGTACCTTGATGCACACACCAAGTCATCATATGATAGACAGATTGTCTGTGTTGATCACTTCTTTAAAAGGTCTAAGTGACGTTACACCATTTTATTAGTGATACGTATTTGATGAGTTCTTGGCCCCAGTTTTCTTGGTAGGATTTCAACACGCCTATAGTAGCAATTCAGCCTGATATGTTTATAGAGAGGTACCCTTTGTACTTCCAGGAATAAGTCATTGATCAATCTTTGTCAGTGGGTGGCCATTCACTTTCTACCCAAATGCAGAGTTATCTACTACCCTCAAAATGGAATCAAAGCTGCTTATAAAATGGAGTCTCAATTTAAGGTATAGACTGAAAAAAAAATCAATTTTCCATAGTTTGTGGTAACTTAGAACAGGGCACAACCTGATCTTACCAACAATAGAGAATAAAGTCTTACAAATTTAATATAATAGTTGGTTAGCCTGACTAGTTAATTTTTTATCTCATGCAAAATTATAGCCAGTAGTTAGAAAAATAAAAGCACTAAAAATACCATATTTAAAAACAGATAATCATCTTTGGCAATTGTGATGGACTAAGATTGCCACAGATTGTTTGCTTTTCTCTCTGTGGTACGACATCAGTGTTTATTCTCCTGAGTCTGGGCAAATTTTATCATTTGAGACGGTTGTGGGTCAAAACTTGAACAGGAGAGCAGCAACATCTGCTTCTTCGTCTTGGAAGTTTATTTGTGGAGTTTCTGTGTGAAGCATGGCAGTCTGCGGCTTGGTGAAGTCTACAGTTGGCAGGAACCTAAGTGTAGAACTCCGTGTGAATTAGGTAGAAAGTGTTGTTCCTTTGTTTCAGTTGGGGAACTGGCACCACAGAGGCTCAGTGGATTCATTCAGAGTTGTATGGTTGGTCATCCATATTTTGTCCTTTTAAGACCAGTGGTTTTTGGTGAAAAAAAAATTATTGTTTTTGAAAATGTAAACAGTGAGTGTTTGAGGTAGGGTAAAATGGTATTGATAATTCACATGTCTCAATGTCTTAAGCTGGTGGGTACAATTAATTCTCATCACCCACTTTTACTGAGAGTAGACCTGGGTTCACTAGTATTGTTATTGGCAGGATGCAGTAGTAGTCAGAAAGACTTCAGAACAGCCCGTGTTCTGTCCTGCACCTTCTTGATCATGTTCTCTAACAAGGTGTCGTTAGATACAGAATGCGGGTGAGCCTGAGATTGCTAAGAAGACAGAACTCTTTTTCTTAGGGAGAAGTATTTGCACTTCTCCTTGGGTGAAGGACTTACTTCCCTAGTTTTGGGTTATTTTCCTTGATGTTGTCCAGCTAAAACCACAGACTGAGTAAACACTAGGCAGGGCAGTAGACAGGGAAGAATGAATGTGTGCTGGATGGTTGTATTAGTGACTTTTCTCTATAGTTATGATAAAACACCATGACCATAGTAACTTGGAGGAGGCTTCCTTTGTCTTCCTTCCAGTTTCAGAGGACTAATAGGTAGGCATGGTGGCAGATGCAGAGAACTTGAACATACATCTTCTAACCCAGGCACAAACATATAATCTATATATTGAGGCTATATAATCTCAAAGCCGTAATGCACTTCCTGAAACCTCCCAAACAGCACCAGCAACTGGGAACCAGATATCAAATGTCTGAGCCTGCCAGGTGTGGTAGTGCACACCTTCAATCCCAGCACATGAGAGGCAGAGGCAAGCAGATCTTTGAATTTGAGGCCAGCCTGGTCTACAGAGAGAGTTCCAGGACAGCCAAGGCTACACACACACAAACCCTGTCTGTGATGGTTTGTATATAGAAGGTGTAGCCTTGTTGGGGTAGGTGGAGCCTTGTTGGAGTAGGTGTGTCACTGTGGGTGTGGACTTTAACACCCTTTTCCAGCTGCCTGGAAGCCAGTATTCTGCGGCCTTCACGTGAAGATGTAGAACTCTCAGCTCCTCCCACCCATGTCTGCCTGGATGTTGCCATGTTTGCACCTTGATAATGGACTGAACCTCCAAGCCTGTAAGCCAGCCCCAATTAAATGTTGTCTTTATGAGAGTTGCCTTGGTCATGGTATCTGTTCTCAGCAGTAAAACCCTAAAAAACTAAAAAACCCACAAAAACTAATGTGTTTTGAATATGCCTGGCCCAGGGAGTGGCACTATTAGGAGGCGTGGCCTTGTTAGAGTAGGTATGTTATTGTGGGCTTTGGCTTTAAGACCCTCGTCCTAGCTGCCTTTGGGACAAGAGGTGGAACTCTCAGCTCATCCAGCCCCATGATTGCCTGGATGCTACCATGCTCTTGCCTTAATAATAATGAACTGAATCTCTAAACTTATAAGCCAGCCCCAATGAAGTGTTTTCTTTTATAAGAATTGCCTTGTGAATTGGTGTGATGGCTCAGTGGTTAAGAGCACTGACTGCTCTTCTGAAGGACCTGAGTTCAAATCCCAGCAACCACATGGTGGGTCACAACCATCCATGATGCCTTGGTCAGTACAACCCTAACTAAGACAACGAACAAACAGAAGAAGACTTGGAATTCAAATGCCTGAGCCTATGGGATGCATATCTCACCTGAGTCACCACATTCCACACCCTGGCCCCATAGGTTCATGGCCATATCAT
Source organism: Mastomys coucha (assembly GCF_008632895.1). Taxonomy (NCBI): domain Eukaryota; kingdom Metazoa; phylum Chordata; class Mammalia; order Rodentia; family Muridae; genus Mastomys; species Mastomys coucha. Next base: position 68,145,221 of record NW_022196914.1, on the reverse strand, counting down.
AATGCAAAAAGGTATATAGTCCAACTTGAAACTAACCCATGGTCTGTCACATCCTCGACACAGTTTTAAATGTCCAAAGTCTCTTCGGAGACTCAGGATAAGCTGAGCTGTAACCCCCTGCACCATATCTTGTAACTCTTTGTTCAGTGACTGGCTCTCTACTTTCAAAGTGCCCCTCAAGCTTTGCTGCCTGCATCATATGTTTCTTGGTCTGGTTCTGCTCCATGTATGAAGCTCTCCTTGGCAGATGTCTCACAACTCAACATCTCACATCTCCAGCATCTTGGATCTCCACTGCAATCCAGGCTTTACTTGAACAGCTTCATTTAATGACCTCCTCTAGTCTCTTGCCCTCTCAGGACCTCCATCCAGGAACTCCTCTACCACATGAAAGAAAAAAATTGGCTTATGGTTCCAGAGGGACAAGAGTCCACGTAACAGCAAGTGGCAGGCATGGTGATGGAGCAGGATGCTAAAGCTTACTCCTTTAAACCCAAGCACAAAGCAGAGAGTGTGAGTTGGAAGTTGGACAAGGCTATCTAATCTCAAAGCCCGCCCCTAGTGAGCATTAGGCTATACCACCTGAACCTCCCAAACAGTTAAGCCAGCTGGGAATCACGGGTTCAGATGCCTGAACTTACAGGGAGCATTTCTGAGTCCAATCACCACAGTGGTAGGAAAAGCTAGAGCTGTGTCTGGGCCATACACCATGGATTTGGTACTGGCATCCTTTACTTGGATGAACTGAACGTGGAGATCAGTGTCAATATCTGGAGTTTGTTTTCATTCTAATCCATAACAAGTATTCATCCTATCACAGAACCCAGAAGTTCTTCCAGTGTGTCCTGCAGGTCCACTGCAGTGCCCTGGAAATGCTGGCTCCTAACTGAACCTCACCACTTTCCCACTGAATCCCTGAAAGAGTTAGTATTTCAGAGAAACCATAGAGTGGGGTTTAATCCTTCAAGAACTTCACTCTCAGAGCTACAAATACTTCAGGCACACTGGAGGGAAAGGAGATAAATGTTCAGAGTGGGACTCTGAATTAACAAAATTTGGAGAATGACTTATTCAATTTAGCTAATTTGGTTATTAAAGCTAATTACAACCTTTGTAGTGATGAATGTTAAGATAAAAAGCCGTATCTGGTATGGCACTAAACTTGAGTCTAGCATTAAGAACACCCATTCAGGATGAAACCTCGCTTTAAGGAGGTGAGCAATAAAAGGATGTTTCAAGCAAATTAAATAAAGACTTAAGTTGTTGGGGTTTTTTGGTTTTTTTATTTTTTTAAAAGAATGTCTCCTTCTGTAAAATGGAAATTTACTAGCTAGAGAAATGCAAGCATGAAAATCCAAGGCAAGTTTTTATGAATTTCTCTCTTTCTCCAGTCATATAGAAATCCTTGTTGAAATGAGCCAAGCGTACCTTGGACCTTGTATTAAGGGCTCCTGTCTCTGGTGTGATCCTTCTCACACCTACAGTCTGGATATTTGTAGCCATCCCAGCTGCACATGAGGACATCTTAACTCTTAGTTTCTGAGAAGCTGAGCCTTTGGAGGGAATTAGACCGTGAGGTCTTGTAGATAGAATTAATGCCTTTCCAAAGAACCCTGGCCAAGGCATGCCAGTGTGCTTTGTAGGGATGCCTATCAGGAAGGGTCAGTCACTGGATGCCAAAATTGCTCAAACCTTGCTCTTGCTCTTTGGCCTCTTCTTCTCCTGGCTAGGAAATGTAGCTACAGCAACCAAACTGACTTAGGACATTCAACATGGAAATAGTCATTTTTGGAGAGAATTACTATAATGAGTTAATGGGATATGCTTGCAGGGTTTTAAATAATGTACCTTGCAGCATATGGTGGGCATCCAGTAAACGGCATCTTGCTTGGTTTTTCCTTCAGTGGTCACAAATGTTAACCGTTCTGTACTGTGAACACTACAGAAACACTAAAATATGGTTTTCACTGACCAGAGTGAGTCTGCATCCATGTATCCAGATTACTTTGTTGTTTAATATGGCTATACTATAGTCTTTTTTTGATCCACTCACTAGTTAAAGGGCATTCAGATTGTCTGTTGTTGTTGTTGTTGTTGTTGCTACTGTTGCAGTTGTTGCTGTTGTTATCAGTCCAGCTGCCATAAGCATATCTTTCCAGGTGTGTGTTTAATTTTTAATTCTGCTGGGCTGATGTGTAGGAATGAGTTCTGGATCCTGTTGTAAAGTGACTTGCAGGTGGCTGTCCACTATGTTAGCTCCTTCAGCAGTTCATGAGGGTTCCTATAGTCTGCCTCTTTGCCCCTTTGCCTGCAGTTGTTCCTGCCTTGTCTCACTGTGATTGTAACTTACATTGTCCTAGCCATTAATTATGTTGAGCACATTTGTTTGTTTGTTTCTGCAGACTGCTCAGGCTTTATTTTCTCTTTAATGGAATATCTTTCTATAGTTCTTTTACACTTTTAAAAGAACACTTCACAGAATATTGGTGTGGAAATTTCCTGTCCATGAGTAGCTTTTCTCTTCTTCAATACTCTCTCCACCAGTGGTGTATTTGTTCAACTACTGAACTTATATTGACACATTATTTAACTCAAAATGCTCATGGTTTTTCAGGAGAGTTGACACTAAGAGCTGTGCATTTCATGGGTTTAGATGAAGTGGTGACATATGCCTGCCTCTAAAGTCTCCTACTCTTGAGTAGTTTCACCATCTTAAATATTTTCTGTCTTTCCATTTTGATGCCTTTCTTTTCCCTAATTCCTGGAGCAACCACTAATATCCCTCCTCCATCTCCATTAGCTTGCTTTTTTCCAGATGTTCCCTGGCTCAAATGCTGTCGTATGGCGCCTTTCAGGTTGGTTTCCCTTACTCAGCAGTGGCTCGCTCTCCTCCATGTGGCCGGCCACTTGCTTGGCTCATTGTGTTGGTTTATACAGTTTTCTTTACGACTGTTGAGAAGGCTGTATGTACTTGGATTGTTGCTCATTGTCACAACTGTGACTTGAGGATTCCTTCTCTTGTTGTGTAACTCCTTGTCATTCTCCCGTCTTTGTAGAACACAGTTTTTAATTTGCTCAAAGCCCACTTCATCAGTTTTTCTTTCATGATCACACTTTTGGCTAATACTTTTTACCTAACTCAAAGGTATTTTACGGGAAGCTTTATGGCCTTAAGCTTGATATTTAGGCATGTGGTCTACTTTTATTTGTTTACTTGGTTGATAGTGTTGGGGTAGTCACTACTTTTCTGTCCCCGTGTTCTGTCAGTTACTGAGGGAGGAGTATGGAAGTCTATGATAAGCTGAAACCTTTAACAGTTCTGATGGTTTGCTGGGCTGTTAAAGCCTTAAGTACAGCATAGGATTGTCTCTAGGAAGAGCATTTATCATCACGTAATGTCTGACTCCATACCTGTCCTCAAGTCTACAGTAAGGTCCCTCCACCTTTATTTTGATAGTCTTTCTTTTTAATTCTTTTACATTTATTGTCATACTTTATAGATACCGTAATACTGGCTCTTAACCTTTAATCTGGCTTGATTGCCCCTTTTGGTGATTAGAACATAGATATGTTATACATATGTATATGAGTATTTGGTAGAGCGAAGAATTGAACCCATGGCCTTGAGAATGTTAAGTTGGTCACGGAGTTACATCACTAATTCCAGAACACTTGTATCTCATGAAGTCATTGATATGGTTGAATATATTTGCTTGTTTTATTTCCTTTGTTTCTCTTCACTCTGTACTGACTTGTTTTCTGTAACTATTTTTGTGATCTTTATCTTAATTCAGGCTTTGTTTAATTTGACTTTGGTTATCCTTTTTATTTATATATTTTAAGTGGCATTATATAGCAAATATGCCTACACCTAATATTGAATTAACCTTTGCTATATTAAATGAAATATAAAGTCTAATAATCATAGATCTCTTATTTCTATGTTACAGTTGTTAGTGTATATTTTATATTTTATTCATGTACAGATTCATAAGACAGTGTTCGTGAACTTTTTGTTTTGAGCATTAATACATATTTCCAAAAAGCAAAAGTGGGAAAAATAGTTTATTTCCTCAGACATCATTCCTGTTATTCGTTACTCTTAGACAGTCTGCTTTCTTTTTGGTGGTATTTCTCTTTAATCAAGAATACGTGGCTTTAGCATTTTTCTAAAATAGATCATTTAGCAATGAATGCTGTGGTTTCCTTATCTGAGAATGTCTGGGTCTCCCTGTGTTTCCTGGGTGATAGATATTGTCACTGCCCATAGAATTCGGCATTGGCTTTCCAGTTCCATTTAACACTCAACAGATATTATTCATTGTATCCTGTCCTGTGTGGTTTCTGGTGGGAAATCAGTTATTTGAACCATTATTCTATAGCTGGTTTTCATTTTTGGTTGTTGGTTTGGTTTGGCTTTGGGTGAGTGTGTGTGTGTGTGTGTGTGTGTGTGTGCGCGCGTGCGTGTTTGTTGTTTTGGTTTTTATTTTTTATTTTGATTTTTGGCAGTTTGGGTATGCTATGGTTGGTCATGGTTCTCTCCGAGCTGACCCTTTTGTGAGGTTGACTAAGCTGCTTATATCTGTAAATTAATATCATTCTGTAAATCTGAACAGGTTTTAGTAATTATTTCTTCCAAAGTTTTTTTTACTTCTCATCTTCTTGTAATCCAGTGACAGGCTGACCAAGCTTTGCCTTTTGTCTACCTGTGTAAAGAATCTATTGAACACATCTAGTTGGTCTCTGTGTGTCCCATGAGGTAGCTTCTCCTAGGCTCACTCTTCCCATGTCATCGCTCTTCAGCTTTTGGCCCCATTCTATACTACTATTTCACATACTGTTTTTTACTTACAGAATTTCTGTTTAGTTCCTTTTCATAGTTTGCATTTCATTACTGAGGATGATGTTAACATTTTTTTCTTAAATGCTTTTACCTTCATCTAGCAGAGCACAGTTACTGTTGCTATCAAGTCTCTAATTCTGACATCTTGCTCATCCTACTTGACATCTGTTAGGAGCTGACACATTTTCCTGTTTCTTTGTAGACATTTTAAATATTATAAATGACAGAATTCGATTAAAACTCTCTAGAGAGTGAAAAACTGAAAACAACAAACCAAGGTGATGGGACCATAACTTGTCATGACACTTTTGGGTGAGAGTTCAGAGTCAGGGGTCTGAGCCTTGGCCGTTGTGCCTTGCTCCTGTCCCATGTGCATGCCATGATGAGGACTTGGACAGTCCCTCTGACCGTCTCTGGGTTGGCATTCCTCCTTTCCCAGGACTTGCTGGGGGAAAAAAATCAAGCTTCAGGTTTTTCGTGCATTTGCTCCTGTAGAGTTCCTTGAGTGAAGTTTTTAATCTGACATCAAATCCAGGAGAAGAGAAGTTGGGTGAAGGGGTAATGGAAAAGAAGGGTCCCCTTTCTGTCCAGGCCCTCTCCCAGGCCAGCTCTCATCTGCTTATTTCTCAGTCTTTGTTTCTAGGTTTTCCATTTGTCCAGAGGTTTTCTGTGTCCAGAGGTTTCTTGGGAGGAAGAGACACTGTGGTGAGCTGACCATCTTGGCTGACCATGTTTTGTTTATAACTGGCAATTAGAGAGTTTTTAAATGTACACTGTAAATACCTGTGGCTTAGACAAGCTGAAGCTGTTTTTTTGTTTTTTAAAATAATAAAAACTTTATTTCATTTTACAGTTTTAAGTTTTTAAGCTACTTTACATTGACAGTATCGGGTTCAGTAAATATGAAAAACTGTTAAGCATTGCTTTTGGGCAAAGAAAACAGCATCTGTCTTGTTCATTCCTACCTTTCTTACCCAGCTGACTGAGATTAAATAAAACAGAGACAGCCACACATGTCTAGTTCCTAGAGAAAACATTGTGAATGTTTGGGGGCATTGGTATCACCCTATTGAGGAATTAATATTTTAAAATATGTGAAATATTTGTGTTAACCACCTTTTAAAACTATGTAGAAAGCATAACAAATTCACCATTATCTTATTTAAATGATGAGGTATTACTTTCCCCTAAATTCCTCTACACTTTTCCTTTTGAAAAACCTAGTGAAAATTTTATTCGTATGCCTCTTAGCATTTAGTGGTTAAATGAAGATTGGTACCTGTGAGATGGCTTAGGAAAGTGTGCTTAATGGAACTTACTTTCTATTTTGTTTTGTTTTGTTGTCTCTGAGACAGTATTTCATTGGTCTGGAACTCACTGTGTACCACAAGTGAGTTTCCTGCCTTAGCTTCCCAAGGGACAGCTGTGTGTCATCTTGCCTGCCTTTGAGTTTTAGTTGTAAACAATTTATTTTACTGACTTCTAAACTATTACTTCATTTACATATGTGTATGTGCATGTATGAGAATGTGTGTACATGCATATAACTATGGGTACTAATTAGTAAACATAAGTAAGGAGTCTAGGAAACTGTGTTATCCTTTTATTATATGTAGATATTCTTTGAAAGTAAATTTGATCTGGGGGAAGAATGATGTGGAGTAGTATATTGCAGTACCAGTGTTCACACTCTGTTTCAATTGAGCCCTATGATTGTTTGTTGCTGGCTTAAATATATAAAGTAATGAAAGTAAGAAAGTAATGACAGCACGTGTGAAGTACTCATCTTTGTGTGGAACAGCTCTTTGGTGCTCAGTTTAAGCTTAGACTCTGTGATGCCTTCTATCAGGGAAACTGGCAAGCTCGTTTTCATCTTGAAGTGATTCAGGCTTTTTCTTTAGCTGTTAGTTGTGAACATTTTTATAATTTTTGAACTGTATTTCTTTGTCCTCTTTAAATTAGGTGCTCTGTGGATGTGCATCGTTTTAAACCCCCACTGTAAGTTGGAGCAAAAGGCCAGCTGGCTAAAGCAGCTGAAAAAATGGAACAGTGTTGATGTCTGTCCGTGGGAAGATGGAAATCATGGCAGTGAATTACCCAACCTAACCAATGCTCTGCCTCAGGGTGCAAACGCCAACCAAGGTGAGTCCACAGTGGTGGCCTGCCCATGCTTACCTGCTTCCTCGTGCGCATCTTTGTAATGTCAACAGATAGTGGACTTACTTAATTCAAGGACAATCCATGTTTCTCTTAAATGCCTGCATGTGTTTTAATTTTAACTGGACACATTGTATGCTTTTAAAAATAGTTACACAATGCAGGTAGATATGATAATACTTTATACTAGTGTGGATTAAAATGATCTACTAATGGTTTAGTTTGAATTTTACTTTTTAATTAAAAATACGGAGTGGGGCATTATTGAGTTACTGTGTACAACAGTGTTGAGAGACTTGAGGAATGTGTTTTCTGGCTCTTTTGGGCCAGTATGTACTTTTCTTTAGAGTCTAGCATAGATATGTGAACTAAAGGCACTGTGTTACTATTGGCACTTGCGTCAAGGAACTTCTTTATTGTGAAAAGATTGTGTAGTTTATTTGGTCCAACCCAGAGGTGAACAGTGCCCTCAGTCTGAGACAACCAAGAAATGTTCCCACATGGTTCTGGAATAATCCATGATTTTATCCTGTAGTTTCGGTTTCTCTTCTGTCCTTTAAAAACAAACGACTCCTTGGCTTCATTTTCATCTGTGAGATGCTGCTGAATTTTCTGGTCTTTTTCAGAATCACATTCTTAACTTGTTAAGTCTTGGACAAATCTACTGTCATTTGTACCAATATTCTGGAATGATTTTATGCTTGGTGGGGGATTTGAAAGTGATTTAAGTCACACGATAGAAGCAGGGTTGGGATTAACATTGGAAGAATCCAGAATCAAGCATTCTTTGCTGATCAGCAGAGGAGTTGCTATTCCTAAAGAGAATGCTGTGCAGTGTGCCGAGGTCAAATGTGATGTTAGCAGAGTGTTGCAGTCTTTACAGTGGACGTCCACAGGGACCTGTCAATCAAAGAGAGGTTTCAGGACCTCAAATGGTCATCAGGCTGTGTTAGCTGGAGATACTTGCCTTGGGAATTCAGTATTTGAAGTCTATCCTGTCTGTATAATGCTCATGATGATGTTACTTAATAGTTAAACATACCCTCAGATCTCCATTTTTTTCCAAGTTGTCAAGTTTAATTGGTCAACGTTTATTCTTTCATTGCTAGGAAAAGGTTCTTTGATGTCTACCTAGGTGATACCTTTAATCTTCTGTTTTTATAATTGGAGGTTTTCTGAGTTTTGGTTGCTGCTATTTTGACACTCTACACTTTGCATTTTACTTCCTAGTTCTAATGTTACTTTTAGTCTGACCTCTGTGGGTACCAGACATGTACATGGTACATAGGCACACAAGGAGGTAAAACACCAATATACATATAAAGAAGAAGAAATGGTCTAACTTTCAGGACAACCAGGACAACGTAGTTCATTTCTCTTACAGTTTGATATCAGCAGGGTAAATCCAGGTCTGCATTTATTCCAAATAAATGCAGTGCTTATGTCTTTTGTATCTAAAGGTATCTACTCTTTGGAAGACACTCAAGAGTCTTTTCTGAGGGGTTGTGGAGAAGAGCCATTGCTTTCAAAGGGTGGTGGTTATCATACCTACAGAGTGTGTGGTTGCCTATACCTAGAACCACCACCTCAGTATTCTCTCTCGAGGAGAGGCTGGGGACTGAGGGGCTCAACCCGGTAGCCAAGGCATCACACAGAGCTCACTGTGCATCTGGGAGAGATGTATGTGTTAGAGTGTACACACAGGCTTTCTGACACCTACCATAGCTAGGAAGATTAGTTAGGCTTAGTGAGAGCTTCTGGATCCTACGCTTTCAGGAGGACTTCTAAAGATTATAGAGCAAAAGCCAGTTTTTCTTTCTTCCTTTTTTTTGTTTTTGTTTTTGTTTTGTTTTTTGGTGTTTTTTTTTAAAAAATTAGAATTCTTCACCTTTTACTTTTCCAATTTTCCCAAACTTTTTGTTATACACTCATTTTTAAAATGCTTATGACTTTGTGTAGATTGATTTTTGTGCTCCTTGTGGTCATTTAAATACAATTTTGTGAGCATTTAGCCTTTTTTTGTGACTATCAGTTCTGTTGGTATCTTGGAGCAAACCAGTGTTGAAAGTTGTGTGTGTGTTCTCTACTTCTCTGTGCTACCACGAAATAGGAACAGTTCAGTTTATTCTCTAATCTACATGCTTGGATTAGTATCCTAGCTAGAGAGCCAGGTCAGTACTTGGAACACTGAACTCACCCTCACAGCATGTATAATAGCAAGCTGGTATTTTGTAGTCTCTTCAGTTTTAAGTTTTACCTTTGTAACTTGAAGTAAAGAAAGTAAATACTAAGACCACACTTTAAAATACCTAAGAAAATCCCTTAAAATTCTTAAAAAAAAAAAAAGTAAACATTCAAGGAAATGTGCATTTGGGGGTATTTAATTATGAGAGGTCATAAAACTTTTCCCCCCTGGGAATAGTACATTTATTCTGCTTGACAAAATGCAGTTAAAAGTTGGATCCGTCCTTCCAGTTGTGCAGAATGGTCATCCAACTGCTGCTAGCAAGGAATCCTAGTCAGGAGTCACAGCAGACAGTCACCGGAGCCTCTTTATCTGTCATCTGTGCATGTCAATCTGTCTCCCCTCTAGATATGGATAACTAAGTTGATATGAGACCACTCCAAAGGAATATCTTTGTAGACTTACCATTAGCCATTGCAAATGACTGCATTGACTAAACTAGTAGTAAGGGGGGTGTTTGACTCTTGGCAGTCCTAGGCCACGAGACTGTTACAAGACATGGTGTCTCTGTTGCTGCTTAGCTCCCTCAGCAGGACAGAGCCTAGGTAGGTGAGTCCACCAGGCTGCCCTTCTCAACACAATTGCGTTCTCTGTTTGTGGTGTACCTTCTGTCTGCTCAGATAGAGGTCCAGGGACAGGAAGATAAAACCTTGCCATGCATGAAGCTCCTCAGTTTGAGTTTCAGAGAGCAATGAAGGGGGCTGTCCTTGACCACTATTAAGTATTTGTAAATGAAATTGTTCATTGCCCCCACTGTTCAGTGGAGGCTTACGCCACAGTTGAAAGTAAGTTTAGGGTAGGACCTGAGGAGGGGAAGGTTCCTGTAGTTTCTTTAGGAATTGAGTAATCCAAGGAGCCGAGGTGAGAATATGCTTTATTCCCCAAACATTTCTTTTCTTCGTCAGGTCCTGAACCTTGAACCCCCTTCGGACTGTATGCTTCTGCTCCCTTGTGATGCCCCAGCATGCACTATGCTGGGGACATCACACCAGTCATGGAACCTGCCCAGGAGTCAGGAGACAGCCTATAGGGGCAAGGTAAGTGCGCTGGTTTGTTTTGTAGCTATGTTGTGTGGCTTTGTGAACTGTTAAACATATGCATTTATGCCCTTTGGGATATAAAGTGGCATTTAATCATTATATCCCAAGAAGCATAATAGTTTTAATTGTGCAAAACCGCACAATATAGTTAAAAAATACAACCAAAAGCACAACCCTTACGCATCTTTTAAGGCTGACTGCATCTTCCTGAAAGGTTCCATGGCTGGTGTCGCATCTCTTGCATAGTGTTTGTGAGAGCTGTTGATCCCATCAGGGGCAGCCCAACACAGCACCTCACAAGTGGGGAGCAGTGAGTTTTCATGTGTTTTGTTTTTGTTTTTGTTTTTTAAGACGAGTGCCTCTTTTGAGTATATTTTGCATGGAGACTAGACATGACAATTCTTTCTGCAGGATGCCTTTAACTGCAGCTTTAATGGCTGCAGAATGTTTGTATTTGATAAAACAAGTAAATGTCTGGAAACTCTTTAGGCTAACTGCCGTCTAGCATTTAGGATGTGAGACTTCATTCACCCTCCACCCTTCTGCTTAGTGGGTGCAGGACAGTGTGTGTGGGTGTGTTCATGAACATCTGGCCTCAGAATGGTATGACTGATTTATTCACATGTGAATAATAGCTGACACGGCTTTCTGAATTGTGGAAAAAAACAGATTCATCGAACAGGCCTCATCGGACAGTGTTCACAAGAGCCATCGAGGCATGTGATCTCCACTGGCAGGATAGCCACTTGCAGCACATTATCAGCAGTGACCTGTACACCAACTACTGTTACCATGACGACACTGAAAACTCCCTCTTTGACTCCCGGGGGTGGCCCCTCTGGCATGGTAAGTGGCCAAACCGGAAAGACATTTCCATGAGTTACTCCTTTGTGTAGTTTCTATAGCATTATTGGAGTGGGAGGTAGAAGACTGAGGTATTCAATGGGAGACAGATGAATGCTTGGCACAGGGGGCTGAAATTTCAATTCAGATCCAAGTTCAGAAATGGTTTCTTCTATCTTCTTCTGTGGCACTTGGGGAGAAACATCGTACTGTAGTAGACTGCTTTTATGGATGAATCTGACAGCGGCCACTTTACTCCCTTTTTGGGTTTCTGTTTGTAGAACATGCGCCTACAGCCTGTGCAAGAGTGGATGCGTTGCGTTCTCACGGGTACCCCAGAGAAGCACTGAGACTAGCAATAGCTATTGTGAACACATTACGACGACAACAGCAGAAACAGTTGGAAATGTTCCGGACTCAAAAAAAAGGTGATTATGAAAGAGATTGTCTCTATTGGAATGGTATTCTTGGTGAAGACAGAACTTGGTTTCATGTTCTGCTGGAAGAGATGGAGTTTTGAAAGTCCATCCATAGAAATGGCCTTTATTCACCACTCCTAAAAATATTTCACAATGCACTCATGTGGTGCACAGCCATACATGCAATCAGATACCCATATGCCTAAGCTGAAGACAAACAAAAATTTTTTTTTATTTTGATAACATATCTGTAAAAATAAAATCCAGTTTGTTTTGGTTGAATGTTGAAAGAAAACAAATTCCGACCTAATTAAGGAGATTTTTAATTTTTTGAATAGCCAGTGATCTGTCTGAATCATCTAAAATGGAAGCTAGATACCTTCCTAGTGTTTTAATTTAAACACTAAGAACTCTACAGTGACTGCCCATCCGTGAATCCCAGCAGCACGTCTCTCAGGTGGCCATCCTTAGCTGATGACTACTGTCTCAATTTCTGAGGTCCCTCTTCTGCAGAGCCGGTCTCAACAGAGGGGCTGTTTCTAAGAGCTACTAAGATCAACCAACTAATTCCTAGAAAGTCTGAAACAAGACCTGGCATACTCTACTCTTATAGCCATAATAATCTGTGTTTGAGGACTTGTTATTTATTGAAAGGGATCAGAACGGAAATCCCTGTTTGCAGGGTTGGCTGGTTGGTTGGTTTTTCAAGGTCTACAAATGACATTTGATGAGCTATCAGCTGACAGGACACCTTAACTTGTCTTTATCTTAGTTTGTTAGTCTTCTCAAGCACCATAGTAGTAGCACCAAAGGTGGTTACTGGTTCTCAGCTTGCTGGTTGGATAGTGAGATAGACGCATCCGCTTTTCTGGTCGCCTGCTCGTTTCTTCTATAAGCAAACGTTTCTTGGGATGGCTTGCTTTGCTCTAATTTTTTAAAATTATGAACAGTTTTAGTTACAGTTGGCTTTTGTTATTAGTTGTATTTTCAATCCTCTGATACTTAGATATACCCACCCTGAATACAAGTAAGTAATGAAAAGATTTTGGAATAAGCTGGAGGGTAGCAAGTGCTGGCTGTAACTTTCAATTTCCTTTATGATGAAACTAGTAGGAGTGTGGACTGGCACTGTCAGTCACAGTACAGATAATTCCAGAGTTACAGTCTGAACTTCAGGAAGCACAGCGCAGATGGGACTGGAATGTCAGTGGCCTTGATATGGAATGACTCTGCTCATCCTCCCAAAATGCATTGCTAGGCCTTGTAGAAAGTTTCTCTGAAATCCATTTCCTCTAAACACATGGATTGTGTCTGTCCCAGGGTATTTGCTTCTGAATAGTGTAAAGGATAACTTTTGAACTAAGAGGATGTTTAATGAAAAAAGAATTGGCTCTCTGATCATGTCTGGTGGTTTTTTTTTTTTTTTTTTTTGAGAAACACAAAGTAAAAATGTTGAGGTACATTCGGAATCATGTTCAGTTAGACTGCTGTGATTTGCCTTGGACTCAGGTGTGCTATAGCTCAGGCCTGGGCCATCTCAGACACATTCTGTGTCATCTTGCAAGTGATGAAACTTGTTTTTGTTGGTTCTTGAGTATTGTTAAGGCTGTGTGTCTGTCCCTCAGTTTCTGTTGTTTGTCCTAATATTAAAGTGGGTGTTAATCTTAGGTATGCCTTACAGTTACTTGTAAATGGACCAAGGTTAGTGAGTGTAACTCTAGAACACAACTTGAATAAGATTTCATGTGCTATTCTTATGTGCTGAGAGTTAGTGATGTAAAATCAGAAGGCTTCCAAAGAAATGGTAAATTTATGGAATGAGGCTTTAGCCAACTATATAAGTCAATTTTTTAATCTATCCTTCAGATAACTAGATGTTATTTTCTTTTAAAAAGGAGATGCTACTGTTTTATTATTTTGGTAAGCAGCTTTAAATGGCATTTTATAGTAGATCATACTGTAAAACATTTGCAAGGTTTTTTTTTTTCCTCTCAGCACTTTAACATGAAAGAACTAACATTCTGTAAAGAAAATGAAAAAAAATTTTTTTTGTCAGAATCTACATCTACCTTGTGCTATATAGCTCATTCTTGCCAAAGGTCCACTCTTAACCCCTCTCACGGAAAGGAGAGCTGCTGCAGAGTGATTAACAGTGCTGCTGTGGGGGTCGGAGTCAAACCCAGAGCATCAATGAGATGACCCAGTGAGTGCAGGCACGGTGACAGCATGAAAATGCAGCTCCTTACCACCTCTGCTGACACGTTCAAGGGCACAGAGGTGGCAGGATGAGTCCCTGCCTTCTCCAACAGTATGACAGTCCTTTATTAGCACATGATGTTGGACACATGAGTTAACAGAAGTGGGGAGCCATTCTTGGACATGAGTGCCATTTAGATTGATTGATAGATCGATAGATGAACCTTTATGACTCATAAGGTGGACATTATAGTACCTTTCAGCTGATAGTTTTTTAACTAACAAGGGGCTTTCCATCTGAATTAATTACTAATTGTTTCTCTCCATGTCTCTATTCCTTCTGTAAACAGAGCTGCCTCATAAAAGCATAACCTCAATAACCAATCTGGAAGGCTGGGTTGGACACCCCCTGGACCCCGTGGGCACTCTCTTCAGTAGCCTCATGGAAGCTTGCCACACCGATGATGACGCCTTCTCTGGGTTCTCCGATTGTACAGGTAAAGTCATTGGCATTTGTTTGCTCTTTCCCTTCTCTAAACCCAGAGTGGTGTTAGTCCTTGGTTGTCTTTACAGTATGTGTTTTAAATGATAGATTTATTTTTTACTTTATGTATGTTGGTGTTTTGCCTGAATGTATATCTGTGTGACAGTGTTGGATCCCCTGGAACTGGAGTTACTGAGTGTTATGAGCTGCCTTGTGGGAGCTTAGAGTTGAAGTCAGGTCCTCTGGAAGAGCAGTCCGGGCTCTTACCAACTGAGCCATCCCTCCAGCCCCCACAGTGTGTTTCATGAAGCCATGTATTTAACAGTACCTGTGGGTTAGCGTTAGTGAGAACTAGGAAGTAGGCACTTAAGCCTCAAAGTGGCCTTCTCCCATGGGAACATCTTCAGAATCAACAGCTGGCCATGTTTGTCAGTGACCCAAACAATACTCTCTTCTGGCACATGATTCTGCACTAAGAATTTAATAACATTTATGGTATGTTCATAATCTTAATTATGATAGATAGATAAATAAATAAGTACAGCTATGTATCGTAGCTTTCAGAACCAGAATATTTAGTTATCTTTCTTTGCCTGAGAAGTGACTTAAATATATTAAGTCTAATTTAAGGGAACTATCAGATATGTTTCAAATGTTTGACATCATATATTTCATAACAGTCTTTTAGAAATTCAGAATCACCCCTCAAAAGCTCACCCAAGGCAGAGGTGGGGGAGGGGTAAGGACTGTCCTTTGTTAGTCCTGGGATGAGATGGGACAGGTTTGATATTTTGTCTGTCTCAGTCTTGCCCTTGGTGGTTGCCTTCCTGAGTCGGGGGTGACCCAAGTTCTGTCAGGAAGGTGACAGGTGAGAGCCCTAATTCACGTTTTCCTGGGACTTGGAATACTGAAGTTACAATTTCACATTGACACTCCTGAACTGAGACAAGAGAATACTTCTCTGGCATTGACTGACCTTAGATAACAAAGGGACCCTAAAGATGAGTTGCATATGCTGTATTCTTTACTAATCTCACTGCAAATGTTAGTATTACAGAAAAAATATGAAAACATTTTTCATGTACATCTTATTTGTACCATAATAGTCATGTAATTTTTAACATCAACTTTTTATTTTTAGCATATATTGATTACGCAATATAATGAGTCTTATAACTCTGATGGCATGTAATTTTATTTTTAAAATCTTTTTTCACTCTTTAAGATCCTTAGTACTCCACAAATCCTAATCCCACAAAACATACACTTTATCATCCATAGTCACGGTTTAAAATATACTAGAAAGCTTTGCATTTTAACATAAAAATTGGATGTTTGGACTTTCTCAGAGTTAAGTCACCAGGACTGATTAGAACATGTAATTTGTGCCTGTCAGTATTGAATGTAACTTAATACCCTCTTTGTGGCATTTTATAGATAACGTGGGACAGTGCAAGTCCCTAGAGTACCACCATCTGCCTGCACACAAGTTCTTAGAAGAAGGGGAATCCTATGTAACACTGGCTGTGGAGGTAGCCCTGATAGGGCTGGGGCAGCAGCGGATCATGCCTGACGGGCTCTACACACAAGAGAAGGTTTGCCGGAATGAGGAGCAACTCATTTCTAAGCTTCAGGAAATCGAATTGGATGACACACTGGTGAAAATTTTTCGCAAGCAAGCAGTCTTCCTATTAGAAGGTAACATACTGAAGGGGTCTGGTTTATGTACTAATCTTTGTTCTGCTAAGAGCATGGTGTGGATACTTGAGTATGATAGGATAGATTCACAGACCACCTGAGGAATGCTCAGTAAAAAACCTGTCGTATACATGTTTAGGTTTTCATCATTTGATTTAGGTTGTCATATAGGATAGCTTGTTTAAAATCAGCCCCATTTGAGGTCACTTGCTTTGTAATGGGCTGTTTTTATTTAGGCTATGTGACTCCTGAGATAAATGCAATGTTGATTGATACTTAGTGAGATGTTCTTGGTGCCCATGTTCCTATTTGCTTGATCAAGTAAATAGAAAGTAGAAACTGATTGGCATTCCTGTAGATTTATTGGCTCTCACAACATCTGGCCTCATAGTGTCGCGTTTGATTGCTGACAAAGAACTAAGAGCTGCAGGAGTGGTTTCTAGTTCTTAAACAATGCTGCCAGGTTCGTTAGGCATTGGTTCACCAAGGAAAGGCTTCATAGACGGTCTGAAGCAAGCAATGGGATTTTCTTGATTTTGTAAGGTCTAGGTTTTGGCTGGCACTGTTGTTGAAGTATGTTTTCTCAGAAATGTAAGTGTGATTAGTATAACTTATTGTGTGCAAATTTAGTTGTCTTATTGATAGAAATCTCTTTGAGATGTGTGCTGTGATCCTGGGATGTTTCTTTGATTGGTGGTAAAATGTGTTCACATTTTATATCATGGGACTGCTACATACTTTAGAGAAATACTAATTTAAGACCTTTAATTTTTCCAAAACTAAGGATCTATTTGAGAGATAATATTTTTTCAAATATATTATACATTTACACATTTTAAAAGGGAAATGTTCTTAAAGCAAGCCTTAATATGATTCTTCATTGGGGGGGGGACAAAATCCCATTTTAAATTTTGAAGTATTCTCCTTTAGTTTGTCATTGTTAACTGTTTTTTGTTTATTAATATATAAAGATAAAAAGCCTGTCCTGGCTATTTTCAAGACTAATCCTGATTGTTTAACTACTTCTTTTATTTTTCAGTTTTCTTCCACATAATCTCTTTTGATATCTAAGCAACATCATTGGCCACAAGTCTTTTCAGTGTGGTCGTGGTTTATCCCGACCTTTGATTGCCATTATATTGAAGTTCTGGAAGAGGACATGCGATTTTTCAAAGCTGATAGTGTGTGATATCTTTATCATTTACCTTTTTTCTTTTAATTGTGTCTCTCTCTGTTCATTATTTATGGTTTTGGGTTGTTTTGTTTTTTTTTTTAATTAATTTTCAATTAATCACTCTCATCAAACTTCTTTTTTTATTTTTATAAGAATGCTGTCTGAGGAAGGACTCTTGACTCTCCCTTTTCTAGCCCTCTAGAGCCCAGGGTTAGTGGGTAGAGGACAAGGGCAGTCACAGGAGGCTGAAGAGAACAGGCCCCGGGAGTGAGTTGAGTGCATGAGCTTGTGGAGTCCTCCGTGCAGTCACAGTCTTTATAGGAGTCTGGAATCTCCTAGCAGACCGGACCCCTGACAAGAGGGACCAATAGCCACTGTTGCCGAGCGTGACTCTCCACTGGCCACAGCACTGGTGGCTTAGTCACAAAGTAGAGAATTGCCTGTGGGAAAACTTTGTGCCAGACATCAGGGTTTGGTTATGTAGTATACTTGAATTCTGGGATTATAGTCATTATTAATCTAAAAGTAATTTTGTACTGCCCGACGTGGTGTTTTACTTGTTGGTTATTCATTCTGACTTTCTCTGCATATTAAGAAGATAATGTAGTATGTTTAAAGGGAACCTTTGAGGGGGGGATGAAGAAAGAGTGAGGAAGAAGGGGACTCTGCAATATAGATCGCTGTAATCTGTCCTGGTAAAATGGAGCTAGAGGATTCAGTCGCCTGGGTGCTCTACCATCGTGCAATAGCCAGGTGGGACAGCTAGTAGGTTTTTATTTCTCACTGTGTTTTGGGAATTCATAGAGACTGGAATCCAAGACCAAGGGGTTGGCCAATTTTGTTGCTCAAGAGGTCTCTCTTTTTGTCCTTACATGACAGAGATAGTCTACATCCCTTCCTCCCTCCCTGCCCCCATAAGAATGAGTTCTTGGAGAATTTTGAATCCTCCTCACCCTCCTCTGTCAGCTCCTCCCAGGTCCCTGCCTGACTTCCCTACCCTCCCAGCTCTGTGTCCTCTTAAAAAAAAGTCTACTTTGTACTGCTCATGTATACTCTTAAGTGTGTAACATTCTGCTGGAGCATGGCGAGCCTACCGGGAGCCATACCCTGAAAGAAATGGAGTCTACTTCTCCAAGCAACTAGGAGTTGCTAATAGCTTTTTAGTTAGGGATAGAATTAAATACTACTCTTCTTCCCCCATGCCATGCTGGAATTCTATCTGGCTTGAACTGACCAAGTTCTTAGGCATGCTGGCATAGCTGCTTTGAGTTCCTATGTACAACTGCCTGCTGTTTCCAGAAAGCTATTTTTTTATAGTTATCACCGCCTCCAGCTCTCAGTCTCTCTTTCCCCTCTTCCACAGTGGCCTTTAATCCCTGGGAGGAAGAGGTGTGATAAACATGTCCCATTTAGGGCTGATCATTTCAGCCCTTTATTCTCTCCACTTTGACAAGTTGTGGGCCACTGTTAATTGCCATCTTCTTCGAAACGAAGCTTCTGTGGTGAGGGCTGAATGATGCACTAATCTATGGTTGGAATGATAAGTCATTAGGAGTCAATTCTTATTAGGCTCATTTAGCAGAGTGAGAGTAGTAGGCCTGTGCCTTGTGGAGGCACAGCTTATTAGACGAAGGTTTGGTTTTGACTTGTACAGCAGGCCTTAAATCTAATCAGAAAGTGGTTGTTTGCTCCATGATATCTCTACTGTGATTGCACCACATGTGGGCATATTTTGCCAGGCTGGTCATTATTGCACCTTGAAGAGTTCATGGCAGAGCAGAAAGGCACTGATCTTGATACTTGAGTGCACTGCTCTAGAGTATGCATTTAAGCATACACTCTAGAGCATCTAGGTGCATTTAAGTGCACCTCATTTAAGCATAGTTCTTTCATAGAGTGTGTCTGAAAATATGTTCACATTGTGGTAGGACTTTTGCTATTTGAGTTTGGAGATTCATACACATTTAGTTTGTCAGTACTGCAACTACTATTTATTTAATTCATAAGTACTGTATTAGGTATTTTGAAATGCCTTTCAAAGATTAGAAGATTTGGCAATTCTTCTAATTAGAAATTCATCAGGGATTATAATTAAGGCTAAAATAGGAATTGTCTATGATTTTCAAAATATTAGTCACAAAATGACTTTTAGGTCATTCTAGAATGATCTGGAATGTACCCAAAACTGAATTCAGTAAACCTGTCTCACCGTTTCTTCTGAACTGCATTTCTTGCATTCTAAATTCTTTTCCAGGGTGGTTTTTCTCACGTGTTGTGTTCTCTGTAGAAAACAAATGTGTTGTGTTCTCCGAGCAGTAGTGTCATGGCTCATAATTCTAGAAATCATGAAACAAATGTTACCCAAAGGTGACGTGGAAGCCAATTTGTTAAACACTTTACAGTAACTAAGCCTTGGAGCACGTAAGTGCTGAGTGTTAGAACTAACCACTGTGGCTTCCTTTCAAAGCTGAGGCCTGGACTTCCTCTGAGAGAAGCGTTTGGGGAGCTCACGGGGGACCAGAGCTGCCACCGCACCTGTCAGAATTTACTAAGAAATTAGTTTAGACAGCTTAAATGTGATTTTGCTTTCAAAATTGGCCTGCTGGAGCCCAGAAGAGTACATTCTCATTATTTTAATGTTTTTCCTTTACTTATAGTGAATACCAAATGAGTAACTTATTAATCACTTTATGGAATTACCATCTCTGTTTATTAGAAACAGTAGCAAACTGAGCCTGTGCTCAGGCCTCCACATCCTTCCAGATGTGTGACTGAGCTCTTTTCTGGATGTGGGCATCTTGTCAGTCAAGATGCAGGGGCCATAGCTAAGCAGTCTTCTGTGCATTTCCATATGAGCTGCTCAGTTAACATGTACTACGAAAGAACTTTCTCAAGTTCCGCAAAGATCGTGCTTCCAGGGCCTCTTTATGGCAGGGACTTGTTGTGTGAGCTCTGTTCCTGGGTTCCCTGGATCCTGTTTTAGCAGTGGAGCACTTGGGGAACTGTTGGTGACTTAAAGACTGCGTTGGGTACTGTGTCCTCAGGAGTCTTTTGACTAAGGTTTTTTGTTTGTTTGTTTTTGTTTTCCCTTTCTACTGTTACTTAGTTGAAGTTCTTAACTCTATAAGCTATAAATTTGTATAAAAGTTTTTAAATACAGCTCATAAGGGCTTTTAGTTTGTTCTTTGGGAGTGTAATCTCTGTATGTTCTCTTCCACAGCTGGACCATATAGTGGCTTAGGTGAAATAATCCATCGGGAGAGTGTTCCAATGCACACATTTGCCAAGTATCTCTTCACCTCTCTCCTACCTCATGATGCTGAATTAGCATACAAAATTGCACTGAGAGCAATGCGGTACGTATCTCCAGCCCAGCCCTGCGAGGCAGTCCGAGTTCCCCTCTGGGAAAAATGGTCATTAGCTGACCTCATACTCAGTCATGTCTCTTACAGGCAACAGAGAAGCTAAAGATGTTATTTATTTGCAACTTGCATTGTTGTGAGGCAATGTGTTTGCTATGTTTTGGTTTTGCTTTAAGGGGAGCCTCTTTTTCTTAGCTCCTGTTAGACTATGGCCATCATAGCCTCTTCTCTTAGAGAAGAATTTAGTGGTAGAATTTGGGAATAAAATAACCAATGTTCTAGAGCTAGTGTGACAATGAGGAAAACCTTCGTATTTGAGACTCTCCCCCACCCCCACCATGGCAGCACTAGTACAGGAAGGCCTCTGTGTTACTAGGACGCAGCAATGTACGTACTGGAAGCCAGGCAGGATGCATCTGGTGTTAAAGGAGTCCATGCCAGGCATCCCTCAGGGTCTCTTCACTTTAGCTCCTCTGCTTCTGGCCCCTCCTCAGTATTTTTGGTCATGGCAGTGAAAATAATCTCTACCAACTCATTTGTTTCGTCTCACTTCCTTTGAAAAATTAATTCACCAAATAATTGCTTTTATCATGAATTTGCTCAAGGTTGATACTTTTTGATGTGTTCTTTTAAGAGCCTGCTTTTAAATCTTGTATGTGACCTATTCATCTTGCAACCTGAAGGGAGCATCTACCATTCTTAAGGCTTTAGCCTTTCCCTTCGGCTGTTTTAAATAATAAATCACTCTTGTGTTTTTAATGGAAAGCTCATATTATATATTATAATGATAGACTAAAGCCAAGCGCTGTGTAGATCTAAAAGCTTGAGAATGTTTGATTCCATGAGAAGAGACTTTGTATCCTTGTCTGTAATGGAAGTAAGATTGACACATGAATCTGCCTAAGAATTACTGGTGTCACCAAAGTTACTCTTACATCTCTCTTATATTTGTGTAAGAACCATGTGCTAGTTGATTGTGCCATTATATTTGTGCAGGGTTAGGGCAGAGTGTATGTGTGTGTGTGTGTGTTTGTGTGTGTGTGTGTGTGTACACCTCTGTGACAGAGGAGTCAGAGCTAGTATATAATTCACATGTACTTTTTTTTTTAAGATTTATTTTATTTATTTTATGTGTAAGAGTGCACTGTAGCTGTACAGATGGCCATGTGTGTGGCTACTGGGAATTGAACTCAGGACCCTGCTCACTCGGGCCCTGCTCACTCTGGCACCACTCACTCCAGCATAATTCACTGTAGCTGTCTTCAGATGCACCAGAAGAGGGCGTCAGATCTCATTACGGGTGGTTGTGAGCCACCATGTGGTTGCTGGGATCCAAACTCAGGACCTTTGGAAGAGCAGTCAGAGCTCTTACCAACTGAGCCATCTCTCCAGCCCTCACATGTACTTTTGACCACAGGAAACGTCAGTAATGTACTAGAGAAATCTTCTAATACTCTTGTTCTTTAAATTGCCAAAAAGTAAATCAGTAACTAACATGAACAACAGTCCCTTCCCAAAAAATTGCTTTATATCACTTTATATCTATAGTTTAGAATATACTTCAAGAAACTTAATATTACGCTATCGCCAGGTACTGCTGCTACTAGCAGGTTAAAGCTTAAGGGTGAAATGGTGGCATGCTCCTGTGTGCTTCTGGCTTATGGAAAGGAATCTGCTGTCCTGGTGATGTGCCTGGGTACTAGCAGAGCACAGGGAACTGCCGTCTCTGCTCTCTCTTACCTGCTCCTGGTACCCTACAGAAAGCAAAGTACCACATCATTGCTGGATGCCGGGAGCTGTCAAAGAAAAAGGGAGACGGAGCTACACACTTTCTCCTTACACCTGAGGGGGGGGGCATCAAGAAAGGACAGCTCCTTCACTCACTTTCTCATCTTCCCAGGACTGTTGACTACTTTTGTAGCAACCCCAGCAAGAATCTGGCTAGGGAGACCAGCATTCCTGAATTCTTTTAAAAGCTGAGTAACAACCTTGCCGAAATTCTCACTTCCTTGATCCTCTACCTCGCCCACCCACACTTTCTAATATAACATCTCATTGACCCTAGATCAAAACTGAGTGAGTTATTTGGCTTCTCTGAGCAGACCTTGGACGGGCTTCATTCTCTGACGCTTCTAACTCTCCCTAGCTCTTAATTTCATAGTTCCTAAACTAGTGGACTGGATGAAGCCAATGTGTTGATAATTCTTAAGGCATTATTCTAGTTAGAACTTAGCTGCTGATCTCTGGTACTTTCTATTAGAAGTCACTAATGTGATTTTGTTTTCAAGAATTGTTTATTGTCAACATAATTGAAGTCAGAAATCATACTAAATTCATATTCAGTTCAGTTCTGTTCAGTCTCTGGTTGATAAAATGTAAGTTAACTTCAGATTCCTGAGGTCACAGAACTAAATTCCACTAGAACTTACAATGTAGGAAAAGGAGCCATTTTAGTTTCCTTCCCTTTATGTTTTAACAAGTTAAGACTTTTTTATCTACTGCTCTCTCTTGCAGTCTCGGTCTTAAGTATTCATTTTAATCTTGTTTTTGTTTTAATGAGCGGTAAGATTAAAAAATAGTTCATGGAGAATAAAACTCATATTTCATAATTATTGTCTCTGGGTGTCCCTGGATGCCGTGCATTTTTCTCAGTGATGCTGCTTAGGAGTGAAAGGAAGCGAGCTGTGCAGTTCCCCCAAACTCATGCCCCAAACAGTACCCATTTCCATAAGCATCTACCCATGATGCTGGCTTCTTGTGGCCACCAATAGTGATGGGATGGTCTTCTTCCTTTCTCATTACAGGTTACTAGTATTGGAATCTACTGCTCCAACAGGAGACCTCTCCCGCCCCCACCACATTGCATCAGTCGTCCCCAACCGATACCCTCGCTGGTTCACTTTGAGCCACATTGAGTCCCAGCAGTGTGAGCTGGCATCCACCATGCTAACTGCAGCCAAAGGTAGTGTGATATCAAGAAACCTCATCATTTCAGTGGCTTGCACTCTTTCCTTTTCCCCCAGAAGGCCTTTTTTATTATCGTTGTGTTTAAATCAAATTCTCCACAGTAGTATTACTATCAAATAAGTTTCAAAGAATCTTTTTAAAGATACTAACTTCATGCTTCACTCCTTAGGTGAATGGGTGCTGCTCATTTGAGTCCCGGCATCATCTTTATTTGTCATGTTACCTATTGTGCAACACCTTGCCCCCAATTTAAAAAAACTAAAGCATTGTGATTTAGAAATAGAACAAAAGATTTGGCTAGTTTTGTTGTCCTTGAAATATTCACTACAGTACATACGCAGAAGCTAGAAGAGCTGTTTGTTCTCCCATGTTGATTGGTTTCAGTTTATATGTGCTAAAAGCACACTGGGGGATGTCTTGGCTGGTCGTTACGTGATGCTGAGATGTATGCACTCTCCAGTGGCTATGGGACATTTAGTCATAGCACCTGGACCAGCTGTGAGCCTCCCAGGACAATGAACATGTGCTTTGTGCTTCGAGTCCCTTCGTCCTCTGGATTTGCCCCCATGTGTAACTGCATGGCTTTTCTCTTACTTATGTTGCTTGACCTACAGTGGACTCTGTTTGATTCGGTTTTGCCTTGGTCCTTGCAGGCGATGTTCGGAGGCTGGAGACAGTATTAGAATCCATCCAGAAAAACATCCACTCCTCATCACACATCTTCAAGCTTGCCCAAGATGCATTTAAAATAGCAACTCTCATGGACAGTTTGCCAGACATCACTCTTTTGAAAGTGTCTCTGGAGCTGGGCCTGCAGGTACTACTGGTCCTTCTTGGGGCGCCAAAGATTGCTGCTAAGCACCCTCCTAGGGGTGTTCTCATTTTAGCTTTTTTAGTGACTCTTTTGAGCCCAAGTGTGTTGGACTTTTTGACAGCACCATCTTTCAGAGCTCTGGTCACTTCAGCTCAGCCAGATTTTAGTCCCAGCTAAGGCAACCACACAGTTCAAATTGTTATGTGTGTTCCTTAATTTTAAAAACATTTTTTTCTGACTTACAGCCTTAAGATTTCTATTTCCCTTGTGAATGAGTAGAAAGACACTGCCGACCAGAGACCTGAGTAAAGTCAGTGCATGCAGGAAAGATTCAGATGTAAGGGTTGACTTTTTAGAGGCAGTATGAATTTTTATGATGATTGCATTAGACAGTTCTGTCTCCTTTTTATACACCAAGAGAACTGGGTAAGAGATGGGGTGATCAGCCTGGTTCCTGCTTGAGATTGCTCCAGCATGCAAATGCAGGACATTTGGGGTCCATTACCCAGGTGATGCTTCTAGTTCTTGCACAGGATGGTAACTCGGTAGAGCAGGAACTATTTCAGCTTTCTTTGTGAAGCCTGTGCTAACATTTGTGTTCTCATTCATTAAAAAGTAGTTACGCCCTACCTAAGCATGGGAATTAGAATGCCCTGATTAGATTATTGATTTGTTTTCTAAGTTATTGATTCTTCCTTTCACTGATGTATTAATAATGTTTAATGCTGTGGAAAAATGCATGTGCCACTGTAGCATGAGGTACCATATAAACCAAGATGCAGAGATTGCTTTTAAATATGGTTCAGAATTTAATTTCTTAAACATAAATTCTTGTTACTTGGCTTATTTTGTTATAAATTGTTCAGGGTGTGATGCAGAAAGAAACATTAATATCATTTTTTGCACTCTTGGAATTCTGGGTAAATGGCAAATTGGTGAAAGCTCGCCCCTTGCCTCATTTTTTCTAAGGCTTTCGGGTGTTCAGATACTCGATATATTATGAACATAAGGAGGTGGATAAGTTTATCTTGGAAATTCTTAGTAGAATGTAGGAGGGGGAGAGATCAGCAGTGATGCCATAGATCTTCTTCCCATAGATCTGAATGACCGTCACAGCCAGAGATCAAAGAAGGAGCCAGTGTTACTGTTGTACAGCAGTCTTTACCCATATACCCCCCCCCCCAGCTTTTTGATGAGTTCATAAGAAACCTCAGAAATCATGTGTGAGAATACTAATGCTAGGAGGGAGAAGACAGCCAGGCTCTGCTTAATTTTTCAACCCCACCCTTTGACTCACACAAGCAAAGACATTGAATGACTCTGCCAGGTGCCCCGTGTGGCTAGTGGACCCACCAGAGGAGCTGAGTGGGCCTCCTGCCTCCCAGGCCAGGGCCAGACCAGTTGGGGAGCCAAGGAAAGCTCCAGCTAGACTGGAGGTCTTTGATTTGCGTGCTTTCTGGCCCCCTGGTAATAGAGTTGACACTGTAAGATGAGTTGGGTTTTTTTTTTTTTCCACATTGACATAAAATTATCTTTAAAACATTTTGTCACCCTGCTCTTGTAGGTCATGCGAATGACACTGTCAACCCTCAATTGGCGACGTCGAGAAATGGTGCGGTGGCTAGTGACATGTGCTACTGAAGTGGGTAGGTACCTTGGAGGAGAAGCCTCCTGAGTGCTGGTGATAGGATTTCATCTCACATTATGCGAAACCCTTGAGCCCTCCAGCACGCACCAGGGGCGCTGTTCTCTAAACTCCATCCTTAGTTGCACAGTTTCTAGACTGTCACAATGGGCAGCTCCAGCCTCTTACTTTAAATGGAGGGAATTGGGGAATGAGCTTTGCACTCAGTTCCTATAGCCACCTCATTCCTCTGAGGAAGAGGATGGTCACCTTGTGTGATTTGGATGGACTTTGAAGTGTGTGAGAAATTGTAGCTGGCCATAAGACAATCCTCTGGCTGTCCGTCAGCTGTGACTCATGGGGCCCCTGAAGCCCATGGTGTTTCCCCTTTGCAGGAGTTCAAAAACTGCTCTGTCCTAGAAAGAGCACAGCACAGACAGTGGTGGACATGGCTGCTTAACCAGCCTTTCTTCCAGTTTGCACCACAGAGGGAAGCACAGCTCTGCCTAAGAAGACACTACCTTGAGATTCTGACAGGAGACACTGTAGAATACGCTTACTGTTCTTCCTTTGTGTAGCATGCTCTTTTAACCGTCGTGAATTTGATCTCGGTATGAGAATTTTCTTTATAGATTATTAAGGTGCTCTGTTCCTGAAACAATACAAAGGAAATAGGACTTTTAGAAGTACCTACACCCTTGACGCCATGCCAGGGCCAACACCTAATTTGTATAGGTGAGCTCTGTGTACAGGTGATTAAAAACTACAGGCTATTTCCAGTACCTGTGTCATCGGCAGAGTCCACTTCTGTTTCCTCTTTTCTCTCCTGAGTCTGGGTGATATTTTCTTAATTGTAGGTCTCAAAGTACTGTGTTGTATAAATTTTAACTTAAACATACCACACCACATATATTAAGTCCCTATTTGTGGGAAGGGTGCCCCCCTTTTTTTTTTATTTTGTTGGCCTCTAGTTCTATAGTACGTGACCAGCAGGAGGCCCCAGTGAAGGAGTAGTCATTAGTAACAAACCATTGTCTGAAATGGCAAGCGGCACAGTGCAAATACCAGCCACCAAGAGGACTGTGTCTTTATTATAGGCAGTTCATGTTCCTCTCGGGCATTTCACAGAATAACAATGCATGTAACCTTATTCTAAAAGGCTGCTCCCAGGACAGGACCTTCAGGGTTTCTGGTCTAGCTCATGCTCTGCGATGGTTAACAATGTGAGCATCAATCGTGAAGGTGAAGACAGAACCTCATCCAGACTTCCTGTTAGCAGTAATAGGGCTTGTTTGCTTGTTTCTGTCCCTTGCAGGTGTTTATGCCCTGGACAGCATCATGCAGAGCTGGTTTACACTCTTCACTCCCACTGAGGCCACAAGTATTGTTGCGACTACTGTGATGTCCAACAGCACCATAGTCCGCCTCCACCTGGACTGCCACCAACAGGAAAAGCTGGCCAGCAGTGCCCGGACGCTGGCACTGCAGTGCGCCATGAAGGACCCGCAGAACTGCGCCCTCTCTGCACTGACCCTCTGTGAAAAGGATCACATAGCTTTTGAGACGGCGTACCAAATTGTCCTCGATGCTGCTACCACCGGCATGAGCTACACACAGCTCTTTACAATAGCACGGTACATGGAGCACCGTGGGTACCCCATGAGGGCCTACAAGCTGGCCACTCTGGCCATGACCCATCTCAACCTGAGCTACAATCAGGACACACACCCTGCCATTAATGACGTTCTGTGGGCCTGTGCGCTTAGTCACTCCCTTGGTAAGAATGAGCTTGCCGCTATAATACCTCTGGTGGTCAAGAGTGTCAAGTGCGCAACGGTACTGTCAGACATTTTGCGCAGGTGCACCCTGACCACTCCTGGCATGGTGGGACTTCATGGAAGGAGGAACTCTGGCAAGCTCATGTCACTGGACAAAGCCCCCTTGCGGCAGCTCTTGGATGCCACGATCGGGGCCTACATTAACACAACGCACTCACGACTCACACACATCAGTCCTCGGCACTATAGTGAGTTTATCGAGTTCCTCAGCAAGGCCCGAGAGACCTTCCTAATGGCACATGATGGACACATTCAGTTTACACAGTTTATTGACAACCTGAAACAAATCTACAAAGGCAAAAAGAAACTGATGATGTTGGTTCGGGAGAGGTTTGGTTGATAGGACTTGTATGAGTGGGGTGGGGGTGGGGGTGGGAGGGACGGTTTGTTTTTACTTGAGCCTGCCTTTGTACCCTTTTTAACTTAAAGAACAGAGCCACACCGGTATTATATGTGTATAGTTATATTGCGTTTGCAGACTAAATTGTCATGTTGTGAAAGTTTGTGTGTTTTTAAGTTTTTCCCTTTTTCTTTCCTTTTGTTTTTAATTCTTTTTTTTTTTTATTGGTTTGTGTGAGAGAGGTTGAGAAGGTTTGGTTTACACTGAGTATATGTTGTCAAGTGGCAAAGCCCACATAGCTCTCCTGTTTTCTGTATACGTTCACAGCCTCAAAAAACAAAAATAATTGAAATGGCTTTAAAAACCAAACAGAACACCTCCATCCTGTGATAAGTACCTCGAATGAATTCAGCTTTACTCCTTTGTAACTCATCCTCACATTTTCAGCATATTTAACAAACCAACAAAAGGAAATACTAGTAGTGAAAAGGCTGACCCACGTGGCTTTGCAGTGCTCTTCGTCCAGAAGCATGGCACATGATGCTTGTGCATGTGGAAACTTAGCGACTGTCAACATACATTCTCAGGGATTTATCCAAAAAAAAATTAAAAAAAAAAAAAGAATGAGAGCATTTATTGTACTGTATATATATTATAGTATATGTCTGAATATTGAAAATATAACATTAACTAATTTATAAAAAATATTCTATGTAATGCAAAAATACTTGAAGCTGCAGTAGCTTGGTTTTAAACAAAAACAAAAAATGGAGAGAAAACCTATCAGAAGGACTAAAAGTGCGCCTTGCTTCGGGGGTTGGCTCAGGCCTTGAACTTCATGCTGGGCGGTAACGCAGAGCCACCTACCGACTGCGTAGTTGGACTGAGATCTATCAGGAAGATTCTATGCATATATATATCTATACAGTTTCTGTATACATATGTATATGTATACACACAGACACCAACAACCACTACACCACACATGCTTGTAACAGGCACTCGAATAGAGAGGGGCAACACACAGCCGGAGCAGCAAGCCTTAGCATTAAGAACATACAGTATGCCAGAACTGGGGTTCGTGCCTCCTAGCCTAGGAAACTTAAAATATCCTTTTGACACAAAACGCAAAATGTTTTCCAAAACAATTGACATTATACATTACGCCTTTGCAGTGAGCTAATAAGCTAACGTTTGTGCACAGATAACATTATATATATTATATATCTATTCTGCATAGGTATTTTGACTTTGTGCAGGACAGAAAGTTGTGTAGGTATGACTGTTCTACTTTTCAGTTCTCTCTCTCTCTTTTTTTAATATATTTTATTTTCTCTAGAATTACTCAAACAGAAGCAGCCTTCTATCTTGCCTTTGTCTTAATGCTTTAAAATAACCAAACTGGAGATCTAACTACCAAACTGTTCATTATATTATTAAAATACCAACCTTGGTTACAGTGTAGTGTCTTTACTTTAGCTGATGGTTCTGTAACCTTGTGCTTTTTAAAGCAACTTTATGTTTTGGTGCAAAAGTTGTCCTGTGTCTCTTGTTCCCTTCATTAGAAAACATGCTAGAGGTATGTTTGTAGGTATTTTTGTTTAGAAGAACTATTTCATGCGCTCCATTTTATTTATTATAATAGGTAAAAAGAAAAAAAAAAGGTTGTACTTCTTCACTCATGTAAACATGCTCATGAAGTTGAAAGTAATTAAGATTTGATACACTGATATCAATTTATTTATGTAACTAAATCACTGTTTTATAAACTTGTTAATGATCAACAATTTTTGTTTTGATTAAAATTAGTTTTTTGAAAGTTGATTCTGCCTCCTTTATGGTATATCTGCCTTGTTACACTTGAATTGCATGGTTATTAACTGACTGTTACTGCATCTTAAGTATTTAATAACAATTACATTCACCTCCAAATATCTATGCACTGTATTCCAGGCGCTTTCTTAGGCCCTAGAGATACAGTGGCAAACAGAACGAGAGTCTGGAGCTTGCTGTCTGCTTGGTATCGAAGACAAGTATAAATGAGAGGACCTCAAAGATAAAAACGAGGCAGTGGTGAATTGGTTTCAACCGTACAGTACAGTTCATCATCTCTCCCTGATTAATGACTATAATTTAGGGTGCTAAGTACTTCATATATTTAATAAATGCTAAGATTGTAAGGCTTTGAGTATATGTAGTTTTAAAGGAAATTATGAGATAAATTCTATAGATTCAGTATAGATCTGTACTATACTACCTCAACTAAGTATCTGTGTTCAGAAAGGTGAATATGTAGTGTATGTGTGCATTTTAGAATACCACAAAATGTACTCCTAAGTGTACAGTGCAGTGCAGTATTTTAACTTTACTGTGTAGCAGATCTCCAGAAATTTCTCCACCTTGCAGAATGGAACAAGTAACAACTCCTTCCTCTGGTACCTAGTAAAAAAAAACAATCTGTTCTTTTGTTACCAATTAGCTGCTTTGGATGCTTCTTCTAATTGAATCTATGCAGTGATTTGTCTTCTTGCAACCAGCCTGTATCTTGATTGCAGTGTTTCCCCGCTTCATCCATGTTGAAGCTTGTGCCAGAATTCCCCGGGGTTTTAAGGCTGCGCACCATCCCACCATGCAGGTCTACCTCATTGTGTACTCCTCCATCCATCAGTGGACATTGGGCCTGGATTCTGCTTCTGCCTTTGGCTGTTGTCAACAATGCTGCTTTTAATTGGGGAGATACTTCTTGGAAAGAGTTTTCAATTGTGTGACTGTGGATACATACCCAGAAATAGAAATAATAAAGAGGGTGCATTTTTTTTATGGTTTTATTGTAAGGATCTCCACTTTCAGGAGACATTTCCTTTTAAAATATTCTTAGTGTAACATCTGTTCTTAAAGGTAGATTACAGATGTCAAGAAGTTAAGCCAGTAAGTAGAAGTGAAGATAAATGAATCTCTGGTGACATCAGAAGTCCAATTATTGCCTAGTAGAAATAAAACCTATGTGGTGGTATAGAATCAAACCTATGCAGTGGTCCAGAATTGCCTCTTTTATTGTAAACTTACAGTTTTGTAATAGTTCATATTGCTAAGGGCAGATACAAGTTTATGTAAGCACTGGAACATTCCATATGAGGTGGTAGACTGCCAAAAGACAGCTGTGGCATCAGAGGAAGATGATACATATGTGACTGCCAGCTACCAGGAAATGACCTATTCCCTGGTGAAAACTAGGCTTGTTTTCATGGACTGTCTCTACAGGGAGTGCTTAGACATCTCATGGTGCTATGGAGCTTTTTGGAGAGTGATTGGGAGGCACAGTGCTGTACCTCCAGCCCCTCAGTTCTTTGGTGTCAGCAGTCCTGTGGACAAACTGATCCGTGTACATGTGTTCTCATCTCTAGTGGCCCAGTGCTAAGAAATACTCTTGAGACTAAATTTGAATTAGCAAGAAAGGGAAATAGAAGTAACATTTAGATCATCCAGAGGCAAAAGAGCTGACTCCTAATTGGAGCTCTTTATTGGGTATGTTATTTGAGGATAAGAGCTATAGTTTGGGGGTGGCAGGTATTTCATGACCTTCAGATGCTGGTTGTCAGCTGAATAAAAACTGGGGCCTCTGTAGTCATATGTTACTAATAGTACAACAAAATAACGAAGGAGAATTGAATTTTCTATATTGCTGAAAAGGGGTAATAAATGGTCAAAGTATGGAAAAATCATTTAACCTGATACACTTTAATAAGTCACATGTAAAAGTATTCACCAATATGGACGAATTCAATATAGTTCAGGCAAAAACAAAAAAAACGTTGGGAAAGTTGTGGATGGTCCATTCAGTAACCTTTCTACTGTATGATAGAGAAGCTTCAGGTACAATGTTGAAGTACCTGCAGAACATGGATCCTACAGAAGGAGATGTGCAAGCTGTTCATTGGTGACACTTGTCATAAAGAAAAGAGGAAGGTATAATTTTAGGCAAACCAGTCCTAGTAATTTTAGGAAGACCAGATGGGAGACATGAGTAGATTCTGGAAGAAATGAAGGAGCTGGCCATGCAGATGTATGAGGTACCATGTTCTATGTGGTAGAAGTGTGGAAGATGCTAGAATGTCAGCAAAGGCAGATGGGGGACGGGGTGATGAGGTGAGCAGAAAAGGGTAGAAGGCAGAGCTGAAGTGGTGGGCACATTCCTAGAGGGGCTTCTAAGTCATGGCAAGGTTTTTCTCCTTGACAGTTCCAATGTGCAGAGGTAGTATCTGGTAAGGAGGCTGAGAAGTCCTTTGCTGACTACCGTATGGTCAGGAGCATAATAAAGAAGCAGGAGGAGTCTGGACCAGCTAGGCTCAATGGAGAGGGTGACCAGCACTTAGAGTATGTGTGTTGTGGAAAGTTGAGCCATGTCCTGGTTTTAGATGCAGTGTGTTAGGAAACCACCAGAAATGTCTCCCTAGTTTCAATCTTGAGCTGCTGGGAGATGTTCCATTAACTAAAATGGGGACTCTGCTAGGGAACAAGTTTCTCAGGAGAACAGGAGTTCAGTGCCACACACTTTAAAAGCGGATGCCTGTAAGACCCACGAGCAGCTGTCAGCGGTGGTTCAGGGAGAACTCCGAGCTGGAAGAGCATCTTCTGAGTCTAGTTTTAAAGCGTTTTATATAAAATGAGCCAGTGAATGAGTGGGGATAATTTGATCCAAAATAAAATCCTAAAAATGTTACTTGCCTAATTGGGTAGTTACTATTACATTACCTCACCCCAACTGGGTCTCACGGTCTTGATGTCTAAATGATAGTTCTTGTCCTGCACCGGGCCCTCTGAGCTCATCTTTATTGTCTATGGTTGACTTTAGAATGGTTTTCCATATGTGGAAAACATGCTTCTGATTCTCATCCCATCTTCTGGTAAGTTCCCATTTGGAAAAAGCCAAGGAGGCCCTGTTTGGACTAGGTCATGACAGGTAAAGGGGTGCTATTTACTCAGAGATGTGCCCAGAAAGCCTATCCGCAGCTGAGAAACTCTTTGTGCCTTATGTACTGACAGCAACCTGAGCCTTAGAAACATTAGCAATTGTTTCAACAGATTTCACAGTTTCTACATTTTGAAGAATATTAGTTACTTAGAATTCAACTAAGGAAGCTACAGACCCCACTCCTCTGTCCTTTCTTCAGCTCCTGTCACCCTCTTACTCCCTATTGGGAAGTTTCAAACCTACAGGAGGATTGAAAGAGTAACGAACTGAAAGCTGGGGCTTCCTATCAGCTCATGTGAGCTGTCAGTGAGCTTCGGTGACCCACATTTATAGCTTGGGCCTGGGCTCCAGGCTCTGTCTGTGTGAAGGACTGCTGTGAGACATGGCTGCTCCCGGGGGCACCAGCGTCCAAAGTGAGAAAGAAGAAACTTCCTCTTCTCAGAGCCAAACTGGAGACACCTTCCTAGGTAGGAGGTAGAAAGAACTATGAAGCAGGAAAGAAAACACACACACACACACACACACACACACACACACACGCAAAAAAAAAATTGCCCTACATAGATTTATATTAACATTCAGTGAAGAGGGTGTGAAGAAGGAAACCCTTGGCTCCATTGGTAAATCCTACTTTGAATGGAGGCACAGGCCTGTTTGGAAGAATTTGCCTTTTCTCCATGCAAGGCTTTTGGCTGCCTTGTAAATATGTCCCTTTGAGAAATGTGCAGTGTTGAGCAGATGAAATAACCTCTAGAAGAGTTGGATCATTGCTTCTGCTTTAGAATAAACAGTGGTGCTGCCCAGGTCCACAGACACCAAAAGAATGTTCAGGATTAGTGTAGCAGGTTTGGATCATCACCGTCATGACAAAGCAACAGTGATGGGGAGCCTTTCGTGCTTACCACATAAGTCACCGGTCGTGCTCTTTGCATTGATGAGTGCATTCGTTCAGTCATGTCTGTGCTACTTTATTCAGGAAGTTTATTCAGGAAGGTACAAAAACACAGGCTCTCCAAAGCTACACAGTCCCAGACAGCAAACGGCAACAAGCCCTGGCAACTGTCTCCAAAGCCACTCCTAAGTGGTTCATGCTCTGTTGCGTCTCATGGAATTACATCTATTGATCATGTACTGTGCCTTAGCACTGTAGAGCCCATAGGAATATATTACATGGTTCCAACCCTCCAGAGAACTTGCTAAGATGAACTTAAAAATGGGTGAGCAAGATGACAGGGAGAAGCTATCCTGAGTTTTCACATTTTTGCTCAGTGGAGCTGTATGACATTTGACATTACTTTTCCCACTTTCCAAATCATGCCTTACCCTCTTCTCTTTCCCCTCTCTCCTCTGTGGGGTGTGTGTGTGTGTGTGTGTGTGTCTGTGTGTGTGTCTGTCTGAACTCACTCCAGCTCACCTAACATTCCAGAGAGAACCCTAAGCATAAGCATGTTTTCCGTTTTTTGGATCCAATTGCCTAGCTTGGATTTGGCCATCCCATCTGCATCTTAGTCACTTCTTAGCAAAGAAAGAAAATCAGGTTGGGGGCTGAGAGGAAGAGCAAGCCCCTCCATTCTCCCATTAGCAGGATCTATCTGATCACCTCCATATCTGCAGTGTCTCATCACCAAGGTTTGTTTATCAGAGTGTGGTCCATGAACCACCTGCATTAGAGCCATCAGAAGGACAGTCAGACATACCAATGTCTGATGCGAACTCAAGACTGAGTTATTAGTAAGGGACACAGGACTGTATATAATGAAGCTTATAATGAAGTTTTAAAAAAAAAATTTTTTTTCTTTTTACATTCAACATTCATTCATGTTACACAAGGGGTACAAGATGGTTTGGAAAAGCAGGTGTGCAGGGTGGCCTCTGGGCAAGACTAGGCCCCAGGCCTCTCTGTAGAACCCAGACACCACCACCTCTGTACCTGTCTCTGCTGGGAATCCCTCTTGCCACCCAGAGAAGCAATGGCTGTCAAAGGGCAGGGCAGGGAGCAGGCTTCTGCAGAAGCCAAATGTAATCAGGAAAGAATGGCTGCAGGGTAGACCCAGGCAGGCTTTCTCCTGAAGGAAAATTGGAGTGGAACCCAGGGCATTAAGCAAAAGATCTCTTGAAACATCTTGTACAATGTGGCTCCCTAGGAAAATCCATACATTTGCTTGAGTGCACAGCACCTTAAAAACCAAGCAAAACAAACAAACAAACAAACAAAAAAAAACCGCAGGAGCATGCAGAAAGTCTTGCAAACTGCAGGAGCCTCCCTAGAAATTGCACAGCCGAGCCCCAGAGCAGCCCCGCCCAGTCTGGCTCACAGCTGAACCGCATCTGTAGCAGCGTCCCCTCCAACCCCCTACCAGCTTTAAGCTATTCTATCATGCCAAATGATCAAAAGCCTCTTTGTTTTGTTTTTTCCAAGTCGTGCCTCAAACCCTCCCATCTCCTCTCTGTCAGACAAAAGTCACTGAACTTCCGTATTGGGGACTGGTAAATTTAATCTGTGGGTGAAATTCCCCAAATCCATTTTGATTGCTGTCACTCTGAGAGGTCTGGAGGACTCATAAGCAACGGTGATGTGTGAGGACCATTTCTTGAAACTGCCTAGCAGAGAATTCGCATTCAACGTTTACTTGCCCTTCGGGTCTGAATGGGTTTTCTACTGCCTGGTGACTCGGGAGACAGAGGTGGAGGAGGTGGGCTTCTGTCATCAATCGACTCTTTGCAGTTTCTTTGACAGCTACATGGTTTTGGGTTTTTGTTGTTTTTGTTTCCTGGGTTTTTTGTGTGTTTTTTTGTTTTGTTTGATTTTTCAATACAGTGTTTTTCTGTGTAGCCTTAGCTGTCCTGGAATTCACTCTGTAGACCATGCTGGTCTTGAACTCAGAAATTCGCCTGCCTCTGCCTCCCAAGTGCTAGGATTAAAGGTGTGCACCACCACTGCCTGGTGCCACATGGTTTATAAAGAAGTGACTTTGAGGTAGAGATTTGCTTTCTCTAAAGCCCTCCTGGGACACACCAAGAACTTTTGTAGAGAAAGAAGATTCTTGGATTTGCAAAGCAGGTCCTCATATTGGACACAAATGGCTCTGTGCACTCTGTGGGTGACTCAGATAATTGACTGGCATGCTTGGGTACAGTAAAGAAGAGCCAGACAGACTCAAATAGTTGTTTGGCATTTGTCTTTTCTTTCAGCGTGGGACTACACATGGGGTGAGGTGGGGAGGATAGATGTCAACTGACCCATCATTCCTTGGAGGTTATACATGCCGACTTTGTTTCCGGAATGGTCTAGAGCTCAAAGACAAGCCAGTAAGTGAGACCTTGGGATCCACCTGTGTCTGCCACTCCAATGCTGAAATTACAAGCAAAACACCATCATGCATGGCTCTTTTACATGGGTCCCAGAGATCAAACCCAGATCCTCGTGTGCACTGTAAGCCCTTTATCAATTGAGGCATCTCCCTAATCACCTGTCTTTTTTGTTTTCATTAGGGAGACATTTACATATTTTTAATCTGATTGTTACACAGCCCATTGGTGCTTCCTGGTCTGACAACACCAAGGCTAGCCAGCTCAGGGTCTCCCAGTCGGTAAGGGAACGTTTGCTTTCAACCATTAGTCACCTAGGGTGCCTGACTCATCTTCACTCTTCCACTAAAGCTGGGATGCTTTTGTTACACATGTGAGGTCTACAAGCCCACTAAGGAGGCCGTAAAATGGTTTACTTCCACTTGAGTAGGATGTGAATCTCAGAATGTGTAGGTAAAACCAGGACACCATCAGCTTTGCTCTGCGGGAAAGGTAGCTTTAGCAATGATGACATCTCTCAGTTGTCTTCTAAGTGCCCTGAGCCTCATCTGTCAATCAAGTTGTGACATGGGGTCTGAGCTCTCATTAATACTACTGGAAACAGTTATTGGGCTGGCTCTGCCCTTTCACAAACCAAGAAAGCCAGGTAGTTACCAAAAGCCAAGAAGGAAGCCAAGAAGCAGTGGCTGGGGACAGAGCTCAGTGCTGGAGTGCTTGCCTAGCAGGCACAAGGTCCTGAGCTTGCTCCCCAGTTAGATAAAAATAACAACCTTTAGGTGGGTGTGGTGGTACATGCTTGTAACCCTAGCACTTAGGAGGCTAGAGCAGAAGAATCTTTGAGTCTCAAGGCCACTCTGGGCAATATGGCCGGGTGGTGGTGGGGGGGAGGGGAGGAAAAGAGAAAGGAAAGCAGGAGGGAAGGTTGGAGGAAAATGGGGAGAAGAGGGAGACCAAGAGGGAGGGAGGCAGGGACAGGGAGAAGGAGAAGTGAGGAAGGAAGAAAAGGCAAGGGAGAAAGTATGGCAGGGGTGGTCTGCCATTCGATATCAGCAATTGACAGATATCTAAGAATAAATGAAAACCGCCGTCTTTGAATTGGTTGACATATTGAAGAGGATGAGGAAGAAAGACTGTACAGTCTCTAATCTGTAACTGCTGATTTCTGAAATAACACAGGGCCAAGATCACACAGAGAATTTTTGCTCCACTGAAACTCAGGCTGGCCTAGCCCAGGGTTATCTCTTGCAAAAGGCTGGTCCAGGGACGCTAGTCTCATTGAAAGAGAACAATCAAGCAAGGAGTGGTTAATCAAAAAAGGAATCAGCCCTGGCTCTATTCAAATATGTTACAAGAAACATATGAAAGAAATGCTAAGAAAAAGAAATGGTTAAAAAAAGAAAAACGCAGCCATCAGAAAAATGTGGTCAAATAGATAAAAGCCCTGATCCTATTTAAAAAAATAAATGAATTCAAACAATGTGGCACCTCAATCTAAAAGCTCAAAGCAGAGAATTAAAAGCGGGAGGAAAAGCAGCTATTATCAGCATTATTCTCGCCTTTTGTCAATTCACAAACAGACCTTAACATGTGCCCAACGGGACTCAGAGCAATTTTCTGTCTTAACTCACCCATCCTTGCAACAGCCTCTCCCTTCACTCACCCTAAAGATGAAGAACCCAAAGTCAGATAACTTAACCAGCAGTACATTCTGGCAACCATGACTCAGGAGCCCTTGCTTCTAACCTCTCGGCGGCGGCATTGGCAAGGTGCTGGGAGAAACCATAGAAGAGGCATAATAAGCTCACAAGGGAACAGCTACTGTAGAAAATGGGAACAGGCAAGGCAGGAAGGAATGGGTGGAAAAGCAACAGAATGAATGGAAATGAGGAGTTTGGCAATAAAGAAAAATACTAGCTGGAGATGTCAGCCAGGGATGCTATATTCCTACAGCAAAAACCTGCAAATAGAAAAGAATAAATGCTCAGATTACTCAGAAGTGTTTACAGAATGGAGTCATAGGATAGAAGTGCATACCATGTCAAAGGAGAACTTACATCCTCAGATCACAGCTTAG
The DNA here is from genome assembly GCF_008632895.1 of Mastomys coucha. Taxonomy (NCBI): domain Eukaryota; kingdom Metazoa; phylum Chordata; class Mammalia; order Rodentia; family Muridae; genus Mastomys; species Mastomys coucha. Next base: position 68,106,822 of record NW_022196914.1, on the reverse strand, counting down.
CTCCTAGTCTGCAAAGAAGAAGAGTATCCCAAAGGCATCTGTCTAAGGAGAAAATCAAGTCCACATTAAACTTCATGGTAATCACACATTGGAATCACAAAAAGACAATATAAGTGATCTAAGAATGTCATGCACAGCAAACAAATGAACTACAAAAGCAGCTGAGGGGCTGAGATGGCTCAGTGGTAAGAGCATGTACTATTACAGAGGATCCAAGTTCAGTTCCCAGTGCCACCATTAGGAAGCTCACAGTTGCATGTAAGTCCAGCTCCTTGGGATCCAGTGCTCTCCCTTGGCTTTCACTGGCATGGTCCTCACATGTCAAACACATACACACGGAAAAACATACAGACGCATGGAAAACTACACATACATGGACAAACACACAGACAAACACACATATACATGGACATACAAGTGGACAAACACACACATATACATATAACAAACACATAATAAAGCAACAACAATAAAAAGCAGGTAACAAGGTTTACTCCAGGAGAAACATTGCTGATCACTTTGCAAAGAAGCTACAAGGTCAATTTTTAGTCACCAAGAGAAATTGTGGCTAGAGAAATGGTGGTAACCATCAGTCATTCAGCTTCGACCTAAGGATAAAGACATCTGTGGAAACTGTGGTTGGTAGGTGTGGTGTGCCTTCTCAGTTTAGAAATAATATTTCTTAAAGACAAGATTCTGAAAAGGGAGAAGAACAGGCAAGCAGCATATGGTGGCTTGAATAAGAATGGCCCCCAGAGACTCACAGATTTGAATGCTTTGTCCCTAGGGAGTGGCACTATTTGAAAGGATTAGGAGGTGTGACCTTGTTGAACTAGGTGTGCTCTTTTTGAAGTAGGTGTGGTCTTGTTGGAAGAATTGTCCACTGGGGGATGAGATTTCTTAAAGTCTGAATGGACCCAGTCTCTCTCTCTCTCTCTCTCTCTCTCTCTCTCTCTCTCTCTCTCTCTCTCTCTCTCTCTCTCTCTCTCTCTCTCTCTCTCTCTCTCTCTCTCTCTCTCTGTCTGCTGCCCATGGATCCAGACGTAGAACTATTAACTTCTCCAGCACCATGTCTGCCTGCATGCCACCATGCTTCCTGCCAAGGCAGAAATGGACTAATCCTCTGAAGCTGTCAGCAAATCCAATGAAATGCTTTCTTTTATAAGAGTTGCAATGGTCATGGTGTCTTTTTCACAGCAAGAGAACAGTGTCTAAGACACAGCAATTTTCAAATATTTTAGATCTGGAAGTCAAAGAATAGATTTTTTTTTTAAGCAGATGCATGACAATTAATGCAAGTATATTTAATTGTGAGCAATTGGTTAGTTGTTGAATAACTAAGATATACTGTTAAGAAGAGAAAAGCATATCATATATATTAGCATTTAATGAGTGAAAAGATTAATATGCTTATAAATGTCTATTTAAAAGCCATATTACCTATTGAAAGCTATATGATCATTTTCCCTATGGAGACGAAATCTGCTTGGTTATGGTACAAGTTTAGAAGAAGACTTAATTTTTCACTGTTATCTTTGGAATCTTCTACCATTGTACCTCCTTACACAAATTAATCAATGGTTATTTTTAACCCAGGCTGTGATACTTGTTCACAAGCCTCAGGTCTACAGTGTTCAGTCCTTTTAACCCCTTTTCTGGCCTATTTGGTTCCCTTTGCTTAACTCCAGGTGATTCACTTGAGCCCACCTAAAGAAGCATGTGCCAGCACCTTGTCACAAGCCTCTTGCCAGGGACCCTGCCCTCACATAGACGCCTCTACTGGCCTCTCAGATGCATGTGCACAACTGAAGAGAAAGACACTTGTCCCAAGAAGACTAGGAAAACTGATGTGGACCACAAAGGGGCTTAATGAAAGTGGCGCTTTTTTTTTATTCTCTACAGAAAAACTGCAACCCCCTGAGACCAGAGCTCTATTCATAAAAGAACTGAGCTATAGGCAATGGCCTCTTTCTTTACTATTGAATCCAATGAGTCAATGGAATCCTCAGACTGCAACAGGGAAAGAGCTGGTGATGAATTGTTCTAAGCCACTGCATTTCTATGCATCTCACAAAATCCTGGGCTTCCTGAATGGACTGATAGAGCACCTGCAGCCCAGCAAGGTCAAAAATGGCCGCCCACTGCTGGGTGATTAGCTGTCTCTTAAATCTGTAAGTACACATGTCAAGAAGCCTCCTGTATCTGGCTTCACGTCCCTCTTCAGGCCAGGCAAACCAGTTCTCTCCAATGGAGCAGAGCTCTTGGCATCTGCCTGAAAGTTCTCTGGGAGTGATGTTTTATCTGGCTTCCAGCCAGGCCAGAAACTGACTCAGTTCTGAGGTATGAGTCGGAGTTACCTTGGCATGAGATGGTCAGACAGCTGTGCCAACAACTGTGGAGATGACAGTTGTCTTAGTTAGGGTTTTACTGATAAGAACAGACACCATGACCAAGGCAACTCTTATAAGGACAACATTTAATTGGGACTAACTTACAGTTTCAAAGGTTCAGTCCATTATCATCAAGGCAGATGCATGGCAGCATCTAGGCAGGCATGGTGCAGGAGAAGCTGTGTCTAAGACACAACAATTTTCAAATATTTTAGATCTGGAAGTCAAAGAATAGATTTTTCTTTAAAAGCAGATGCATGTAGAACTACATCTTCTTCTGAAGGCTGGTAGCAGAATACTGACTTCCAGGCAGCTAAGATGAGGGTCTTAAAAAAGCCCATACCCACAGTGACACACCTATTCCAACAAGACCACACCTACAAATAGTGCCACTCCTTGGGCCAAGCATATGCAAACCATGACATTTATACGAACCATGACAGCTGTTTCCTGAGCTCTTCAAGTCTGCCGTGCCATCCTTACTGACTGAACTGAATCATCTCTGGGATCCACAGCTGTACAAAGTGCCCAGCCTTCCCTATCCGTTACTGAGGCACCCTTTCCTAGGGCAGATGCTATACAAGGAACTTCGTGGCAAATCTCCTAACCAGCTTCTGGGGCTGGTGTTTGTGGTGTTTGAATAAGATTTAATCTTGTGCCTGTCTCTACCTTAGCCCAAATGTACAATCTGTTCAGCTGGGTCCTCACCTCGCTCTTCCTGTGCTGCAAGCCTTTCAGGTGCTTATCATTATCTACACCTCTAGGTCCTTTATCTCTAAGCTTACTACCATTCTTGAATTGCAAGTGGGCTGGCTGAATTGAAGAGCAGGAGCTGACATTTGATTCATACAACTGTGTGTTTCACTCTTCTCTCCCTGACTCTCAGAATTCAAACAAGAGTAAAAAGAAAAGCACCATAGACTCCAGTACTGTGGACAGGATGGAGAAGTGAACCATATCCCATTTGCCCTTTAAGGCCTGGGAGACTGCTCAGAAAGCACTGAGAAAGTAAATCTTTGAAAAGAACTGAGATGGGATGGGTGAAATATTTGAACCTATGGATGATGTAAGCAAGACCACCTCATTTCTCCCCAGCTTTGTGGCTTAGATTCTATTTCCCTTAGGGTGGGGAAGATGGCCCAGTGGGTAAAGCATTTGCTGTGTAAATGTAAAGACAACAATTGGGACCTTCAGTATTCACACAGACCATGGTGGGAATAGGATAATTATAACACTTGGAAAGTGGAGACAAGGGAGTCTCCTGAATAAGATGGCTGAGAAAGGTTTAATCAGGGCACAGAATAACTGGATGTCACCCAGGTGGGAAGCAGAAGGTTTCTGCGACAACTCTTGGTAGCTCTTAATTTATTTATTTTTCTCTAAGGCAGCATCTGGGATAGTGATGCTCTTTGCACTGGCTTGGTTGGGGTGGAGTATGTGGATTACCGATTGAAGGGATGACTTATGGGCTTGTCTTAGGGCTCCTGAGCTTCCGTGAGTGCTATCGATTAGCACATTCTTCCGACTGTTGGGCTTGGAGAACCACATCTGCTTTCATCTTTACTCAAAAAGCCTGGCACTGAATAACTCATAGAACTCAGAAATGTGGCCTGTCACTTGGAGGCAGAGAAGCCTAAGATCAAGGCACACTTGTTGTCTGTTGACAGCTGCAGCTCTTGGCTTCTGAAATGGACCTTGAGTGGATCTGCTTTAGAAGGAAGCATGTCACATCCTCATAAGACAGATGGTAGAATGGCTGAAAGGCTGCCTAGGTCAACCCCTTTTTACAAGGCATCTAGTCTAATTCTGAGCGGGGAGTGCTCATGTCCTAGCCACCTTTTTGAAGGCCCCACATCTTATTATTATCACAGTGGGAACTAGATTTTGGAAAGGCCATTGACCATCCAGAGTGTGTTGCTATGCACCGCAGCACCTAGTGATGTGCTATTCTGGCCGAGCACAAGAAGCACCGTGTGGGGGAGATCTGATAGTTGGTGAGCCCAAGACTTTCTACAGAAGCCATGGACACACCTGTAAGGAATTTGCCTCTTGCTGCAATGTGACAAGAATCATGTTCCATCAACACCAGCTGAGCTCAAGCAGATGATCCAGGACCAAGGTGAACCTCTTTGGACTCTGACCTAAATTCTCACATGTATGATCTTGAGATTCCTCTTTGGCAGCACCTCCCTGGTTTACAGGTATAGAAAACCCAGGGGATATTTATTTAAACATAGCCAAGGTGCCAAAATCGTGTCTGACTCAGAGGCCCTGGTTGTGCTGCTAGCAGGTGGAGCCAGACCTTTGCATGGAATCCAAGAGGAGGCAAACCATTACAGGCCTCGGGAGACTGGGACATGTAATGACTGCTCGGTCCTCGGATAGTTCTTAGAGGCAATGAAGGCTAAACTAATTAAATCAATAAATAACAAGAGGATCTGGGGTCTTCACAGGTCCTAGAAACACCTATTTCATGATGGCACAATCAGCACATCAACGCATTTGATGAAGCCAAGGAGGAGGTTGGGTGTGGTCTGCTCTGCAGTGGAACTCAGAGCGATGGCCACCCTGGGAAAGAAATGGCAGTAAGGCCTCCCTGAGCAGTGGAGAGAATGTCTTGAAGTTGGGGATCTCAGAACCCATGACCTTGGAAAGAGACATCATCATGGAGAAGGGTCACTGAGTATAGAAAGGAAGATTAGCAGCATATAGATTAGCAGCAGTATAGAAACGAAGATGTGGGAGGTCTAATTTTGACGATGGACCTTTGGGAGACTGTGCTGCCAGCAATGTGCTCTGATACCTTACACCTGGCCACTGGCTCTTCCTGTCGCCCACGTAAGACCTTTGGAGAGAAGCCATAAGTAGGACAAGCTGATAGGCAAGCAGGCACAAAGTTGGTCACTGAGGAAATATACCTCTTGGGTTTATGTTTAAGCTAACAACACTCAGTGAAAACCTTTGATGTGCCTCCACCGGTCTTAGCCATTTCCATATTATTTTCTTATTTGCACCCTGCTTTGTGAGTTTTACATGTTTCTCTCATTTATAGAAATGTAGCGAGAAAAGGACCCAGATTCAGGTATGTGAGGTCAGCTCTTTGCAGCTACACTGGGGGTCATAATAAGAGCCTGGCTTCAGCCACGGGTTGAGCATGTTGACTCCAGTCTGGGCCTGTCAGAGCTGTAATTTGGGCCCCTCCTCTGCCCTTGACTTCCTAGACCAAGTCCTCTGCATCATGTGGTAACTGCCTACAGACTTTCTACCCTGCCAGGCCATCCCCTGAGCATTCAGCTGGTTCCTTCCTGCTGTTGGGGACAAAGTGGCCTCAGGCATTGTTCCCAAAGCACCCAGAAGGGACAGGCTCAGAAAAGACAGGTGGCAGCAACTTCTCTGCCCCAAGGCAAGAAATTCATTTGTGAAAGCTCAGTGTCTTCGTTGGGGTTTCTATTGCTGTGAGGAGACACCATGACCATGGCAACTCTTATAAAGGAAACATTTGATTGGGGCTGGCTTACCAGAGGTTTAGTCAGTCCGTTATCATCATGGTGGGAAGCATGGTGACACACAGGCAGACACGTTGCTGGAGAGGTAGCTGAGAGTTCTACGTATGAATCTGCAGGCAACAGGAGAAGAACTGAACTGTGAGTCACTGAGCCTGGGCTTGAGCTTCTGAGAACTCAAAACCTACCTACCCGCACTAACCCACTTCCTCCAACAAGGCACCTGCTCCAATAAGGCCACGCCTACTCCAACAAGGCCACGCCTACTCCAACAAGGCCACACCTCCTAATAGTGCCACTCTCTATGGGCCAGCATTCAAACACATAAGGGCCGCACCTATTCAAACCACCACACTCAAGCTTCCTTGGGGGAGGGGGGAATATATGGCCTAGAAGGCTCATACCCACTTATCTCACTAGCAAAAGGAAAGCAGAGACCTTTGCACATCTAAGGCCATCACAAGGATAGCCAAGCAGGAGCAGGAGCCTGTGGTCAGGGGCTCCTGGTGCCCTGAGACTTGGTTCTGAGACTGGAAATCTTTGTGAAGTGGAAACCTGGTTGTCCCCAGTACCCAGAGAGGCTACCGTGTGTCCCGGGATGCAGGACTGGTTGGCATTAATGGTTTCTTCCTCAAAACTGCCACTGTGCCCAAACAAGGTACAGCTTCAGAATCAAGCTATGGCCTGGCACTGTCTCTCAGGTGACAGGCTTATTGACTGAAGTGGTCCTGGAAAGGTGTAAGTGCCTACAGTGTTGCCTATCCCTTCCCTTAACAAGTTTGAATAGTCATGTGATAATCATGTGGCTTGTTACTCCAGCACAGTGTCGTTGTTCAAAGTGATTGAGGTACTCATAGGTGGTAAAAATCTAGTATGTGTAAATTGAAGTGCCACTCACCCCTGGGTTTAAATCTTCATGATTCTCACAAGCACACACACACACACACACACACACACGCACATGCACACTTGCAAGTATAAGCAAGTACACACCTGCTCACAAGTATGCATCCACACTCACCCATATGCACATGCACACACACATGCAGATACACATCTGCTCACAAGCATGCATGTGCACACATGCACATTCACACATAATGCACACATACACACATACCATACACACACACCTGCATATACATACCTACTCACAAGTATGCATGTACACACATGCACATTCACACATATGCACACATACACACACACACACTCCTGTAGTAAGCAGTCTCACCTCCTTGTTCATCCTTTCTGTTGCTCATTTTTTACTGTTCTCCTGGTCTTTTCAGGATCTAAATAGAAGGGGTTGTGCAAGAAAAAGTACACAGACTGCAGCCTATGAGATTATGGTAAGAGGTCAGGCCTACAGGAATGCTCACATATGGTATGCTTCTATGGGTTCTTTGATGGCTCCCTCCCTGGGGGGTTCCCACTTTCAGCACCTCTCTGTGGGCAATGCTTCTCCAGTGGTTTTGATGACAGAGGTCCAGAATCCAATCCTTTGGTTGCCCCCACCATTCGCATTCCATCCTGGGTGCTTTGGGACTCCAGTACTCCCTCCCCCAGCAAAAGTGTGCCTCCCAGCTCAGTCACCTTGTGTTTCTGTGTCAGGAACCCAGCTCTGCAGCCTGTCTGATTCCAGGGGACACACACCAAACTCCCCTACAGCACTTTCTGGGAAGACCTACTCATCCCATGTTTAGCAATAGACAATGTCTCACACAGTGTGACCCTTCTGATAGATCCTCTCCTCCAGTTCATCTTTAACTCTAGCAACCTCCAGTTACCCACTATGCCTCCAGGCTATAGACAAAGAAGGCTTCTACCTAGAGGATCCAGCACCTCACTCTGGAGAGCGGAGATTCGAACATTTACCATGTTTAGTTTAAGGGATCCTAGGCTATATACTAAGTCAAGAAGAGTCTCGCTTAGCAGATGGCTATACAAGACAAATGTCCAGGCAGATTATATCCTTTGGGGCTTCACTGACCTACATGGCTGTCTTGTGATCTCAGTCTCTTGAAGGGGACCAGCAGGCTGTCTGTGCTTTCTCACCCAAGACATTCCCAAGCCTCACTCCCAGGAGTACCTGCTTCCTGGGTGGCTTCATTCTCTCATTCTCTCATGGAGACCCCATTTTGATGTTCTGATCTCAGTGTTGGGGATGAGGCAAAGGGGAATTGAATTACTTCCAAATCCACTTAGCCCAGGCTGCACTGTCCAGAGAGGTTTGGACTGCCTCAATTTAGGCACTGAAGTAGAGACCCGGAAGATGGGGCTGTGTCTTTGCTCTTTTATGTGCTCCAGGCTAGGGTCTTGGAACTAGTTTTGTCTATATCACTAACTAGCTGAGCATCCTGGGAAAGGTCGCCCATCCCCTGTGACCACAGGGGCTTCTCTTATGAAATGGAGTCAGTCTTTACCCTTTAGGGCTTGTCTAGCTAGAAATAACAGGTTGAAAGTAGTTAAGCCTTGGTGGATAAAAGCTGCTCCATCTCATGGCTGCCACTTTATTACTATGGGATGTGGGGACCACATGGCACATGCAGTTGTCTCTCACAGGTCTAATAGTACAATTCTGAGGCTTTAGTTTCTCCTTCATCAATCTCTGTCCATCTTGCTTTGGTCACTATCACCAATGCATTGCCTAGACCCAGGAGGTAATCTCTAACAAGACTATGAAGTCCCATAATTCTTCCCTCCCCCAATTTATCATTAAATGGCTCGTTTTTTCCTATATTTTGCTCAGTGAAGATGCAACAGATCTCTTGCCTGACCATTCGTCTTAAATTTCTCTTCCTGAAAGCTTCCTAGGTCAGCTCTTCCTAATACCATTGTCATCACCAATGATTGGCAGCTCCTTCTATTGCCCTGTGGTCCCTGCCAGAGTGAGGATGTATGCTTGTGGGATTATTCAGATGCTTATTTTCTCTCTTCTGTACTCACTGTATAAAACCCCCAATGATGGGGACAGGATCTATTTTATTCATCGGTACAACCTAGTGACGCACACAGAAAAGAGTCATGTGCTCATAAGAGATGCTCACTAAGCAATGAACAACCCCCATACAAACAGACAATCTCTTTGGTTTCCTAAAGAAACCCTGACCCCAGGCTCAGCTCACTGTAAATCATTCTTCTGCTTTCTTATCAAGTCTACATTCTGAAACCCATAGGGATGTATTAAAGCTCTGAGTCTAGCTTTTTAAAATTTAGCTTCAATTTACTTGTTTACAATTTCCATCCCTCCAACCCTTATCAGGGTTTCTAAATGCTGGCAAGACTGAAAATTTGGACCAGATGAAGTTTTATTGTATGGTTTACCCAATGAGTGATAAGATTCTAACCTGCATTATTGACTGTGTTAGATGCCATCAGCACTACCCCCATATCTGACAGAAATGTACCTAGGCCTTGCCAAATGTCCCCCAGGAGGACCTGTTCCCAGTTAAGAAGCATCACTCCAACATATACAAAGCTCTCATCGGTTACTCCAGCTTCAAGTCCAGGATGCTCCAGGTCTCCCTAGTTCTAATCTCCCAGCCTAGGCTGCTATCTACTCTGTGAAAGAAGATTTTGGCTCATTCTTTTAGCCTCAAATAGGGGTTCCCCTTTCTTCTAAAACCTTTCCAGATTTCCTCTTAGCCTCAAGCCGGGGTCCCCTTTCTTCTGAAACTTTCCCTGATTTCCGTAGTAAAAATCTTTGAAAAACTGAATGATTCTATGTATATGAAAAAGCCTAGACAGCAAACTACGAAGGCAACATTTGTTTAGTGAATGGACAAATGTTGATGTTTGATACCTATATAAAGAAACAGAATTCCTTTAAATAATAGAATGTCATTTCTCTTAAAAAATTCATAGTAACTCATCATTAGGAAAGTCTGATTCAGTTGTGAATCCTACTAACAAAAACTTCAACATCCTGAGCAAGACCTACCCAACTTTGTAATAGTGGAATAATTGTTTTGAGGATAACCGTCTATTCTCTGATTGGCTTTAAGGCCTGCTTCACTGGGAAGAACCCATATCTGGTATTGGTGTCTACAACTATAGTTAACACCCCATGTCTCTGAAGGTTTAAAGCGCGAATAGGCTAACTACACTGAAGTAGCATCAAACTGCTTTCTAAATACACATTTATACTCATAAACAAAAAACTATTCTCAGCCTTAATCAAAGACGTTTATCTTGAGAGTGAAGGACAGTGAGTGCAGAGGCTCATGGATGTCCAATGATATCATTATGCTGAGAATAAGTTCCTATTGAAGGGCTCAGTCCTAAACAAGATATGTGTACCACCTCCTCGAAGGCTTTGGGAACACTGTGGGGAAAAGTGACAAGAACTTGGAAAAGCCAGAAGATGGGATGAGAGGCTGGGACATGCCGTATGTATTAGTTTTGTTTTATTGCTGTGATAAAACTCCATGGCTTAGCTGGGCGGTGGTGGCGCACGCCTTTAATCCTAGCACTTGGGAGGCAGAGACAGGTGGATTTCT
>NW_022196914.1:68089947-68096268 GCF_008632895.1 Mastomys coucha | reverse complement strand
AACAAAACAACAAAAAAAAAAACTCCATGGCTAAAATCTACTTACAGAAGATTATGGATTGAGAGAGAGTCTGTAATGGTGGGAGAGGCATGGCAACAGGCAGTCAAAGCAGGAAGTAGAGAGATTGCATCTACACACACACACACACACACACACACACACACACACACACGAAACAGAGGGCAAACTGGAAGTGGAAGAAGGCTATAAACTTTCAAAGCCCGTCCATAGTAATAGACTTCCTCCAACAAGATGCCAGCTCTTAAAGGTCCATAGCCACCCAAACAGTATCCACCAATCAGGCACCAAGGGTCCAAATAGGTGAGCCTATGGGAGCACCACTCATTCAAATAATCAGACCATTCTCTGGATTCCATATAACTATTGTGATAATGAACCCACAACAACTTTGATTAGTGGCTCTGGGTCAGAATAAGACAGTCATGAGGAGAACATTGATTCATGAGGTCAGACCCCATTACTGCTAACCTACTGACTATGGACAGTTGCTGGGAGCAGGGGGAGGGGGACCAGTGTCTCCAGTTGCTTATCTACCACAGTACCCATCAGGCTCCAATGGTTAGCTCCAAAAATAGGGTGACTCACACAGCCTTGGTTAAACACCATGGATTTTAAGCAGAACATATGGCCATGAGAAATACTCATAGGGAAGCAGGGGCAGATAGGGATCGTAGCGGATGAAAGAGGGTGGGGGTGTGAGAGGTGTTGGTATGTATTATGTATGTGTGTGAAACCATTAAACAATTAGTAAGAAGATTCTATAAGAAAAAAAGGAGAAATAACAACCTTGTAGTAGGTAAGTAAGGGGAGCCCATCCCAACTCTAGAGTGAGAACATTCAGCAGAGGCCCTTGAAGGTCTTATCCTAGGTGAAATCCTCTTAATTCCGTTCTGACTAGTAGAGCCTGCAATTTGAAATCTCTCCACTGTTTGCCAGTGACTTGGGTGAACGGGACATGTTTGTACTAGTCTAGAGTTCTCTAGAGTCACAGAACATATGGAATATCTCTCTACATTGAGGAAATTTATTGTGACGACTTACAGTCTGTAGTCCAACTAACCCAACAATGGTCCTTCTTGGAATGGGGAGTCCAAGAATCCACTAGTTGCTCAGTCCCATGAGGCTAGTTGTTTCAGCTGGTTTTCTGTAGAAATAGGTTCCAACCGATGTGCTGGCAAGTAAGTACAAGCAGGTGAAGAATAGTGAGTCTTCCTTCTTCCGATGTCTTTATGTAGGCCTCAAGCAGGTATGACCCAGATTAAAGGTGTGTACCACCACACCTGGATCTGGGACTTGCTTTGTCCCAGGCTGACTCCAGAGATCTCCTTGCCTCAGTCTCCTGGGATTAAAGCCATATTACTACTGTGCCTGGGCCTAAGCCTTATATTGCCACTATGCCTCAAGATCTCCACGCAAAGATACAGGTCAGAAACTTGTGTTTTCCAGCCTCAAGATCTGGATCACAGGTGTGCCCTCCCATTCTGGATTGTAGTTTATTCCAGATATAGTGAAGTTGACAACCAGGAGTAGCCATTACAATGTTCCTAGATACAGTGGTAGGCTCATGCCTTAGTAGTACTCTGGCCAATACAGAAATCCTTGTATTTTTGTCATCGTTGTTGTCGTTGGTGGTACTATATGTTAAAGATATCCTGCTCTAGGCATTGATCCTGTAATTCTGCCCCAGTGACCACATAGCTCTCTCACCTTTGGGAATACAACTCCAGAAAGTCCCCCGTCTTATGTGCCAGTTGATCTGCCTCCCCAGCATTTCACAGTACTTTATTTAGATCAAAGCCCTGAGAATGACGGCCCTTAAAATGCCATCAGTTCTCAGTGAGCTATGGAAACCCACAGTGAGCTATGGGTTTTAGTGTGTATCTCAGTGGTCATACAGCTCTTGGTCCCTCTGACAAGTCCTGTTGAGCCCTCTCGGGCAGTTAGAAGGTTGCTGGGGCTCTCTTGTATACTTCTTTATCCAACAAATCCCCAAGCTCTGGGCAGTCGAGTAATATGGCAATGCTTGACCTCTCAGAACTCTAGGATGTTTCCAGAAACGCAAAGGCAGAAGCGTTGGTAGGGCTTCATGAGGTGTGGCAAGCTATAGCAGATTTCCCAGACAAATGATGCAGGACCTGGGGAAGTTCAACTTGGATTTATAGATGAGTCTGTAGCCACTGAATAAGATTTGGACTTGGAGATAGGAAAGCTCATCTCCAGACTAGAAAGGAGTTTAGGTAGAGGCTCCCCCATTCCTAAAACATCTATACAAAGGTGAGTTTTCTCTAACTTCCTCAGTTTTTTTAAGCCTTGACATCTGGCAAGGGTGTAGAGAAACTCTGATCAAAACTCTGACCTTCAGCGCCCTCCCACTGCCTCTCTGTCTCCTTTCCAGGAGCTTCCTCCTCTCTGCCAGCTCTGCCTTCACTAAATTGCATTTATTCAAATGATGGGTCTCAGAAGGATGCCAGACCCAGCAGAAATCCCTCAGGGATTTGAACCTGCCGGTTCCCCCGAGCGGAAGTATTTCAACCCCGAGGCTCTGGTCACTGAGCCAAGCCCCTGAGGGGACAGAATGCAAATTTCATACTTTAAAAGTCTGGAATGAGAGAAGAGGTATCACAAACTCACTCTCCCCACGGAGAGTGCCAGTATCCTCTGGCCTCCAGCTGCAACGGGCTCAGGATGCCAAAGACAAAATCAGCTTCCAGCTCCTGAGTTGCTTGCACAACCCTCAGCATCTCATCTTCAGCCAACACCCAGCTGCTTTGCATTTTATGAGGGCCTACTATGTGCAAGAAATATAACTATCCTCACAGCCGGCAGTGAAAAAAAAAAGATATACGCTATTCTAGGTGGGACTAGGAAACCGGGGCTCAGGCTTTATTGACATCATACATCTGGGCTTACACCACCGAGTCTCAATATTCCTATTTTATTTAGTTCTGGGACAGGCAACCATGCACTAGAAGAACAGCAGCCACATATTCATTAGTGCGCTTTTGGGGAGCACATGTACCTGGATTACGGAGTAAAACCTGGGTGAGGATGTAAAAGGGTCCAACCCCACCAGCTTGCTACTGGAACTGGGAACTGGGATCCTGGTGACAGATGCTGGGTATTGATGCTGGAGAACAGTTCTGTAATAAATCCCACTGAGGCTTCCGAAGACCTGAGTGCATTTTGGAGAGGATGTATCTGATGCTTCTTGAGGCAAATCCTGTCATTTCTATTTCCCTAAGTGTTGGCACCAGGTGCCCTAGTTACCTTCTAGGGCTCATGAGGGACTCCTGTCTATTCCCAGAATGGTAGTGGCATGTGATATTTGAGTGCACCTTCTTAAGTCCCCATTGCCTGCATAGGTTTTTTTTTTTTTTTTTTTTTTTTTTTTTCCCCAGCTTATCCTGGAGCCTGAGATTTCAAACTCACTGGGGAATACCATTGGAGCATAACTGTCTCAACCAGTGAGGGAAGTAAAGCTAGGTGCAAAAGAGCCAGCAGTTGTCTTTCCTGGTTAACCCATTTCCAATAGAGCAGAGAGAGCTAAACAATCTAGAAGCCAGAATGTCCAGGTCCTCTTAAGAGAAGGCCAAGAGAAGATGGACATAGGCTTCTAGACTTGTCCAGCCCCACCCACCCACTCAATTTTCAGGTTCCTCCCCTTGGGATAGAGAGTTACATGATAGGAAGGCATTACACAAAGGTAATCTTTTAGGGGTTATGCCAGGTAAGGGGTAATTGGTTATGTACATGCTTGCATCCTATCCAGGCTCCTCCTCTTCTTTTTCTCCTCTTTCTTCTTCTCCTTCTCCTTCTTCTCCTCCTTCTTCTTCCTCCTCCTCCTCCTCCTCCTCCTCCTCCTCCTTCTCCTTCTTCTTCTTCTTGTTTGGCAAGGTCTCTCTGTGTAGCCCTGGCTGCCCTGGAACTTGCTTTGAAGACCAGGATAGTCTCAAACTTAGATATTTGCCTGCCTATGCCTCCCAAGTTTTGGGATTAGAGGCATGTGCCACCATCACCCTGTTCAGGCCAAAAATCTTATATACAAATCCTCAAGCCTCATGTCTCCAGAACATGACCTTATTTGGAAGAAGGACTACTGAAGATGTAATTAGTTAAGATGGTCTCCTCAGGGGGACTCCAATCCAAGATGACTGATGTCTTTAACAAAAGAGGGAAATTTGGAACCAGGTATGCATGTGGGGAAGACACCATGTGAACTTGGAAGCAAGAGTGGGTGAGATCCTTACGAACAACGGAATCTCAAGGACTGACAGCAAGCCACAGGGCAAACTCTCATTTTCTAGAAGGCCTACCAATACTGTGACCCAAGACCTCTAGCCTCCAGAATTACACGGAAGCCAGGTGGTGTACTGTCCAGCTCGGCCTTTGGATCTTACGAAATGTTTCTTGCAGAGCCAGCTCCTAGATGGATTAGTGTCTTTGCTGATGATCCTGTTGTGGAAATGATAGTAGTGACAATAGCCCTATTTAAATTATTATTTTTTTACTTGTTTGAGCATCTATTTATTTACCTGGCCTGTTTAAGTGCTGAAAGTACCATAGAAAAAGATACATCCCAGAGACCAGGGTCAGCAAAGAAAATGTGTGAGTAACCGGCAGTAATCAGACTGTGACAAGTGTCATTGGGGAAAATAAAACTCGATGGGGAATAAGGACTAATCTGTGGGTATAGGGGGTTATTTCAGGAGAGAGCTCTGGAAGAGAGTGACGTCGCAGTCACCCCTGAATGAGGGGAAGCAGTGGCAAAAGGACTCTGGAGAGACACACCCAGATACAGAGCACACGCATGAAGGCTGGGGCCTAGAGTATGCCTGCCGTGAGGGTGGACCCACTGGATTCTGGAGCACTGGAACAGAGCAATGAAGGACAGAAAGAACCAGACACTGTCTTCTACTGATGCCACAACCCATGTCCCCTGCTGTCCTGGTCATAAACCTGAGGTGTGGAAGGAGCTGACAGAAATACTTCCGGGAAATACACTGAGATGGCTTTGGAGATGCCCAGGAAATGGGTTCTTTGCTAGAAACTCCAGGAGGTTGGTCTTTGTCTAATGCCAACAGATAAAGGCCCCCAGCCCTCCTGCTCAGTCAGGAAGCCATTTTGTGTGGGTGTCTGCCTTCCCCTGGAAGGAAGTCCTTCACACAAAATCCCATAGAGTCCTCACTTCTACCTCATGCTAACTCCCACACGTCTAAGGACAATCGCAGCAGACTTCTAACGTCATAACCTAGCAGTGGCAAAAGAGGGATTGGTATTTCGTTCCTTGGTAATTGTTACCAGTCTCAGTGCCTTTGATGGCTTTCCCCAGAAACAGGAGGGCTTGAGGAGAGGGAAGAGAAGGTGGCAGGTGACCCTGGCACGTCTTTATTTTGCTCCGTACTCAGCTGAAGGCACACAGTATAGGTGCAGCGAAAACCTCCAGAACTGGTCACAGGGACAGGGGTGACTGGACTTTATCGACACCTAGTTTTGTAAAGTACAGAAAGAAAAGGAATCCTTCCTCAATAAACCAAACCTGCTGACCAAATACTTATTAAAAGCTGTCTCTGTGAGGCCCCATGCAAAAGGCCATGGCCACTGAAGAAAGGCGTTGAGTCCTTGTCCTCAGAAGCTTCTGATCCCATGGTAGGATCTAAGAAAGACCCTGTGCACATACACATTTGGACCAAAAGGATGATTAGGAAGCAATTAGAAGAGGGAAAGAAGCCGGGCGGCGGTGGCACACACCTTTAATCCCAGCACTTGGGAGGCAGAGTCAGGCGGATTTCTAAGTCCGAGGCCAGCCTGGTCTACAGAGTGAGTTCCAGGACAGTCAGGGCTACACAGAGAAACCCTGTCTCAAAAAAACAAAACAAAACAACAACAACAACAAAAAGAGAGGAAAAGAAGCATTTAGATTAACTTTTTATTCTTTCAGCATAGAAGGTCTGGTCCCAGAGCTTTGTGGTTCAGGTCTGAGGAAGAAGGAGAGAATGGGGGTGCGTGGACAACTGAAACTGAACTTGCAACTCGGCCTCCTCGTGGACTCTGTACTCCAGCCTTAAATGCAATTGTGAGACTCTGAAAGGGAGGAGCCGGCTGTGTGGTTTGAGCTGCTGAGTCAGAACACCTCCTGAACCTCCCCCACTTGGCCATTTTTTCCAGAACTGGTTTTGTCTGCTGCATGAGCCCATTTTGTCTTTGTGCCTCCTAACGGTCTGTAGAACTCCCAGGCTGCTTGATGCAGTCATGCATAAAACATATGGTACACACACACACACACACACACACACACACACA
>NW_022196914.1:68066027-68089919 GCF_008632895.1 Mastomys coucha | reverse complement strand
CGCACGCACGCACACACGCACGCACGCACGCAGAAGTCACTTTGACTTTCTAATGCTTTGTGCTAAGGGAAAAAGAAACAAAGTTAGCCTTCCGGCCTTCCACCCCCAAACTGTCCCTCGACCGGGTAGACACAGCCTTCCTTTGTGCAGTTTGCCAAGGGCTCGGCGTGCCATGTGTGGCTGCTGTTGTTCCGATCCCTCTGGTTAAGGAGGAGCCTACCCTCCCTCAAACCTAGGAATCTGGCTCATTTCCTGTATCTTCTATTTCACTGGACATGTGGCGCCCAGTTCCTGTAAGCAGCATGATGCAAACCTAGTGGTTGGGGATGTGGCAGTTCAGGCAGACCTCCTCCGTACCTTCTGCTGAGCTACAGGGCACATTCCCTCTCTTAGCCCCTTCTTGTCTAGAGAGGCCTGGGTTGGGGGTGGGGCGTCTCACCTGTAAGCACGTTGGAGGACAGACTCCAAGGAGCAGGAGAGGAAGTGTGGAGAAAGCCACAAACAAGAACAGGACCTTGTGGAGCCATGGCTTTAGCAAATCAGAAAACTAAACACAGAAGAAAGCTTAAGGTCATTGAGGTCACAGGAGTCTCGAAGAGTGCTTGCCTGGGCCTTGATTTTCAGTGCGGTGAGGCTTCCCATGCAAAGGGAGCCGTGCTTTGCTGGTCAAGGCACACCTGACCTACATTTGGTCTTGGATATAAGTACTTTTCATCAATAAAGGGCAGGGTCGGTTCAGTTTCCCAGGGGTCTTGTGTTTGACCAGGGCATGAAGAAATGACTCCAAGGTGAATCTGCTTAAAACTTAAGTCTAAACTTTCGAATGGAAAAGCCCCTCGATCTTATTTCCTGTGTAGAAGCAAAATCTATTATCCATGAGTATGATTCAGGAAGCATGTACAAAGCACCTTGTACTAGCTGAAACTTGAACTCAGCTGTTGTGAGGTGGATGTGAAATAACCCCAGCAGAAGGCATTTTCTCGGTGGGTGTAGGTTGACAGCACTGCTGGTGAGGAAACCACCAACACCCCCCGCACCTCCTCCCCCCACCCCGCCCCGTATAGCCTGAGGCGAGTCCCTTTTCTCCTCCAACCCTCATACTCTACATAGACCAACCTGGCAGGCTAAGCGCATCTGCATTCCAGGTGGGGAAAAGGAGGGTGAAGAAGGAGGGAATGAGACTGGGTTACATGTGCCATCTGGTCCACCTCCTATTGGCCAGAACTCAGGCTTAAAACCAGAGCTAGTATGGGAAAAGCTAGGACATGTAGCCTTTGCCAGGTAGCCCTGTCTTTGGCTTGAAAGAGGGATGCAGAATGGATACAAGAGGACAGTTCACAGTTTTTTTTTTCTTCGAATGCTCAGTGTGGAAGATGCTGTGCCAGGATCAACCAGGCAGGGCCCATCCACAACAGATCCATTCATCTCTAGAGAACTACAATCCTGCACACACCGTATCAAATACAGAGCAGACTTTGAGAAGGGCACTTGAAGAACAGAGGAAAGGAAGTCCCAGGCTGACAAGAAAGTGTTGGAATTTGATCTGGATGTGGCAGGGATGGAGGAGGGGCAGCCCCAGGCAGAAGGACTAAACTGAGGCCCTGGTGTGCAGGACAAAACCAGAGACACAAGACAAGAGTGTGGAAGGTAGACAGTGAGTTTAGAAACAGTCACCTAGATATCATCCTGGCTCTGGAAACATCTCCAAACAGAGATTAGCCAGCACATCTAGGGACGGAGACCCCTGTAGAAGGGGTGTAACTATTGGATGTGCTATGAGTGAGTGTGAGTGTGTGTCACCGGTACACACGCAGGCGGTGAGGGTGTGGTGGGTATGAAAGTGTGCCAAGGCAGTGTCATGGGAGAGAGATCACCCGAAGGTCTTCCTTAGCCACACAAGGGAGAGTGAAGCCAACCTGGGCTACAGGTGACCTTGACTCAAACAAAACCAAACAAATGAAATAAACCACCACATGGGGGTGAGGATGGAAATTTAAAGGAGGAGGAGTTTGTCCAAATAGATAAGCTATTTTTCAGGGCAGGAAGTGAAAGAGATAAAAGCCCTCTTAGGCCCTCTTCGTTTTCTTTGTTCATGGACCCAAACCCACAGGGAGCCTTGCCCACCCAGCCCTGAGCCCTGACCTGACGTAGCTACAGTCACCGAGGCCCGTTCACAGTTGGTCTCCATGATTCCTGGCCCAATTTCAGAGGAAACCACACACCTAAAAGTGTTTCATGGACACATCTTGAATTCTTTGGAGCCATATGTTCACCCTCTACACATTTATTCAAAGAAACTTTGATTCTCTAACCACAAAATACATTCATGCTGTTCAAAGTTTCAAAATCATGAAAAACAGCACCGTACTTACACTCACAGTCCCTCTGTCTCAAGTCTGTCCTGTCCCTTCAGGTACCCAAAGCGGTAATCAATGTATCACCAATGTGTCTGGTTTCATGTCCCTTTCTCTGTGATTTTTTTTTTTAACGTGTATGAATGTTTTGCCTACATGAATGCATGTGTATCACATGCATGTCTGGTACCCACAGAGGTCAGAAGAGGGCATTGGAATCCCCGGAACTGGGATTATAGACATTTGTGAGCTGCCATGTGGGTGCTGAAAACTGGACCCTGGTCCTCTGCCAGTGCCACCCCTGCTCTTAACCATTGAACATCTCTGCAGCCCTCCTTTGGTAATCTTCATTTACAAGATTAAAGCTACTTCATTTGCTTGAACTATCTGAAAGGAAAAGTATTGGGCCCAGGACATCCCAAGACCAAGTTCTCAGCATAAAGGAGATTTATTTGTCCCACGGGGACAAAGGACAGGAAATAATAAAAACAGGAGATGGAAGGAAGAGAAGGAGGAAGAGGAGGAAGAGAAGAAGAAGGAGAGGAAGAAGAAGGGGAAGGGGACTTGGGACGGGACAGCGAAAAGGGATATTTGCCCTGGTGGAGTGGGACAAAGGACTGCCTCTGAATAGAGAGACAGACATGACCCATAGGCAAGTGGGAATTTAAAAGGGTAAAGAGGGAAACCCCATATTAGGATGAGGTGTTTCATTTTAATTGGGCATGTTAATTAGGTGAGCTAAAAGGGGCTTTTGCTTGATGGACTTGAATACTTTTGATAGCTGGACCTTGGTAGTCAGCCTCAGGAGGAAGAATTGACCAAATAAGGGAGAGAACCTTGGGGGCTAGCTTTAGGAATGTAATTCAATGGTTTTTAGTAAGGAAGGGGGAGTCAGGGAGAAGCACAAGGCCTGCTGGAGTCATGCTCCTCAGCTGACCAGAGTACCTTCAGTCAGTCTCTCGTGTACCTTGTGCTCCTTCCATTTGCTCTGCCACCCTGCTTAAGTCCGTGGTCTCGTGTTTCTTCTCCCTACAATCTTACCACGTTTACTCGACCACTCCCCCAGCATGCTTGTGTCTACATGCTCACACACACACTTACAGATACATGCTCACACTCGGCTGCCTACCCCGTGTAAAGACCACACTGCTTCCAGAGTGAGCTCCATCAGAGGCAGCCTTGGCACAATCACTTTGTGACCAGAGGATGTTGCCAGAGTCAGGCTAACCCCGAGTATGGCCTTTGAACTCAGTCTAGAATCACCTCCTGCTACCAACAGGTTTTTCCTGACATATTCAGGGTTTCAGTCATCTATCTCTGCTTTGGACTGTTTGCAGCCCCCTTCTTCCAAGCATGAATCCAGATCAAATTCCAACCCTTCTGTGGAATCATCAATGGGGATTTCTGCGTCTCTGTTTTCCAGTGGAATCATCCATGGGGATTTCTGCATCTCTGTTTTCCAGTGCCCTTTTCAAAGTCTGCTCTGCACATTTGTGATAGTATGTAATACATCACACATTGATTAACAGCAAAACGGCAGAGGTGTTTGATCTTAAGTAGGATGCTTTTATTTTAAAATAAAAGAAAACTTCCAGGGTGAGTTTCTTTGTCTGAGATGAGGGGCTTTTCATTTGGGTGAATTGAGACTCCTTCTAGTACAGGACACAGTCACAGCCAGGAAGCTAGGACCAGCCCAGCAGAGTGCTAGACCTAAGTTTCATTTTCCCAGAGCTTCAAGCCAAGCACCTCTTACTGATTCCTCACTTGATAAGACCAGGCTGGGTATTTGAAATTGGCCATGGGCAAAGCTCTCATACCCCAGAGTTGGTATAAATTCATCTATTTTCTATGGCCACAAGGCCAGTCATTAAACAGCTGTTAGTGCACTGCCGTGGACATGGATGCAGACTGGTAATTTCTGTTTGTTAAGACCTGCCTAGGTCTTAGAGGGTTCCTTTGTTCAGCTAATGGTTCCGGTCCTTTTTGCTAGCATCACTTCAGTTCATACATTTCCCTCTCGATCCCTTCTGGCTATGTTATCAGTTATATTTAACTAATAGGCAAACCCTGCTGCCATCTCTTGGCTTTGAAAGGTTATTCACTATTTTTGTCTTGAATCTGCTAATAGTTTTTTTTTACATGAAAATAAGTCACAATTTACCAGTAATTAGCAATAATTACTTCTGTATTTATCTTGATCCATCCTAAGATAGATTACTTAATCTTACTGTCTTACTTAAAGTTGTATTGCTGTGTTGCTATGCCAAGACCACAGCAAGTCTTCTAAGAGAAATGTGTAATTGAAGCTGGCTTATATTATATTATAGTTCAAAGTTTAGTCCATTATCATCATGGTAGGAATCACGGCAGCACACAGGCAAGCATGATGCTGTGATGAGACACCATGACCATGACAACTCTTATAAGGGAAAGCATTTAACTGGGTCTGGCTTACCATAGAGATTTAGTACATTATTATTGTGGGAAGCATGGTGATGCACAGGGCAGACATGGTGCTGCTGGAGAAGGACCTGGGAGTTCTACATCCTGATTATAGACACCAGGCAGAGAGAAAAAGTCACTAGGTCTGGCTTGAGCATTTGAAACCTCAAAGTTTGTCCCCACAGTCATACACCTCCTCCAATAAGGCCACATCTACTCCAATAAGGTCACATCTCCTAGTAGTACCACTCCCTATGAGCCTATGGGAGCTATTTTCTTGCAAACCACCACACTTATCAATTTCACTCTTGGGCTGTGTGAGCAGAACACTACCTATTGTTGTGGTCCTTTGGTTTAAAGGTGATGATGATCACTGTTGCAAACCTTGGATGAGCTTTTGAGATAGATACCATAAGGCAATAGGATACCGTAAGGTCTTTGGATACCATAAGGTCTTTGGATACCATAAGGACAATAGGTGAAGTTTTAAAGAAAGAAAGATACAAGGGTGTTTGCTTTGAAATATTAAATGAAGGGGGGGGTGTTGGCTGATGTTGTGAACTGAAATAAAGAATCAAAGAAGGCTTTCTTTTTTTATGTATGTGAGTACACTGTTGCTGTCCTCAGACACACCAGAAGAGGGCATCAAATTTCATTATAGATGGTTATGAATCACCATGTGGTTGCTGGGAATTGAACTCAGGACTTCTAAAAGAGTAGTCAGTGCCCTTAACTGCCGAGCCATCTCTCCAACCATAAAAGGGGCTTTCTTAAGTGTACCTTGATTTGGGATATGCTTAATCTGAGTAAGTCACTGTGGGATAGAGGAAAAGCACCTGCCCAGAATATCTGAGGTAGAAAGTCAATGATACAAAGACACATTTAAAGAAGTGTGTTCAGTTTGTGGTTCTTTCTTTGAAATAGGCTATTTTGACGCCATGTTTGTTATTTTGTTTAATGAATCCCCCACCATCCCCATCACAGCTAATAGGATTAGGAGTGATTATGTGATATGAGCTGTACTATTGAGAATATCTTCTATAAACGTTTAATAGACCCAACTGTAGAAGTACTTGTGGGTATTAGATGTGAAGGGTGCTGGAGTCTGGGGGAACAGGATCAAGGAAACCATTTTGGAGCTACCACATCTTTCCATAGATCATGATAAGAAAGAGGAGCTGGAGAAGGTGGCCAGAGAGAAGCTGTGATGACAGATGATTGTATGAAGGAAGGAAGACGTAGCTGCCTTGTTCTAAGGCTTTCTTCCTTCCTTCCTTCCTTCCTTCCTTCCTTCCTTCCTTCCTTCCTTCCTTCCTCCCCCCCCCTCTCTCTCTTTCTTTCTTTCCTTTTTTGTTTTTTCAAGACAGGGTTTCTCTGTGTAGCCCTGGCTGTCCTGAAACTCACTCTGTAGACCAGGCTGGCCTTGAACTCAGAAATCTGCCTGCCTCTGCCTCACAAGTGCTGGGATTAAAGGCATGGGCCACCACCACCTCCTGGCTGTTCTGAGACTTTCTAGGCTTAGTTCTAGTGCACCCTTGCCCCTCAGCCCCTGTGTGTGCCGAGGTGTGTGTATGTGTGTGCATGCATATGTGTGTGTGTCTGTGTGTCTCTGTGTATGTGTGCGCATGCGCATTCATTTTACTGGGAAATTGAATTCAGGGCTCTAGGCATGCAATGCAAATGCTCTACCATTGAGTTATTTCTCCAGATTTCTGAATACTTCGTATTTTGAGATAAATTCTTACTAGGTTGTCCAACCTGACCTTGAATTCACTTTGTAGCTCAGGCAGGGCATGCATTTGTAAATCTTTGATCTCCCCCTCCTTGGTAGCTGGGATTACAGGCCTATATTGGCAGACATGGCTGGAATAGCTTTCCCTGAGACTAAGGTATAGCTCCTATCCCAAGCTGCTGTGTAATGAATCCACTTTTACTTGTTTCAAGTCACTGAACTTGCTCAGCCCTGATTCTGAGTGACAGCCAACTATAATCGAGTATCTGAGATCATTTTGCAGATGGAGTCTTTTCATCTGTAAACTGAGGGACTCACATTTATCTTTAGGGCTATCTGAAGATTAGGAAGCATCCAGAAAAATGCTTAGATCTTAATAATCATTAAGTGGATGGGAGGTGATATTTTGTGAAAGCACAGAGCTTGGTGCCTACATTCAGGGAGAATCACTAGTGCTCGTTAGTCAATGTTTTGTTCTTGAGTCCTTGCTGTCATGTGTACTGGGCACTCCCCTAGAGTCTCCAAGAGAGCTTGTCATTATAGCATCAATGGTTATCCTGTATTATTATACCATTGTGTTATGCATCAATGTACTTTTGATTTCTCCTCTGAACTTTTATTTTCCTAAATGAAGCTCTATTTCTCTGGGTGTATTTGATTTTTGGCAATAGACTTCATACATGACAAATATGTAAATATTCAATTAATAAATGAGTGAATGGAAATTTCTAATTGAGACTTTGGAGTAAAGGACAAATAACACATGGAGATAATTTACAAAAAGCTGATACCTGAAGTCATTTCTTTGGATGACATTGCTGGGGGAGTGAGGCAGGAGAAGGGAAGGGGAAGGGGCAAGCTCCAAGGAGGCTGCAGACCTGAAGAAACACAGAGGAAGGACAAGGTGTGTGTGAAGAAGCAGGCGCATGTAGAGGAATCAACAGAATGGGAGGTAACTTAGGGAGTGGTCAGAAATATTAATAAGATGATTTACACAGAGACTAGACAAGCAACTTTGGAATCCATTAATAAAGACAGAGTCCAGAAGCTGGTCAAGGAGGATGCCAGATAGTCATGTTTATTGAGTTAGTGGTTAGTATGCACTGTTCAGTTGAGAACTCACCCAAGGTAAGGAAGAGAGGAGGATAATGAACATGTTCATTAGGATGGAGCCCTGTCCTATCTCAGAGTGAACGGGCCTCCTTGGCTTTCTTTGTGCTATGTAATGTCAACTTCTCTTCCTTGTTTGCCATGTTCATGAAGCTTCTCAGACTTTCAACTTTATCAGCAAACTTTTAGTAACTACTGCCTCTACTCTTTCTGATTATTTATAACAAAGCAACTCTATTTCTGAATTTTTTCCCATGGAAGTTCATCCATCCATCATCCTTGTATCCACCCACCTATTCATCTATCAGTCTTTCTATACACTACATATTTATGTGGCCATGATTCAGGTCTAGATTCTCTCCTTTAGGAGTCACTCATAGAGAACAAGGATGGCTCTTAGGAGTTGTTAATCTCATTACAAAGATTAGAACTGACTGGCTGCCTCTTCTGGGGTCTTCTAGTTTCATTTTTGGAAGTTGCAGCCACCTGTTAGTATTTGAGATTTCCTGGTGTTGGTCTTGACTCCAAGGATAAATAGGAAGCGATCAGCCTTCAGCTTATTCAACTCATCAGAAGCCAGCCTTCACCGAGAAATTGTTCCAAAACCAAGCCAGAGTCCAAAGGAAACAGGCTGTGTGGTTTAAAAGCCTCCACAAGAGACTTGTGTGTGTGTTATTCATGGCTTGTCATTTGCAGTCAAAGACATAGGCTACCCTCTAACATCTCTGAGGAAGTTCATGATTTATTGGAGGTACCAGAAGAAATATAAAGCTAAATAGTCATCTAACCCCTCTGGGGGAGTCTTGCTTCTGTCTTTTACATAATATTAGACCTCAGCAAATAGTTTCCCTGAGATGAAAAAAAAACTTCAGCAAACATTCAACTGGAATATTTGAGAACTGAAACCATTCATGTTTTTTATGTTGTAAGACTTGAGTCTCGTCCAAACTTCTTTTTAAATATCAAATTTTGAAAAATCCCCCAGTACAAAGGAATAGGAAGTCTGTGGTGTAAGCAACCCAGTACAAGCCACTTTAACCCCAATCTTAGAGAACATGGGCAGGCTCAAACTCTTCCTCTTTGATCCTTCCTGTAGACCATCAGAACAAGGCTTAAAGACACTTTATTCCATGGTTCTTCAGGAACAGAAGGAAAGCAATATATCAAATGCCCAGTGTTTCTGAGGGATCATACTTGTATAATTTAAGAACAAGTTTTGTTATAGACAATAGCAAATTCAACTAGAAGAGATTTAAGCTGCCTAGCCGGACTTCATTTTTCTCAAATAATGAGAAGTATGGCGGTCAACAGCCCAGGGCTGGCACAACCACTGGCTGGTGCTGTCAGGTCCTTTGTGTCTCTCTGTCCCATCATTCTTCATATGCAGCTCTGAGCTTCCTGTTTTCAAGTCACTTTCTAGATAGAAATAACGCGGATACCAAAGCCTTTCTCTGGAGAAGAAAGGGACATGCTTCCTGTGGCTTCTACTGGCACTGTCTTGACCACAACACAGCCATTGCTACCTGAAAGGTGAATAAAGAACCCAAGGATACTGGCAGCTTTTCACACCCTATTAAAGGTAAAGGAAGTGATGCTGGGACTAGATGTCTACTAAGCCACTCTACTGTATCTGCTGTGACACTCTGAAAGTGATCTTGGAAATTTTGAAGGACAAGAAGACTTATTACACAGGGCTGTAGTTGTTTGTTTGTTTTAAGTCAGTGAATTAAAGCCACAATAACTGCCAAACCCCAATGGTTATGTTTAGCATATAATAGTATCTCCATAAGATTTTTTTTAAAAAGATTTATTTACTTATTTTATTTTATGTATGTGAGTACTCAGTTGCTGTGTTCAGACACACCAGAAAAGGTCATTGGATCCCATTACAGATGGTTGTGAGGCACCATGTCGTTGATGGGAATTGAATTCAGGACCTCTGGAAGAGCAGTCAGTGCTCTTAACCACTAAGCCATCTCATCATCCCTCCATAGGATTTTTTTAAAATAATGTTTGATTAAGAAGTATGTTAGGATATGGGTATAGTTCAGTAGTAGAACACCTGCCTAGCATATGTGTAGCCCAGAGTCTGACGCCTAACCCCCGAAGAATAAAAATAAAAGTGTAACGCTTCATGACATATCAATCTGAAATGCCAAGAGGGAGAGAGGAGGATGGTAGGAAGGGGAAAGAGCAGAAACTCTGGATTTCTCGAGAACATGAACCAGCTTCTACCTTCAGTGCTTCCAAGTGGTAGACTCTGGGCTAAGGGAGGAACTGAAGTGCCACTCCACTTGGGAGCTATAGACTAACAGAGTTGTCCTCAAAGTAGACATCAGTAAGTACAAGCCTCTCTGGAATCTGTCTGTATGCTTGGGATGACATTGGTCATGAAAGTAGAATGTCCAGTGTAGTTGCCAAGACAACATGTTTCATTGCTCCAAACACTTGTGTACCTCTTACATGCCAATCTGCTTGGCTTGGCTGCCCTTGGGTGATGGGTGTGCAGGATGGAAATTTACAATTTCACACTCTCCACGCTCTTCCTTTGGGCACGTGTGGTGGTGGTGGTGGTGGTAGGCACAGGTATATATGTGTGCATGCATGTAGAAGCTACAGAGGAACATCAGCTGACTTCTTCCATTTCCTTCTGCCTTGTTGCCTTGAGACAGGGTCTCTCACTGATCCAAAAGCTTGCCGTTATTGCTAGGCTGCCTGGTCAGCAGGCTCAGGACCCAACTGTCTCAGGAGTCGATCCTTGGTCTTCATACTTCCAGAGATAGCACTCTGACTCACTGGACCACCTCCCCAGCCCCTCTGTATCCTCCACTTTTGATTAGGGAGTTAATTTAACACATTTCAGGAATCTGATTACTAAAATATGAGTTTCCTCTGCCATTCACATGACCAAATCTGCCTCCCCCCTCTTCTAACTATGAAGCTTGAGAAATGAGGAGTTCTGAATATCCCTTAAAAATGGGATATAGGGACAGTGGGGGGAGATGGAGACAGACACAAAAACAGAGAGACAGAGACCAAGTCTGAGAGGCTCACTTATGGCTAGAAGACTGACTCTTAAGGCCCAGTAGAACAAAACACTAGGATTGGTGGCATTGGGACTTAGCTAGGGATAAAGCAAGTCAAGGAGAGAAATCAACTAGCATTTTAAGTCAACTAGCATTCTTGTTTGCTTGTTTGTCTTACAAAGTCCCGAGAATAATGGATCCAAGAAGATAAACAAACAAACAAAAAGAGTTCTAGGTGGATGAGTGCCTTAAGGTTTACTGCAGCTTGTCCATGGGCAGCCTCTCTCTGAGGAAGCCAAGGAAGTCAATGTCTTGCAGAAGCCAGATGGTTTAGTATTCCTGATAAATCTAGAAGGCCACTGAGGAAGGTGAGAGGTGGGGAGGTTGTTCTCTGCCTGGGCTTGCACAGCTGTGGAGGGGTAGGTCAGGTGTGAACCCTGGCTTGTGAGACAATATCCCCTCATACTCTCATTCAAGATAAACTTGAAGGAGTCCTACCCTCTGGCCCTGTCTGAAGTCCCTTGGCTTGTACTGTAAAGCAGTCTCTCGGTCAACTTTTGGAGACAAGAAAGAGAGAGATGGCGGGGTACCCTTTCCCCCCATTGCAAAGACACACGTTGGCAGCTCCTTCAGGAGAAAACATTGGATGCTGACCAAAATGGCTGCAGAGTTCAGTAAAGTTGCTTCCCTAGTTCCATCTGGAAGCTCTTCAGAGGCATAATTTCATTCCAGCCAAATGTAATTAGGAATTTGATTTGATTAAAAAACAAATCGAAGGAGAGAA
This sequence comes from Mastomys coucha, assembly GCF_008632895.1. Lineage (NCBI taxonomy): Eukaryota > Metazoa > Chordata > Mammalia > Rodentia > Muridae > Mastomys > Mastomys coucha. The sequence continues at coordinate 68,078,471 of NW_022196914.1, read as the reverse complement.
ATGAGGTTTCTCCTCATTCACTCCCTTTCTTCACAAATAGGGCTCTCATTAACAGGGCTTGTGCATGTGACCTGAAGGGTCAGCTTCCCTCTGCCTCCGGCCAGGCACCCTAAAGAACCATGACCCCAGGAGGTGAATGGGGGAGAGGCACCATTCCTGCAAGAGAATGCTAAGGATTTTTAAAATTCTGATTTCGCTTCAAGATACTAGAAAAGCGCAGCAGCTGTACGCCCTCCGTGGGAATGAGATGTCCACTTAATTAAAGCACGGGAAGGCAGTGGGTGAGCAACTCTCTGGGAGGAAAGCAGGGGTTCTTATCTCACCAGGGCTTTAGTCAAGAGAAATAGCAACAGGGAAGCAGCTCTGGCCTCCTGGGGACATTGGTGCCTCAGCCAAGTTTGGTGGAAGAGAAAAAGGAAAAAGGTAAGAGAGGAGAGGACCCTTGACTCACTGTATTATTGGCCATGACCCAAATAATCTCTCTCTGACCTACTCCATCTTATCTCCAAGGCTCTAATGAGAATTGTGCGGTGAGCTTTTGATAAGGGCCAATTCAAAATGAGAACAGAGAGGTCAAACATTACAGGCTGCAGCTGTCAGTTTCTATCCAGATGCACCAAATTGTGACTCTCTCGTTTGTGGGAACGTCCCTTTATCCATTTTTCTGAATCTGTTTTCTCCTTTCTCAGGAGAAGCCTTGAGTGCACATGAAAAGAGCTAATGGGAGCTGGAGAGCAGTGCCCAGTGTTCCTAGGTGGACAAATCAAGCTGGAAGTTACTGCAAAAGAACTGGGTACAAGGAGAGTCCTGGGACCTACAGCTATTGTAGGGATGGTACTGAAAGATGATGGACTGGGAAGGCTACACTGGTCCTATGGTGTGTATCTCATGCCCATGTTCAACACCGCCTCATGCTCAACACCGCCTCATGAACCAATGTTCTGTTTCCACTGCATCATTTCTAGAGGATTCCTCCTTTGATTCTCAAGTTTGTTGACTCATGGATGCAAAGAGGCTGCTGCAGGTCCAAGCATCACATATTTATGTAAAATAGGAAAGAGTATAATGGTGGCTCCATTCCTATCTGTTCCATCTTACCAGGAAAGCAAAAATTTCCCTGGAAGTCCAAGAAAACTCTTTATATCCTTGGCCAAAGTTGTCACGTAGTTACCCGGGAAGTACAAAGAGACTGGGAGTTTAAGGGTTGGGAAACACTGCTAATCTAATTCAAATTGGAGTTCTAAAGAGAGACAGAGGAGCTAGCTACCAAGTAGACAGAGAACAAGGCATCCTGGGGATGTTTTGAACTACAGACTGCCAGCAGTTTAGTAAAGAAAACTAAAGCTTCTCTAGGTAACCCAAACAGAAGAAATTCAACTTAGCAATTTGTTATCAGGCTGGGAAGTGTCAGGAAGGCCAAAGAAAGAGGAAGGGAGAGAGGGGAGGGGGGAAAGGGAGGGGAAGAGAGGAGAGGGAAGGAAGATGCATTTATTCAGACATTAGGGACTGTAAGTGATCTACCCCTGGGCTACAATTATATAGAGAAAAATGTTATAACCCCCAACCTAGGGTTGCTGTATTCCTGGACAGTTGGTATATGTGCTGCCACCAAGATTCGAGAAGCCAGAAGCCTCTGCTATCACTGGCAAAGACATAATACTCTGACATGACTGCTATAAATGTACCAAAAGCATTAAGGTGCCCAGGGTTCCCACTGCCCCTTGCAGCTTCCAGGTGCCAGGAGGAACATAAGACTGCATCCCCCTTTTCCAGCACCCCCTTCTCCCAGTCCCTGATGGGACTATCACTGATCATCATCAATTATCACTGATGGAATCTAATTAGCAGCTAGCTGGTGTGGGAATTGACCTGGGAACTCTTCACTGACTTTCAGCCCCTGTATGAGCCGTCCTCCAGACAGCACAAATGGTCAAAACGGTGTGGGGGGGTGTGGAGGTCAACTTTGTAAAGGAAGGTGTGGGATGGAGAGTGAGGTGCCATAGACTCCTAGAAGAGTCCCGACACCGCATTAGATCTAAGATGGCTCCTGGAACACCAGTGAGACAGCAAAAAGAAACGGAGGCCAGGGCGGTGACTGCTTCCCCCCCCCCCCCCCCCATCCCCCGGAAGTCCTAACTGGCCCAGCTCCTTCTGTCTTACCTCATCAGGCACGGCTTTCTTTGGAGCACGGTGACGGTGTGGTGAGATATGATTGACTGAGGATTTGAGGATTTGCCTCAAACACTGTTTATAAGTGTATGCGCTGGGCAATAAACTCAGATCTGCACCCTGATGCTGGTCTCTGGAGTCTGAGTCTAGGGATTCGTCATGTGACTCCATCGCCTCTCACTCCCCCTAATCCTCCCCCGCCCCATCCTCAGTCCTGTTCCCACAGAATGATACAAGACAAAAGATGGCACAGGCAAGGTCCCCTGAAAAGATAGGGAGAGGCCGGGCTTGATTCCACTGGACTTGTGAAATGGCATAGATGATGCTTTGTCCTCTGTCTACATTAACCGGTCAAGGAAACAGAGAGATAGGTGACAAGAAAAACCCAACTTCAAACACTAATTGGGGGGGGGGAGCAAAGGGTGGATCCAGAGATACTTTTAATCATATGTCCAAATAGCTAGATTCTCCATCAAAGTTTCTTTCATTTATTTCTGTTTCAGAAGACAAATTTGAACAATTGTAAAGAAATTTTAAAAAGCATTTGATGTGAAGTTTTAGGTTTGATATCATACTGAAAGTATTGAAAAAGATAAAGATTTCTCCTGCCGATGGTCTGGGCTGGAGGATCCCTCTCTGCAATTTAACTCTGTTAGAGAATTAAATTCTCTATTTTTTTTTTAATTTTGATATATGTGTGTGTGGGTGTTCATGTGCATTCATATGTGTGCAGATAAACAAACAGGGAGGTGTGTGTGTGCACAAATGTATGGAAGACCTAGGGCGTTCTCAGGTATCCTCCCTAAGTCTGTTTAAGGCAGGGTACCTCAGTATCCTGGAGCTTGTCAGCTAGCAAGTCTCTGACCTATTTGACTCTGCCTCCCTAGTGCTGGCATTACAAACAAATGCCACCGTACTTGGCTTTTAAAATATAGGCTCTGGAGACTGACTTAGGTCCTTGTGTTTGCAAAAGGCAAGCACTTTACCAACTGAGCCAGCTCCTTAGCGTTAAGTCTCACAATTCTCTTTTAGCAGTGGGTTTATTTAGGTCATTAAAAAGCCGCTGTAGGCTTGCTCTGGTCATATTTTCTCTCTGTGGTCACCGTGACCTACCATTTTGAATGCAAGACCCTGCGCACTGTGGTAGTAGACAATTGTCTGCGAGAGACATTTGCAAATATTTTGGCTGGGGAAGGTTAGCTTCTGGGACAATTAGGAGCATCCAGTACTGAGGACTCTTGTGGGTACCTCTTTCCATATAGGAGTGCAGAGTGAGAACCTGAGCTTTGAAATTCTCACCTACACACAGGTTTTAAAAGGAGAGGCAGTGTGCAGATGAAGAACCCTGGGTAGGCAACCCCAGAGGCCTCTAGGCCACACGTAAAACCTCACCTGGGAAATAGAAAAGCTCATCCACAGAGCCAAAGCAGAAAGCTGCCTGAGACAAAGAGCCCAAATTTGGCTAAAGCAAAGGGCCGGGAGTTGTGTTTGGGGACAGAACCGGAAGGGCAGGGCAATAACTCGTGTCGTTAACAATGAGCCTTTATATTTGTGGAGCGATTCAGGGTTTATCAGATACGTTTCTATAATCTTTTCGGTCTCCTGTGCTCTGCATTCCTCTTGCTGCAGAAGTTAGGTGTTCCAGTGATCCACTACTGTGTAACAAGCTTGCCCATGTAGAGTGGGATACTTCCATTGCAGGCGGGGATCCTGGTGGTTGGTGGGGAGCTCCGCCAGAATGCTTGTCCTAATGTTTGCAGGTGACCTTCTCAGGTGGCTTGGGGTTCTCAGAACCTGGTACTAAGTTGAGAGGAGGGGGAGAGGGAGGGAAGGAAGAGAGGGAGAGGGGGGAGAGAGAGAGGGAGAGACAGAAAAAAGACAGAGACAGACACTTAGAGACAAACAGAAACTGAGAGAAAATAAATATTTCAAACATGGCAAGTTTAAGACTGAATACAATTTGTGCACAGCAGATAATGTGGTTCATTTTTTTTCTAGTCTCTTGACCACAGGGGTTGGAAGTGGGGAGGAGAGGAGGAGAGGTGAGCCCCTCCACAAATTTGAAATTGTGTTTTTAGTATTGAATGCTTCAAGGAGGTTCCTGAGTCCTACTTGGCATGAAGAGTCTGTCACCTTGAATATCAGACCCAAAGGAACCTTCAAGCATACTGCATCACAGAGAGCAGGACATGGAGATAAACAGTTCCATAGCTAAGTCAGAGATGAGATAAGTCTGGGTCTAACTTTCCTGAGCCACACACAGCCAACTGCCCCTCTGAGGAGTCTGGTCTCTTCCATATTTTCTATTAGTCCTTGCTAGCTGTTGCTCACATGCTAGAAGCAGTAGAGTGTGGCAGACCATGGTTTAAAAGCAAAACACAACTAATGAACTCACTCCAACTTGGAAACTCTTCTGTTTTGCCTTTAGGAAGGGCGAGGGATTCAGGGGTGGACATCTACACATGCTACTAATGAAGCCAGTCTGGGTCCTGTTTGCTAATGTCCCAAATTGACAGCCAAGCCACTGTCTGTCAGAGGCCTGATTGCAGTTCATTAAAGCAGTGAGGAAGGGGGCTGTCATTAGAACCTGGAGATGGGCCTTTGTTCAGCTTGTCTCTTGACTTGGAGCCCACAACCACCTGAGACTCACAGCAAAGAGCCGATGAGTGGCCTGGGGGTGAGTGGGGGAGGGGACCTTTTGTCTGTCTGTCTGTCTGTCTGTCCTCACTCAGCACTTTCCACCTCACCCCTCTCCTTCCTCTCTGAGCACCTTAAGTTGTTTCTCCATCCCCTTTCCCTCCTCACCCCATGTCAAGATCTGATTGTATAAGGTAGGGTCTTCAGAGAGACACCTGGTTCCTTCGTAAGTACAGACAAGGTTTATTTAGAGGGATTGGTTTATGCAGCTATGGAGGCTTGCACGCTGGAGATCTGCAGGGGTGAGTCATCACACCAGAGACCCAGGACAGCTGTCCTTTGAGCTACAATAGGATGGCAGGAAAATTCCCCCAAACTCACAAGAGGGTCAGCCCTTTGTTTTCTTCAGATCCTCCTCCCTTAGTTTGTTTAGGTCTACTGCCACTCTAGGGAGCAATCAGCCTCATACTGAAACTTCTACAGAGACATCTACACCCCCACAAATATATGACCAAGTACCAGAGAAGCTATAGGCTATTCATTACTTACAATCAATTATCACAACAGGCACTGGGCGCTGCCAGTGGTGGCCACTGGCTGTAGAAATGTTGCCATGAACACAGCAAGATAACTGTGTCCCTGAGCTGGCTGCTAAGACATGAAATCGTAGGCATGGTCAGGCTTTCCAATCACTTCTCAGCCTCTCATGGCCTTTTCTATAGTTTCCTCCCCAGTTTGTGTCTAAACACATCTCCTGGCCATTCTCCACCACTCCTTTCCTGCTGTGAACTGCTGGTTTTGTCCTAGGGTTTCACAGCTCAGAGAGCATTTACATGTGCTGTTTTCTCTGTCTGGGACACCCTTACCTCCATCCTGTGCCTGGAAACTTGCATTTGCCTCTTCAAGACGCAGCTGAAATGTTATTAAGGAAGTTAATAATTCAGAAACATGGAGGACTGTGCCTGGCGCTTGCACTGCCTGAATGTTTGATATAACCAGTGGTAGCATTCATATTTGTATCAACTCATTTCTTTGGCCAATGAATATTTTAAAGACACCAAGCACATGTCAGGCTCTGGAGTAATTGCTGAGATACAGGAAACCAAACGGAGAGATCTGTGGAGGATGAATTTCAAGAGGAGATGCACAGAGATCCGAGTCAGATAAATACACACACACACACACACACACACACACACACACACACACACACAGGATAAAACTGACAGCTTTTTAAAAGGAACATTTAGCAACCAACATAGAACACAGCAGAGTAGCCCTCCTTTGTCTGAGAGTGGGTAATGACCTGATGAATACATTTAACTGAGGTGGGACCATCTGACAAGACCCATGTCCATAAAACTGGGGAGAGGTCATCCAGGGAGAATGAAGGGCAGAGCAGAGGCCTGTGAATCTAGAAAGGGCTTAGAGAATCTGAGGAACAGTAGGAAGGCACAAGGGCTGGAGAGAGTTGGGGGAGCAAAGGAGCAAGGGAGCAAGGCAATGAATGACCAGGCAGAGAGGAGAGCCCGGCCTGCAGCTGTTGCCCTGCCGTCCTGAGTACACACAATTCTTGTCCTCATGTGGTGTAGCCTCGCTTTATAGTTGCCTGAGGTTTCCTGAGGAAGGCTGGACTGTTCACTCCAGAGTAGGCTTCTGGAAAGAGATGGCACTCTGGAAAGTTTGCTGAAAGGCTTATCACAACATGGGCCCCTTGAGGATGGGAATCCCACCATTTCTTCATCCTTGCATCGCCCACTCCCATCCCAGACTGAGGCATAAGCGGGTACTCCTTACCATGAGTAAAGTTTGCTTCTTCATTGGTTTAGGAACAGAGCTGGAGACAAAACTGTGGACCAACTAACATTGAATACGCAGTGAACTGTGATCAGCTCACATCGAGGTAGACTTAAGCTTTACCTCTTGAGGTGATCATGGTAGAGGGGAACAGGCATGAAGGCTGAGGGCACATGGGACTGCAAATTTCCCGATAGTTATAAAAACTCATGTACTACACTGTTCCCTGACTGCAGAGAATGTCTGTGTGTCTGCTTTGGGGACTCTTCTGTTGTGCTATTTCTAAGATTAGCCCTTTGTATACTCGGGTTTGCTGAGGTAAAACCCATTTTATATATGTGTGCATGGGACTGGCTTCACTTGAAGGGAACAGAGCCCTAGGTTCTTCCGGTAAACTTTTTTTTTTTTTTTAAATGATGTACTTATATGAGCACATTGTCTTTGCTTCCGCCTTAACCTACTTTTCTAAACTGTTTTTGGAAATATAACCACAACTTTGCTTTGTTTCACAGATCATTTAAACAACAACAACAACAAAAACGAAGGGGGGAAATTTAGTCTCCTTTTAGCCTGACCGCCCAGCAAATTACGGAAGAGTGGTTCACTGTGGTTTGGGGTTTGCTCTTTAGGTCTCTGGTGGAGGCACAGATGTTGGAAAAAATGGTAGGGAGTGGGGAGGTCCCCCAGTAAGTGAGGAAGGAGGAGGGTTCCAATTGAGAGGAGACAGGTGGCTTAACATGACAGCATCAAAGAGGAAGCAACAAGAAGCAGGCAGGAGAAGCATGCTGCCATCAAGTCCTCAGGGCCAAAGAGCAGGGAAAACATAAACCACAACAGACAAATGATGACCCATCGTTGCCAAGGCTGTAAGTGAGCTGTTAGGAGCATGGTGTTGTCTAGGGCTATATTTTATTTATCGCCCCACATATTTTCCAGGGAGGCTTCTGGGACCCCTTGTGGAACTCACCAGCTGCTAGAGAACTAAGGGTATAGTTGTTTCCATTGGATGACCTGATGCCACTGGTCAGGTGAGCACCCAGGACATCTGGAATGTTCCCAAGATCCCCCAGGTAGTTCTGAAATGCAGCCAACTTTCCAGGCCACGGAGTTTAACGATGTACAAAAATAGAGCTCAAGAAGGCAAAATAGAATTAGTAGTAAATGAGCAAGGACATTAAGACAATAAGGAGATCCAGACAAGAGAAGTGTGAGCCGGGAATGAGGAGATCCCATCAGGCTGCGTGTCCATGTTTCAAATGAGTTTCTCAGGAAGAGCGCCTTCATGTCAGGTCCTAAGGTGACATGAAATTCCTCTGGTGATTGCCACAGACAGTATATTCTGTGCAAGGAGTTTTTAGGTTACAAGCTAACCACCAGCTAGAAAAGCTGGATGCTTCCTTAGGATATTAATCAGCTTTCAGTTTTTTAAATCAATTGCACATCCAAGAGTCACTCTGTAGGCATTTTGACACGTGCACAGATCGAGCAAAGTAAGGCTCCAGATCTCGCTCTGCAGTGGAGAAGGACAAGGTTCTTCTTCCAGTTCTTGCCTCACATAATCCGAAGCCAGAGAAAGCACAGTGATGAAGATGTTGTCTTCCCTGTGCGGGAATCTCAAATCTGTCACTTACAGCATAATGCTGTCCGTAATACTCTACATTACCAAATCCTGGTTCTCTCGCCTCTGACCCATGCACAGGAATGAAGGCTCTGATAGCGATGCTGCTGTCATTGTGAGGGAGTCATCACAGTCAGTGTGGAGAATCTGATGTCATACCGGCCATGTGCTGAAGATTCTCAGCCATTATTGAGATATTTCTCTCCTGACAAAGCTAAACTCAATTTTTATCATATAGAATTTTCTAGAAGATATAAACTTATTAAAATGAAATTTACATTTTGTACAGTCCCAGGTGACTGACTACTTTTGGGTTATTCAGTTAACACGAGGTGGGATGATGACTTAAGACATATTTTCTAAAATAACAACAAGAACAACGCCCTTCCCAGATTCTAGTGGGCTTGGTGTTTGGTTTGATTTTATAGCTGGCTGCATGGAAACTTCCCATGAATTTCTTAAGCAATCTAATGTCCAAGATGTCAAGGCATCTCTTAGATCCACTTCACAACTGATCTCCCGTGTGTGTGTGTGTGTGTGTGTGTGTGTGTGTGTGTGTGTTCAGGGTAAAAATTATCCTGCTACTTTTATTTAATTATTTCTTTTAATTCCATTTCCCCATTTCCTCACCAAAACCCCAAAGAAAAAGCCTTCTCTTTAGAGGGCTAGAGTGTCTCAGCAGTTCAGAGTACTTCATGTTTTTTCAGAGGACCAGAGTCTAGGTCCCAGCACTTCTATCATCAGGTGGTTCACAATTTCCTGTGATTGAGGTTCCAGGAATCCTATACCTTCTTCTGGTCCCTATAGGCGGTCTCAGCCTCTCTCTCTCTCTCTCTCTCTCTCTCTCTCTCTCTCTCTCTCTCTCTCCCCTTTGTCTTTCCCTCTCCCTCACTCTCTGCTCTCTCCCTTTCTTTCCCTCAAACATATACACACAGATACACACACACACACACACACACACACACACACAAAAGACACCCCCTAAACTGGTTCCCTTTAGTATCCACCCAGAGATAGATAATAACAGATAGTATATTCTATCTAACCTTTTGTTTTTCTATGTGTCTATAGGTTACCTTTGTGTCAAAAGACTCCTGAGAGCATATGGCCTTTTCTTCAGAGTCATCCTGCTGTGTCTTACTGCCCTCAGCGATGCCAGTTAGCTCAAGGGACTAGAACACAGTACCACCGACTGAGTGGTTAAAGCAACACAGATCTTCTCTGTTGAAGCCCTGATGGCAGGGTGTGGACTTCTGGCTTCTGCTGGAATAGCTCTGTGCTATTCCATTTGCGTGGTAGTCACTGGTCATCTTTGACACCCTTTGGTTTGTAGATCCCTCACAATCTACCCTTCTTCATATTTTCTTTGTGGTCCCATGTCTCTGTGTCCAGATTCCCACTTCTTACAAAGACATTAGCCACTAGTGAAGAACCACCCCAGTTCAGCATAACCCTTCTCTTGGCTGGATTTGCAACAGCCCCATCTTTAAATAAGGCCAGGGAGTTAGGAACAGGAACTGAACAGGCATAGGGAGTTAGGAACTGAACCCATCGCTTTGGGCAGCACAATTCAACCCAAGAACTGTAGCTATTTACTATGTTTGTCTACCTTTATTTAAAGGAGCAGTACAGATTTTTAGTTTGTTGTTTCTTCTTTGTTTCAGCTCACTGTAGTTGAATCACAAGCCCTGGCAGGTGCTGAGTCAGGTGGAAGGGAGAATGCAGGAGGAGGGGTCAGCTAATACCCTTTCAGATCCCCACAGCAATCAAGTGAATGGGCTGGCTGTATTATACTGGCACCAGGGACGGGGCCAGATGAGGAAGGGACAGAAGCCACAGGTGGCAGCAGAAACAGAGCTGAGGGCTTCCTGCAGCTGCTTAGCCACCTGGCTGGACAGCTGTTTTCCCTCTCAGGGAGCTATGTAAAGCAAGGGCTGCCTGACTTACCACAGCTTCTTGAGAGTTACAGGATGCCAAAATGCTTGCTCAAATCTGTCAATTCCAGTGAGCAACTGTTTGGGGGTGGGTGTGACAGACCTGGTATTGGAGGGGTGAAGTCACCAGCCTGTTTGGTTACAAAAAAATTTTTGCTTAGTGTAGATAAGAACTGACCCATGGGGACCCAGTGTCCATCCTGATTGTCTAGAAGTCGAGGGCTTGCTTACTACAGGCGGGTGAACGGTACTTTGTTCAGGGTATTTTAAAAGGTATGATTTTTTTTTTTTTAAAAAAATCAAATATGCATTTACAGCTAATTTGATGCTAGATAATACTAACTCTGACCTCCAGTTAAGCCAAGTGATTTCTCCTCCCAGATGAGTTTAAAATTTCATTATTAAATTTGTACAGGTGAGCAGACTTGTGATTATTGTCAAATGTTGAGTTTCATCAGTAAGAACTGTGGAAATTTCTTTTCTATCTTGTGTGCAAATGCCTACATTAGAGCCCAGTTTTCTCTCTTGATCAGCGAAGTCCAAGTTTTTCTCTCTCTATCCCTTAGTCCACTGGATGCACGATGCTGGAGAATCTAGAGGTCTAGGTGCTGGAAAGGATTCAGCATCCGTATGACAGGTTGTAACCATCCTGAACTCCAGCTCCTGGGGAATCCAGTGACCTTTTTTGGCCTCAGTGGGCACCAGGCACACATATGCCAGATATATGTACATACAGGTAAAAGACTCACACTTACAAGAAAACTAAATCTTTTTATAAAAACCAAAGAAAAGGGGTTAATTTGGCTCAATAGTTTTAGATGCTGAAAGTTGAAGATTGATTGGCCTTATGTTTGGCCTCCAGAATGAGGGTGCTACAGGTACAGTTTGATGATTGGCATCTGTGAGCACAATAGGATGTGTGAGAGAAGGAGTGTATGCAGGGGGATGACACTGGTGGAAGAGAAGATAGGAAAATAGCCACATGCAGAAAAGGGGCCAAACACATTGGGCAGACCCACTTCAGAACCGCCAGTTTTCTTTCGAATTGACTCCTTCTATGAGACCAACACTGGTCCCTCTCAAGGCTGGTCACCTTGCCCTAATTACCTTGCCCGGAGTCCCTGGGGCTTGTTTAAGGAAATCTGGGATAGGTCCCAAGAATCTGTATTTTTAACGACTTGAGGGTCCATTAACCTATTAGCAGACACTGACCTAGTAGCATTCTCACAGTGTTTCCAAGAATCAAAGCTGGGCCACTACTCAAGTCTGTTGCTGGCCCCATGTCCACCCCAAGATCTTGAGTATGTGGTTTACATTCTAGACTCTTCATTTCCTCATTTGCAAAATGAGGATAATGAAAGCGCGTACCTTACATGGGTTGTGAAGATTTAAATACAACGAAGCCTGTGAAATTCGCTCATACTGGCTATGCTTTAAATCCTTTCCACCAAGAATTCATTATGGAGGGCTGTAGCCTTGAGACTGGCTGAGATGAACAGTAGGGGAAGGCTAAGGGCTGTGAGCAGGGGATTTCCAGCAGGAAGTGGGGTGTGAGCTGGGTATGAGAGGCATGGAAGGAAAAAAGGGACAGACAGCACTGGGCCTTGGAGACGGAGCAGCACTGGCATGCTGATTGGTCAGAGAAGAACGCAGACTTCCTGTTCGATAGGAAGCTCTGCCAAGTGGCAAAGGAATTTTGCCTCGGCTCCTGGAGACCATGCGTGGGGGCTATGGGGACCTCAAACCCGCTCTTGAGATTCCTTTAACACTGGGGGAAATTGCAACACCGGGTTTCTCACTGCTCCCCTCCCGCCCTCTCTTGTTGGGACTGCTCAGTGGGAGGGCCTCACACCCTCTCCGTTTTGTTTACCCCACACATTCCTGCTGCTTGGTAAGAGCGGCTGCCTGGGCTTGGGAAGCTTGCTCCGACTTCTAAGAAACAGGAAGTGATTATTTGCCCAAAGCAAACAAACTCACAAACTACAGGGTTCATGTTCAGTCCAAAGCTGGAGTCCCAGGAGGCGCTAGTGTAGGCTGAGGATGTGAGGACCCAGCAGAGTCTTCCCCTTCCCACTTCCCTGCCAAATCAGCGCTGCAGCGACCAGCAGGAAGCCTGAGCTTAGTAAGCCCTGGTCTGGAGGGCTGCATTCCTGGGCCAGGCAGCATCCTTTCCCAGTGAGGACCTCCTTCCCATGACATCAGCAAAACTGCTTCTGTTTCTCCTGGAAGTGGAAGATCAGTGACCTTCCTCATACCCGGGCTTCCTTCCAGGAAGACAACGAGAGAGAG
>NW_022196914.1:68036208-68065654 GCF_008632895.1 Mastomys coucha | reverse complement strand
GGGGAGGGGGAGAGGGAGAGAGGGGCCTGGTTCACTAGGCTGTTGCCACGAACGTCAGTGAAATAGGCACATTTGCCGGTGAGAGAGGGGCCCTTTCTCAACAGAATCCTCGCAAATGCCTCTTTCCACCCTGTAAGTGGTTTCGCCTTTATCTCTTGGACACTGAGCGGTTTTTGTGCAGTATATGCAGTTCCTGGGGGCAATGGGACAGAATGTCCGTACCTCAGACCCAGATCGGGCTTATGGAGAGAAATCCGTGGGAGAAGAGGGGAAGTCTTGACCCAGACATGATGGCTCAGAGAACACAGTAAGCCAACAGGATCCACCATGTTTATTTTTGATGCACAGCCTTGGGAGAGGAGGGGCAGCAGGCAGGGTGGGACTGGCTAGAGGAGAAATGGGCAATCTCCTGGCTGGATGAAGTGGACCGGACAGTTTGAAATGTTGGACCACAGTGCTCCACATGATTCTACTCATTAGCTTCTGCACTTTGGGCACCTCTGTTTCTTCATTTTTTTTTTAAATAGCCGTCATCAGTAGGTACTGTCTCAGAGTTTAGGAAAGTGTTCGCATAAAGCATGTAGGACACATAGCCTGGAACTCAGGCATGGCAACAGGCAGGCAGATTGGCAGAAACAGCTTAGGTCAAACCCATATGACTCCCCCTTCCCAGCGCCTGGTCTACAAGCCTCCTTCTTGACAGGGGTGTTTGTACCGCTAGAGTGAGACTCTCAGGACAAACTCTTGAAGAAATGTAAGCATTACTTATTCTCATCAGTTGATGATGAATAAGTCAGTCTTCAATATTCTGCCACTTTCTCCACCCGGGCCTTAAGAAAATAAGACTAGAAAATAAGAAGGAAAGGAAAAAGACAAAAAGGTTTGCTTCTGCATTGTTACTTGGTGTCTTGACCTCTGTAACCAGCCTGCTGCCTGCTTCACCATGATCTTCTCTATTCTTGCTGACGTACTCTGGTGACAGGTGACTTGTGAAGGGACCTTCAGCCCTGGTTGCCCTGGCACCTCTGCTGCAGAGAGGATCTAGCAGATGTGTGGCACTCCTTGAGCTGTGTTTGGTGCATGTGTCTCCTCTTCACCTCCATGTAAAGAGGTCTTTAGTGAGAAAAAAACACAAAGCAAAACAAACAAAAACACAGGTAACGGAGAGCAGGCTGGGCCAGCATGCTGACTGTTACTGGTCAGCAGCAATGGTGGATCTGTGGTTGATGGGGATGATGGTGTTTTGGGCTCTGTATTAGGGTAGAACTAAGTGAAGCTTTGTGCTGCAACGGATGGTGGCCCAAGTAAATACAAGTACATCCACAGTCTCCACTTTTGTGTTTTATTAAAAGGAAAAGGATGCCAGGGATCTGTTTGGTAGAGGTGTGGTAGGCTGAGGTGGAAGGGGGTGTCTCCGAGGGCCCATGCCCGAGGCATCCCTTCCCCCTGAGGGACCAGCTAAATGAAGGATATAGTATGGAATAGAGTTTATTTTGGGCATGCGGAGGGAAGTTGAGGGAGTAGAGACAGAGAAAGGGAGAAGGGGGGAAGGAGAGAGAGAGAGAGAGAGAGAGAGAGAGAGAGAGAGAGAGAGAGAGAGAGAGAGAGAGAGAGAGAGAGAGAGAGAGAGAGAGAGAGAGAGAGAGAGAGAGAGATAGGGAGAGAGGGAGGGAGAGGGAAAGGAAGAGGGAGAGGGAGAGGGAAAGGGAGAGAGGAGAAGAGAGAAGAGAGTAGAGCTAGTAATGAACAGGTGGAGAGAGGGGGGAGAGGAATGGGCAGAGAAGGGCCAGAGAGGGCCAGAGAGTTGAGGAGGAGGCAAACAGCCTCTTTTATAGTGAGTCAGGCATCCCTGGATCCTGGCAGGTAACTGTGGGGTGGAGCCTAGAAGGAATGCTAACACCCACCCTGCTTGTGTCTGACCCCTCGGCTTCCAGCTTTAACTCTTTCAGGTCCTTTTCTGGACTCTGCCTGCACTGGGGCCAGAGCACACCTGCCAGGAAGGAAATATGCTTCATCGCTACTCAAGTGCTGCCTTCATCCAGTGGCAGGTGGAAGCTGGTGGCTAAAGCCCCATTCCCTTTTGTCCCACCCAGGTAAGACAGTGTTAGGTCTTCCTTTCACAGCTCTGCAGCACTCCTTAGAGAATGTCCTTCTGCTACCCTGGCTTATGTTTCCATCTTCCTGGGGTCATCTCTCAAATCACCTCCATGATTTTGTCCTCATTAAGCTACTACTGCGAAAAGGAAGTGATTATATCTTGTGGTAGAAAAGTCTGACTTCAGGGTTGGCTTGATCCAGGATTCCAATGATGCCCTTCCTTCACTGCCCAGAAGGCCCACTCGCTCTTGGCATCATTTCTCCTGGCTCTTCGGGCTGTCCTCCAGATTGTCAGCTGCAGGGTGACAGCCACGCCTGCTGTGCCAGAAGAAGAGAGAAGTAACTGCCCCCCCCCATAACTGGTGGTCCTGGGAATCAAGTCTTAGGGCCCCCAGGGTCCATATTTGGACCTGGTGATATCCTTGAAGCAATGCTAGGACCCAGCAGATCCCAAGGAGGAATGCCCATGTCATGTCCTCTGTTTTGAAATGGGAAAACTCCAGGTTGATGTTATCAAGAAATGTCTAGATGAAGCCAGCAAGGGCTGCCTACAAACAGCAGGTGAGCCCCCCTCCCATTTTCCACTGGGAGTTTGGCATCTGCAGCTTTCTCTCCCAGGTGAGGAGCTTGAGGCTCAGATGGTTATTTGTCCAGGTTGCTCAGTTGGAAAAGGACAAAGTGACCTGGGTACCCCAGCTTAGCCTTGACCCACTGCTCTCTCTGCTGCGTTCATTGACTGAGGTATATATTTCTAGTTATCATCTCTTAACCCTTTATTGGGGGCCAAGCCTTGGTTCTCAGGTGCAGGTCTGGCTAGTTCCGAGTCCCACATCCTTCTGGTCCAGACAATTCCCGTAGTGTCTTTCCTCCCACATCTGCCTTCAGCATCTCTCAAGGGTGAATGTTTGATGGTGAACGCCCTATGAGCAAGGAAGGTTCGTCACATTTCTTCCTGCTTGTTCTCACACATCTCTGCCCTGTCTAACTTGATAGAGATCTTTTACTGTAAACCTACCTTCACCGAACGTCTTCAAAGCCATCCTAACTTTTATAGAGATTAAAAACTTGTCTTTTGTGTTTAACCAGTTACAAGATAGTTAATTAAATGATTTGGTTCCCAAGCTGTGCACCGCTGGTGTCAGGTGGTTCTGGAGCCTGGCTATCTGACTCTTGGTCCCCACCTGCTTCAGGTGCCTGTGTTTGCCTCCCGGTAACAAGTGTTCAGCTGGCAGAAGGCAGAGTGGGCATCCTAGAGGGGCCATCTGCCAGCCCTGAGGGTCAGCCTGCTGTGGGCAGCAGATGGAAGGCTTTGGGAGGAAGGGAATATTAGCTGGCTGGGCTAGTGGCTAAAGAGGAAGTGGCCTGAGAGTGCCACTTCTTTCCCCCGAGTGCCAGTGTGCAAGGCATTCCTGAGAGCATGGCTAGCAGTTGGCACACAAATTAGCTACAAACCATTCCTTCTGTGCCACACCCCTGCCTGGTGACTTGATACTGTCAAGGGAACAACAGGAACTTGCCTGATTGTTCTTAGGGCCTTGTCTTTAGTCTAACAGAGCCACCATGTGAGCCAAGAACTGCGGGTACCAGCTTTTCCCCCTCCTTCCCAAATATCCCAAACTCCTGGGACTCTGAGACTTTTCTAGGGCTCTTGGAATAGGTACACATTTGATGTACCCTCCTGTTTAGACTGGTGGGCACAGGAACAGTTATTTAAAGCCACCACTGCCGGTGCATGCTTTAGTGATGTGAGGTAGTGGTCCTTCCTTGGAGTCCATTACTTTCTAAGGGAGCCTTCTCAAGAACCGCAAGCTCCCTTTCTGGCGAGAACCCACAGCTTGGCTTGTTCAGCGTGAACTTCATTATCATCACCCTTCATTCCCTCAGTTAAGTACCTTTGGGCAGTGTACAAAGTACACCCCACATAAACCAGACTTTTTCTGTTTTCTCCCCCCCAGATTCCCCTCTTTTGAGACATGGGCTCAGTATTGTAGCTCTGGCTGTCTTGGAACTCATTGTGTAGAACAGGCTGGCCTTGAACTCACAGAGATCGGCCAAGGCAGACCTTTATAATATTTTAACTCCTCACTACTTCCTGGAGTTCCATGCTGAAGGGCAGAGTGGAGGAGTGGAGCAATAAAGCCCTGAATTTCTCTCAACATTGTTCCCTGACAGCAGCAGCAGCAAGAGCCCTGGGAACTCACCGCAAGGGCAAATATACAGGCTTCTCTGCCCCAGACCCAATGGGTCAGAACCTCTAGGGATGGGCCCAGGCACCTGGATTTAACCAGCTTTTTCAGTCCATCTGTTGCTTGCTAAGGCAACTGTGGTAGCCAGCTGCTCCAGCCCTCCTGTTCTTGCTGCCCAAACACTCAGCATGGTGGGGGCCTGCCATTTCCTCCCCAGAGGGCAGGTTGAGACCACAGAGTTAGGCTCCTGGCCTCTAGGAGCTTCCATCTGTGCTAGCTCTGGGCTGGCCTTGACTAGCACACTCAGAATTTCTACTCTGTAGAACAAGAGGAGATATCTCCTTCCTGAAGCACAGCAGTCCCTGTCAGTCCACTAACGGGACTTGGGCTTTAGCTGGCTGGCTAAGAGCCCCTTCAGAGTGGAGTTGGGAGGCTATGTGAGCCAGAGAGTCTCAGGGATGTAGGAGGCCAGCCCCACAACAAGGAACTTGATTCCATTGTGGTTAACCTTGAGCCAAGGTAAGGTCTGGGGGAACTCAGCTTCTCCACTGCCCCAAGAATCAGCAGCCTGTTAGCTTTTTCTGCTTAGTGTGATATCCTGGATAACCATGCTTCCCACGTCCCTGAAACCATGTGGAAAAGTAGGTGCCGTCTGTCCACAGGTTCTCTGCCTAACTTCTTTTGAGTCGAGGTTGCCCTGTGCACATCTGATCTCTGCATCTTCCTTCCCTCTCGGGGAGGGCTCCATCCTGCTGCCACCTTCTTTCTAAGCTGCTACCTGTGGCAGGAGATGCTGTGACCCCTCATCAGTCTAAGGTTCTGACGAGGATGACTTAGGCCTTCTTCAGGGAGGGATGCCTCCGAGAGGCAGAGGGCACACTGTTTGAGTTTAGAATGCTACAGTCCTGTGTTAAAACTCAGTGAGAACTAGAGTAGATTTTGGTATTTTAAAGCAATAAAAATTAGAGGCACAGAAAAATGCAAAAACCTGCTGGGCAGTGGTGGCACATGCCTTTAATCCCAACACTTAGGAGGCAGAGGTAGGTGGATTTCTGAGTTTGAGGCCAGCCTGGTCCACAGAGTGAGTTCCAGGACAGCTAGGGAACAGAGAAACCTGTCACAAAAAACAAAACAAAACAAAACAAAAAAAGCAAAATCCACCAGAAAAAAAAAGAAAATAGTTGGGTTACTTTGTTTTCTAGTAAACTCCTATGAGAGGAACTTTGAAAGGAGTTCATCATGTAGCCAAAAGTCAGAGAGTATTCTATGTTCTTAAAGCGTTGGGCTAATCTCCATAGCCAACTTCCTGGGAGTAGTGAATTCTATGCAGAAAAGAGGGCTTCATTATTAGAGAGCTCCAGATTTGATCAGGACCGGCATTTACTTGCTGTATGTATGACCTTGGGTACACTTCTTAGTTTCTCTGATCTTGTCATGCAAATCAGTCAACTTACTGCATAGTCATATTAACCAGTTATAGGGTACAGAGTGTATGAAAATTACAGAAGATTTGTTCACAGGAGTGGTCAGGAGTGAACAGTCAGATGTCAGCCGTGCCTTCACTTATCACTGCTTTATAAAGCACTCACTTATGATAGGTCAAGACAGAGAGAGGTCCTAGGAAAAGTATTGCTCATGGGCACTGAGGTTAGAGTAAGCCTTTCTTTCTTCTCTCTCTGTCTCTCTGTCTCTCTGTCTCTCTGTCTCTCTCTCTCTCTCTCTCTCCCTCTCCCTCTCTCTCCTCCTCTCCCTCTTCCTCTCCCTCTCTGTCTTTCTCTGCCTCTCTCTCTCTCTCTCCCTCCCTCCCTCTCTCTCTCTGTCTCTCTCTCTCTGTTTCTGTCTCTCTTTCTTTTTTTTTTGCCAGCAGTATGCACTGGGGTTGAGTTGCTTAGTTTCTCAAAAAACTATTTTGTCCTATGTGACAGTGCTTACCTTGACTGATTGTTGAGAAGGAGACCCAGGCCAATACTTAGAACAATGCATAGTATATGGTTAAGAGCACTGCCAATACAAAAGTCCTGTTAAAACTTGTGACTCCATGATTAGCACCCAGCAGCTGCTGTCTGGGTGGAGTTTGTGTTGGATGCTGCCACAGGAAGACCAAAGAGTAACAGTTTGGGACTGCAGGGATCTTACCGTCTAGTGGCAACACAGGATTTATGATGATTCATTATCAACTTGACACAATGTAATATGACAAAGGCATGTCTGTGAGAAAGTTTCTAGATTAGTTTAACTGAGGTAGGAAAACCCACTCTGAATGATGTGAGTAGCCATGTCTAGTGGGCTGAGGTTTAAACAGAATAAAGAGGAGAAAGTGAAAAAAAAAAAAAAAAGGAGAAAGTGAGCTGAGCACCATTATTCATCTCTCCATGCTTCCTGATTGCAGATGCGGTGTGGCCAGTTGACTCATGCCAGCATGCCTTTTCTGCCATGATGGGTATCCTTTATTATGAGCCACAATAAACCTGCTCCTCCTTCTTTCCCTCCCTCTCTCCCTCCCTTTCTTCCCTCCCTCCCTCCCTCCCTCGTTCCCTCCCTTCCTTCCCTCCCTCCCTCTCTTTCTCCCTCCTTCCTTCTTTCCTTCCTTCCCTCCCTCTTTTCTCTCCTCTCTCCCTCCCTCCCTCTCCTTCCTTCCTTCCTTCCTTCCTTCCTTCCTTCCTTCTGTTGCTTCTGTTAGGTATTTTGCTACAGCAAGAGAAAGCACATGTTTAGGGATCTGTAAGGGCTGTCTCAGGGTGGGACAGTTCAGAACTGACAGCAGAGTCATGCTTGGAGGGAGGCACTTGAGGGAT
The DNA here is from genome assembly GCF_008632895.1 of Mastomys coucha. Classification (NCBI taxonomy): domain Eukaryota; kingdom Metazoa; phylum Chordata; class Mammalia; order Rodentia; family Muridae; genus Mastomys; species Mastomys coucha. The sequence goes on along the minus strand of NW_022196914.1, from coordinate 68,058,576 downwards.
GGGAGGGAAGAATGGGTTAGGACAGGGTTGAGCGGAGCAATGTCTGGAGGCTGTAGCAAGTAGGCAGGTTGGTGCTTTGGAGGCTGCAAGGTGTAGCTGGAGAGGCTGGACCTTGTTCAGTGCTGAGGATGTGGGATGGAGGGACAAGAAGACACAAAGCCACCAGCCCCACCAAGGTAACCTTTTCTGTGCTTGGTGAATTTTTATCTGCATCCCAAGCCTCTCACATGTCGGGTCATGACTAGCAGTATCATTAATAACAAATAACCGACCGACTAAAGAAAACTGAAGCAAGAGGTTGAGAGAGGAGAAGAGGCAAGGTGAGAGTTTATAATTACCTTGAGGGAGCCAGTGAAGGCGGGGAGTCACCCAGCCTTCCCTCAGGCTCATCTGGTAAAGTCGCTTGTGGGTGGGTAGGCTGGAGGAAGAAGAGCCAGGGAGGGACAGGTCTGGGACAGGCTCAGGGCAGACATTGAAGCAGGGACACCTTCAGCATCACTGTGATCTCACTGTGGGTGTCATGGGGCAAAGCAATGGCTGGACCTCAGAACCTTGACTGAGGAGGAGAGGGGAGGAAAGGGGATCCCAAGAAGTCAGAAGTCAGAGGCCAGGTCTTGGGTGAGGTTTCATTGCTCTTCAAGGGTGAAGCTTTCTTGCCTGAGTCAGGATTTTCTACCCCAATAGCCCCTCTACAACACAGGTTTCTTGTCTCCCAGAGCATCTCTCAGATGCCATTTGAGCATCTAGGCGCTGAGATGCCCTCTGTCGAGCTCCCATCTGCTTTAGAATAGTGATGATTTAGCTTAGACAACTCGTTTTTCTCCTAAGAATGGGAGACTTGAAGACCAGGGGAGGCTTCAGCTTCGTGGTCTCCCTAGACTCCACTCAAGTCTTCCTTGGGAGGAACGAGTGAGTAGGTATTTTTGAAATGAATGATCTGTTATCATAGAGGGAAAGAGAGATAGGCAAATGGATCAAGCATTTATTAACAAGGATAATCAGTCCTGCTGGCATTGCTTATGTTTCTCTGTTGTATCTCTGGAATTAAAATAATAACAATGTTTCTCTGTACAAGTCTCTTTGTGGAGAGGCAGCATGGCCTGAAAGAAGGGGAAGCTGGTATCAAGCCAGAGAAACTAGTGTCTTTTTATTGGTGAGAAACACTGATACCCTGGGGGACAGAAATAAATGTCAATATTCAACATGTCCACCAGCTCAGCCAAGAAGCCACTACACAAAGGTGCCCTTTGCTCTGGGTCAGCACAGTCTCAAGGACAACGGGTTTGCGAGTAGAATTGAGTTTCCTGTGTACCTTTAGCTAAATACTTTCATGTAAGTTACAGTTGCACATTGTGGCCTTTGTCGAATGTCTGGCACACAGTAGGCATTAGATGGAAGTAGCAATTACAGCTATGGTTATTATTAACACATCATCATTATTATGCATGGTGCCCACCTGGTACTACATGCAGACAGATCCTTTGATTAATATTCCTCTGCAGTTGAAAATTTTCTGTTTTAAAGATTCAAGTCATAGACACACAGTAGCGAGTCTGTCTCGAAGAAGAAAAATGAAAGGGTGCAGCGAACAGTGCTCTGAGAATTAGTCTTTCCTCACTACAGAGGTAATGCGACCCTGCTTTGGCTGCAAGCTCCCAGTGCAGCTGACCTGTAAGAGACGGGCCTGGACGAGGGCCCTGGAGCCATGGGAACGATTGCAAGGAAGTCATATAAATGGATTTGATCTCTTGTTAGTGGTCCTTATTGTCTTGGTGGGGCTCGAGAAACCAACCTATTATCAATAAAAAAGAATAAACACTTTATAGGAAGCCATTTTCTCTGTCACCAAACATTTTATATACCTGTCAATAATTGTAACTGTTAAATATGATATATTGGTGGAAACAGCAGGTCAAAAGGATTTTTTTTTTTTTGGTTCTGATTAGGGTGAACGGATTTTATAGTCTGTATTTTATGGATAGAGGTAATCTAACTCACGAACTTCAGCTATCTATAACCCCTCTGTGGGGAAGTAATAAGAGAAGGGAATCCTAAAAGGAGCTTTGGCCGAGGTCCCGGAGCTGGAGACCCTGCCCTTCTCACACTAGGCTCAGAAAGCTGCCTCGTGACGTTTAGCACCCGAGCAACAAGGTCCTTGCAGAGTTGGTTGGGCAGCGGAACCCTGTTGCTGGGAAGAAGACCCTGCTTCCCAAGGATGTGTCGTCTCCTGGACATGAACTTTGCTCTCCAAATGTCTATGGATGAAGAGGAAAAAGCCAGAGTCTCCTGGATTTTATTCATTGAGGAACAGAAGGGAAGCACATCTGGAGAGGACTCCATTCAAACATCTGTTTAGAGGTAGCAGCTTTTCCCTGACCCCTCCATTTCTTTGCCTTCTCCTTGCATGTGAGGTTCTGTCCACGTTCCTCTGTGGGCACCTGAATCTCTTGCTGTCTCATCAGTGTGGTCACATCCAGTGTCTCCTGCATTCCTGGGCAAGAGCTGAACTTTATTTATCCCCAGCTCTTCTCCCTATGGCTTTGGCTGCTCAGACCCCAGGTACCTCTTTCCTCATGCCTTCGTGGAGAAAGACTAGAGGATTCTTGAAGCAGAAGAACCCAGTATCTCATTGGCCATCCCTGACTAGCCTGCTGGTGACATCGGGCCCCTGTAGAGTCCACTCTGTTCCTCCTTCCCGAGTGTTTGTGATCAGCAGCTGTCCTTCCTGGACCCACTCACTTCCTCTCCCTTCAGGCCTTCAGCATAAATGTCTCCATCTGGGGCTCTGCTAGCCTCTCTTTTTCTCCTCCTCAGTTAGGATCCTGGGAGGGAACATCAGTAGTTTGGGAATGAGGACTTAAAGAGCCATTGCCTTTGCAGTGCTACTGTTCTCCTTCAGACTGCTGGTTATTTAGTACCACATGTACGAAGCAAAATAACACTGGTGAATTGATGTGAGTGGAACCTGCAGCCCAATCACAACCCAAGCAACAGCAGTGCACCTGTGTTTGCACAGTGCACAGTCCGTACATGACAGTCCCTCCCTCCCTTTGCCCCTCTCTCCCTCCTTCCCTTCCTTCCTTTCTCCCTCCCCCATTCCCTCCCTCCCTGCCTGCCTGCCTTCCTTCTTCCCTCTCTCCCATTCTTCTTCCCTGTCCTCTTCCATCCCTCCCTCCCTTCTCCCCCCTCTCCATCCCACCTTCCTTTCCTCACTCCTTCCCTCCCTCCCTCATAGCTTGAACAAAGGCTTAGAACCCTTAGCTATAATATTTTCAAAGAGAAACAAACATCAGCCCAGTGGCCCTTACTGAGCACACTTGATCAGATTAGACAATCAATCCAAGTGCCTGAGAGGAAGGGGCCATGATTGGCTTATTTGAATGATGTGAGAAGACCTGCAAAGTCCTGTCAAGGGTCTGCTTAAAAGGACTAGTTGGGCTGGTGTGATGGCTCAGTGGTTAAGAGCACTGACTGTTCTTCCGAAGGTCCTGAGTTCAAATCCTAGCAATCACATGGTGGTTCACAACCACCCGTAATGAAATCTGACCTTCTCTGGTGTGTCTGAAAGATAGCAACAGTGAACTTATCTATAATAATAAATCTTTTTTAAAAAAGGACTAGAGTATCTCTTTCGTGTGCCTCCCATGCCCAGTGCCATTTTCACGTGGAAACCAAACACAATCAGTCATGATCTTGAATAAGAATAGAACCACATCCCTCAGCGGTTGTAATCTTCAGTGACCTTTCCCTGGCTCTGCCCTGGGACCTCTGTATGAGCATGAGGACCTCATTCTTGCTTGTCTGACCCCTGCCAAGGAGGGGTACTCATGCCTCTGGCAATGCACCCACACCGCTTGCCATTCCCCACCCAACAATGGTACCCAGAAGTCTTTTCTGTCCTCAGAATATCACTCGAGGAAGCTCATGGGGCCAGCACCTCTCTTTCCTAGTGATGTTCAATTTGCTCTTCCAGCTTCAGCGGACCTGCCAGGTTTATTCACCGTGAAGTCCTTGCTTACCATCATGAAATAATTTTCAGGGAGAGAGCAGAGTTCAATCTCAAGTACATTTATAAGCAAATAGTGCGCCCCATTGCTGTTTAGAGACCGGACTTTAGAAGTCGTTTCCCCTCACTGCTGCCAACGGGAAACTAAAAGAAAAGCTTGCATTTTTTCAGACTAGAAAAAGTCTGTTCTGGAGAAGTGAAAAACCCTTTTCCCTTTTCATGGTTTGGAGGGGGAGATGCAAAGAGGGCCTTAAGAAAGTACAGGTGGCAGTGTGAAGACAGACTTTGGATGCTCCTGATCTGTGGAGTTCAGCTGCAGGAGCTCTGAGCAGAGGCCGCCACTGGCTACATTTGTGCTTGGTGGGAAATATGCAGCAGCTGCTCCAAGCCAGGTCATTTCAATAACAACAGGAGACCACGGTTCCAGATGAATGGCATCTCTCAGGCTGAAGAGCTTCCGCAGACTCTCCACTTTCATACTGATTAGAAGTGCTTGAGATACATCATAACAGTGTCAGTGTGGTGTTTATAGGGGGGAAATCGTCACTGTCTCCTGCCTGGGAAGGTGACATAATGGGATTTCTTCCCTTTGTCCTGTTGACAGGGTGATGAGCTGCGTTCTCTGCCATTCACGAATCCCTGACAAGTCTAAGGACGGATTTAGAAGGTGTGTCCTTCCCTTGGGGTGTGGGTTTCTGGTGCTCGATGGGGAATGAGCAGGCTGGGGCCAAACTTTCTGCAAGAAAGACATAACCAGCGAGGGAAAGAATGGGAGGGGTGGGAACTGAGGGCACAGGCTGCTTCCTGAGAGGTTTCTGGATGGGAGTGGTACCCAAGGAGTCTTTATCAGGGTGGGTGTCCAGACGCAGACTTACAACATCTTTACCTTACCTGCTCCGTGCTCCCAACCTCACATGGCTGGCATAATTTATCTGTGTGTAATATCGTGTCTTACTCAGAAAGGTTGTGAAACATCTTGGTGTGATATGTTAGTAGAATTAGAGTGAACTTCATACTTACGTAAAACAGCCTCCACTGGAATTTAGACAGAGATAAATGGCCAGATACATGAGGGTCACTTTTCTTAAGGTAAGCATTGACTCTGGAGATCAGGGAAAGAGATGGCAGAGCAGAAAACACAGAAATAAATTCCTTGCAGGCATTTAGGTCCTACTTAAAGGAGTTCTAAGGATGGCTTGGGATTTACCATCCTCTGTCTTGCTCATTCTGATCACTGTAGTTACCTTTCCAGCCTGCCTTTCAACTTGCTGCCAGAGAGGGACATCTAGCACACGGACATGACCAGATAGCTACCCAAATGAATACAGCAAGACATCCCATCAACTTGTATGTTAAGGCTAAGCTTTGTATGGAAGGTGGCGGGGACAATGATGATGACAATAGTGATGATGACCATGATGATGACAATGATGACAATGATGATGACGATTGACGATGATGATGAAGATGATGATGATGACCATGATGACAATGATGATGAAGAAGATAATAATGGCAATGATGATGATGATGACGAAGATGATGATGATGACCATGATGACAATGTTGACAATGATGGCAGCGTTGTAACACGGTCACAATTATCCAATTATCCTTGAGTAAGTACTACATGACAGGTACTGTTACGTGCATGACACATAATTAATTTCTAATAGCAACTCTATGCTGTTACTCTTAGACATTCCCATTTAACAGAGACAAACTCAAGGAAGCAAAGTGACTTGGTCAATGTCCCCCAGCTAGTTTGTTGCTCAGTCATGCCTAGAGTACTGTAATTTCAGAGCCTACACTGTTCTCCACAAACTGATACCTGATTTGGTGTACATGCTTGCACCTGCACAGAGACATACCAATAATAATGAGTACTGGACAGGCACTGATTCTCTATGTATACCTTCTGTTGACTCATACAATCAAACCTTACAATAGCTTTGCATATGAGGTAAATGCTGTTGTTATTATCTGTCCATTTTGTAAGCAGGGAAAATAAGCCACACTGTCCCATAACTGGTAAGTGGGAGATTAGACTTCAGCCCTGGGCCCCAGGATTTCATAGACACACAAACACCATACCACATACACACACTACACACATCACACACACACCACACACACTCATACTACACACATAACACAAATACAACACACACAACACACACACACATACACACCACATATATATCACACACACACCACACATCACACACACATACCACACATCACACACACACATACACACACAATACCACACACATACACACCATATATATATACAACACACACATCATACACACACATACACACACAATACCACACACATACACACCATATATATACAACACACATATCATACACACACATACAACACACACATACCACACGCACATACCACATACACACATACACACCACATATATACCACACACACACACACAAACACCACACACACCGCACATCCACACACCACATCCACACATACTACACACACAATATAAATACACACCACACACACACACACCACATATATACCACATACACACCACATACCACATACACACATACTACACATACACACCACACACACAACACAAATACACACAACACACACACACATACCACATATATACACCACACACATCATACACATACATATACCACACACAGACACCACATACACCAACACACACACCACATACACCACAAACACACACACCATACATATACCACACACACACACACCACACATACACATACATACCATGTAAATACCACACATACACACAGCACATATACACACCACACACATCACACACACACACACACATATACCACATATATACCACACATACACACAGCACATACACACACACCACACACATCACACACACACCACATACACAAATAAACACACACCACACATATATCACACACACACACACATGCATACATACCACAGATACACCACACACACATATATCATATACACAAATACACCACACCACACACACACATCACACATATAACATACACATACGCACCACACACACACACACACACACACACCTGGCAAGGGACACAATATTAACCAAACTTAAGTGATTTTGAAAATCTCCAAAAGACACAGCCCTGAGTTGTCATCTGGCTCAGTCCCCTCATTTGAGCTTTCTAGAAAATGAAAACAGGCTCCGTGAGTGTTAAGGTTCCCCTGGGGATGGGGATTCAGCACCTCTTTTGGTCGCCTACACCAGTGTTTTATCACCTCAGGATGCCAGTGGCCAGAAGCCTTTAAGGTCTCTCAGCTGGAAAAATGACTATGAATAAAACAAACGAGGCTCTCAGTGCCGGAAGCTCCTGATGGTGCCTGCAGTGACGGAAACTCCTGATGGTGCCTGCAATGGGCATTTCCCAGCATCTGGCTCCCGCCACTTTGAGCTCATCCTTTATAGCCCAAAGACCGTTGCACCTGTTTTGTCACTGGCCACTAACCAGTGGCAGCTCAGGTACTGGGCGTCCAAGATTGCCTCATTATTTAAGGCAGTCAGTGTTACACCCCAGACTGCAATCCATTATCATTCAAATGAGCCAGCCACAATGGAAGGAAAAAAATATGCAAGCTGATTTCTCTCCAACAAGCCCTTCTCAGTCCTCCCTAATTACAGCCGGCAGTTGATTGGGACAGTTGCTCGTGGAGGGCTGACATGGGGCAGCCACAGCACTCTCATCAACGCAGGACACAGTGTATAAACTTGCTAGCATGGGCCAGGTGGGCAGGATTTTATTTACAGCTCGGTGGTATTCAGTGCTGTGAATTTACCAGTCAGTGGTGTCTTACAGCGTTTCCTGGTTTCCTCACTTTGCTCCACTCCCCTCTTTAAAATGCAATTCATTCCTGATTTGACTTCTTATTCCTGGTTCTCTTTTCCTTGTCTTTCAAAATCATTCACAGTGATACTTTTCAGCCAAAGGTCAGTGTTGTTCCAATGACGAATGAGCTTAGTCAGTCAACAAATATTTACTGAATCCCACTAAGGGCTGTGACTGTGTTGGGCATACAAAACCAGCATTGTCCTTCCATTTTCTATAGCGTTTCTGACCCGATTTAGATATTTAACCAACATGTTGCAAATTGTGGTAACCGCACTTTAAACGGAGAAAGGATCTAAGTATGTTTAGAGGGACCCCAACTCTTAACACAAATTCTTCTCCAAATGGCATTAGTCCCAAGAGACCCTTCTTTTTAGATTTCCTTTATTTTTAAGTGCGTGTGAGTGGGCATGCACTGGCATTAATTAGTCCAGGTACTCACTGAGGTCAGAAGACAGTGCTGGATTGTCCGAAGCTGGAGTTGTAGGTGATTTGAGCTGTCCAGTGTGGAAGCAGAAAACCGATCCTGGGTTAACTGAACCATCTCTCTAGGCACTGGGAGATATTTCTTTCTTTCTTTTTCTTTTCTTTTTTTTTTTTTTACTCAAAGTAATTTTATTGCTTGTGTATACAACAGCATTTATGCCACTAGAGCAGAGGCTGTAGATGACTCATATTTCCAATTGGGTGGGAGCACCCGCTTAGTCTTATAGTATCGAGCCAACCGGTGAATCCTGCTCTCTATCAGAATCAGGCGGAATTTAGCATCCTTGTCCTTTCTGTTCCTCTCAAGGTGCTTTCGGACAGCAACTGCTTTCTTAATCAAGTGGTAGAGATCCTCAGGGAGATCAGGGGCAAGGCCTTTGGACTTAAGGATTCTCAAGATTTTATTCCCTGTCACAAAACGGACCTGCGCCACACCATGTGAGTCCCTCAGGATCACACCTATCTGGGAGGGAGTCAGGCCTTTCTAGGCCAATTTGTAAATCTGTTCCTTCACGTCGTCTGACGTCAACTTCAGCCACGTGGGGACGCGTAGGGCAGCGCCGACTGGGACAGGCCCTTCCCGGGAGCGTGCATGCGACCCATGACGGCGGAGGTCCGGCAGCAAAGAGAGAACGAGGTAGGAGGCAGCTCAGGAAGTCCGATATTTCTTATTTCTGGGGGGAGAGGAAGATTTTTTTAAACAGCTGGGATTATCTTAGGAAGAGTTTAGGTATTAGTGGAATTTGTTGGCTGCTGTGAGCAACTCATCCATCTCTTCTTCCAAGTGCTCTGAGTTACTTCTGGAGAACGGGGTTCTGTGTCCGGTTAGAATTTGATGTGATTGAGTGTATGGCAGGAGGAATCGAGCCTCCTTAGGGTCATTTGGCATTTTTTCCTTTGGGTTGTCCCTCCTTTCTAGACTTTCTAAGCACCTACCATACAGTTTACTTATTGGTTAGCGATGAGCTTAGAGACTATATTAGTCAGCTTTCTATCACAAAATACCTGAGATAATTCAGCTCAAAGAGAGGCAAGGTTTGATTTGGCTCACAGTTTCATAGGTTTTTGTTTGTTTGTTTGTTTGGCTGGTTGGTTTGGTTTGTCCATAGTCAGTTGGCACAGTGTTTTGGAGCCTGTCACAAGGTGTCATGGTGGGGATACATGGCAGGGGAAGCTGTTTACCTAATGGTAGTTAAGAAGAGACCAGAGTCATATTATCTTTCTCTACAGCATGAGCTCAGTGACCCAGCTTCCTTCTCCTGTATCCTGTATCCTCCCTCCTAAGGCTCTACTATTTGCTCTCACTAAGGAACAAGTCCTTCAATATATGAGGTTTGGACTGACTTTCTAGGTTCAAATTATAATAGATTTTTGAAGACATTGTGGCAAATACTAGTATTTATTCATTGGACAATGTGTATTCAGCATCTGGAGATCAGGGTCAAGAAAGGTTGAGCTTCTTTACTCCCAGATGACCCCACTTGACTACAGTATGTCAAAAAACAAACAAACAAACAAAAAACCTGGGACTAGGGATGGAGCTCAGTATAATCCCTTGAAGAGCATGTACAAGGCTTTGAGTTCCATCTCTAGCATAGCAACACAGACAGACAGACATAAAGGCAAAAGAGCAAATCCTTGTGAAATACTGAGGGAAGAACATGCTAGCCCCATCCTCAAGGAAAAGTTATAGCAGAAGTGACGCTTTCAATAAAGGAAGAGTGGGGTTAGAGTAGGGGTGCCAGTACCAGGATGAAACTGGAGGTAGTAAAAGGACCACAGTGCCTTAGGAACCCGGGGAAATGAACTCATGTACATACTATCTTCATTACCAACCTGACTATATTTTGGAGTTCCATGGAAACACACCTGTAGGTATGTGTGTGAGGACGATTCCAGAAAGGTTTAGTTGAGGAGGGGAGAACCACTCAGATGTTAGTGACCAAATCCCTCCCACTGGGATTCCAGATGGAGTTAAAAAGGAGAAGGGGGCTGAACATCAGCACTCATTTGTCTGTTTCAGATGCTCCATGATGCCACCACCGGGCTTTTCTTTTCACTCACTCTATAGCTTCTGCCCCTTTGAACTGTGAGCCAGAAGAAACCTGCCTCTGACAAGTGCGCTTCTTATCAGGCACCAGATCACAACGATGAGAAGAGGAACTAATTGCAAATGTGTACCAGGAATGCAATTAATAAAACGGTCACAGGATTTTTAAAAAGAATATAGAAAATTCTCTGGTCCCAGCATGAGAGGTGACTGGAGAAGTAAGTGGGGGATACGGTGGCTTTCTGAGCCCTTCGGAGCATTAGCAGGGGACAGCTCTTGAGGTAGAGTTAATAATGGAAGAGAAAGAAGAGATCAGATATGTACATGGGGTCTGGCTTGCAGGACAGGCTGGAGGTGGGGAGAACCTTTGGGAAGCTGCAGCAGAGGTCCCCAGGATGGTGTAGCACTATCAAAGGACATCAATTTAGAGGCTTGAGAGGAGACTCAATCAGGCTGAGAGCCTTCTCTTGAATGAAGGGTAGAGAGTGTAGAAAGAGGCCCAAGGAGGCAGGAAGGGGTAGAGGTAGGGTCCTGACCCGTGCTTGCTTTGCTCACTTCCTGTCCCAGCACACAGAGTCCTCTCTGGCATCCTTTCTTTTAGAATCTTCACAGGAATCCAAAATAATCATGCACATAACCAACACAACTTATTAGGCTGTGGAATGTACACCTCACAGCAGTGGGAAAGCTGGCTGCAGGAGTGAAGAGACTCGCAAAATTTACAGCCAGTGAGAAGCAGAGCTGATATTCCAGCTCCATCAAAGGACCAGGTCTACAGCCTTCAGCCTTCAACCTTCCTGCCAACGTGGGTCTCTCTAGAACAGCAGTTCTCAACCTGTGGGTGGAGACCCCTTTGGGGGCCAAAGGACCCGTCCACAGAGGTTGCCTAAGACCATCAGAAAACACAGATGTTTACGTCATGTAAACATGATTACATCACAGATGTTACATGATTCAAAACAGTAGCAAAATTACAGTTATGAAGCAGCAACAAAAATCATTTTATGGTTGCGGGTTACCACAGCATGAGAATTGTATTAAAAGGTTGTGCCATTAAGAAGGTTGAGAACCATTGTTCTAGCAGGACTGTCTGGCTATCCCCTTTGTCAGGACATAGATGTGTGGTTGCATGATGGGCTGACAGCCTTCTTTGTGCTACTTTCCCATACCATCAAGTCTGTTTGTTCATGCCTGAGTCAGATTCTCATCTGCAATTAGTAGCAGACCTACTGTGGCGATGGGAAGCCCACATCAAGTGTTCTTTCTTTCTCCTTCCTTCCGGTCCTATGTTCCTCCTTCCCCACTCCTTCTCTTCCCATTCTCTTCTTTTGACTCTTTTGAGACAGGGCCTTGTGCTGTATCCCAGGCTGGTCCAAAACTCTACCTTGCCCATGTCTGGATCTGTATCTATCAGTGACCTGAGATGTGGTCTGTGAGCATATGTAAAGGGTATTTTCTTGATTATTGAGAAAGGAGGATCCAGTTCACTACTGGCAGTACCACTCCTGGGCAGGCGACCCTGGGATGTATACAAAAGCAGACTTGGCAAACTATAGAGAATAAACCAGTAAGCAGAGCTCCTCCATGGTCTCTGCATCCATTCCTGAGTTCAGGCTCCCGCCTTGAGTTCCTTTTCTGACTTCCTTAGTGATGGACTGTGATGTGGAAGTGTAAGCCAAATAAACCCTTTCTTTCCATTAAGTGGGTTTTGGTCATGGTGTTTACCACAGCAACAGAGAAATGTAACCAGGACAGATCTGACGTCCAGGCTGCCTCTCAGAGATTCTGATGGAAGTGTACGGGGATGCTCATGGCAAAATCCACCACCAGTGAGTCTAGTCTGCAGCCTGCTGGAAAGCACTATGCTATGCTTGGCTTGCGTCCTCTTGATTGGGGTGAGGTGGTTACAGCTTCCAGGTGTTTTCCAGACTAGCACAGATGTGATCCTGATTTTCTGGACTACAGACAACAGAATAGAGTTAACTCTGGGACTCCGGTGACTCCTGGAATCTGTACTTAGAGGAATCTGTGACTGCCAATGCCAGGATGCCCCTCAGCTTGGTCTGTGTGCACACCACCTGTGGACCGGACTCACATACAGCCTTGATTCTATATCCATAGGCAATTACCCTTCCTCCTCTTGAAGTCAGACATCCCATAACTTACATCAGTTCCTGTTGGCCCTTGAACATCATCCTGCAGAAACATTTTAGCTTGTGACTTCTGACTATGAAAGTTAGGGGAAGAGGGAGCTGAATCCCCAAAAGGCTGCTGTCAAGCAGCCCTGGTCGTTGCTAAGCATCCGCCTCCTGTTCTCAGTACTCCTGTCTTGATCTTGTGATCCAACCAAGGAAAGAAACCACACTGGCCCTGAGGGATAGGACCTGAACTCCAGCCCTACCTCAGTGGCCAGTGATGGGCACAAATGCGCTTTCTCACCTGTTTATACTCCCACCTATCCAACAGTTGTATTTGTTGAGCTGTCCTACTCGAAGTATCCTGTGATTGGTAAGGAATTGTGAATGGTAAAGAATTCATTTGTGATGTTTTTTGCACTGCCCATTTCATTGAAAGATATAGAGCCACAGATAGTATAAGAACCTGGAAGACCTTTACCTGCAAGTCAGATAGCCTGCTGATTTCTGCTAGAATCCTGCTCAACTGGACCTGTCTATCACCCTGGGCATGACAAGTAGGGATCTGGAGTTGCAATGCTTGTGAATGTGCTTACTACTGTTTTGGAATGAGTTTTCCTACGAGACCAGTGGCCCAGAGCCCCAGCTGTTTAGAGGGTGTATGGTGCTGAGATGGGTCCCGTAGAACCCCCTTTTGCCCTTTGGAAGCTCTATCCCTGACAGACAGCTGTGAGATTTGGCTGATGAGCCCAAGGGAGGGTCCCCGGAGGAAATGGGAAGTGTCCAACTTGCCAGGACATTTGTATTCTCTGAAGCCCTTGAATGGATTCTTGTAACGGACTGGATGGCTCTGCATCTTCCTAACTCCCTGACATTTGCAGCTGGGAGCTCCACATCTGTAGACTCAGCTGGCTGTAGGCAGTTGGGGGAAGCTCCAGGGCTTACATGGGTGAGTTGAACATAGCCCTCAGTAGATAAGCATTGAGTTTGTCTATCGGTCCACTCTGGCTTTAATTTTCCGGTTCCCTTTGGCTTCTGTTCTATCAACTAAGGAACTCTATGCTGCAATTAACAGAAAACCTGACAGAGATGGACAGAAATAAAGGGCACATCACTATCTCATATAATTGGAAGATTATATGTGCTAGCTGGAGAGATGCCAAGCTTGGGCGTTTCTTAGATTAATGACATCACCAGGGACCCATATTCTTTGTGCTTCTCCCTCTGTCCTCTTTGATATTCATTTCATCATCTGGCTGCTAGCAAGGTGATTGCAGCCGTTCTAGGTGTCACGAACAAGTGTGATGACATCAAAAGAAAGAGGGATATCTCTGTCTGTGGCTTGCCCTTAATAGGGAGAAGTTTCCTTCCAAGTCTCACTGGGATTCCTGGATTTGTCTAGATTAATCTTCTAGGATGGCATGGGTTTAGAGGAGTCAAACAGAGCCAAACATGGTTTCTAATGATAACTCTTTCTGTGGCTGACAGGTTGAGCTTCCCGAGTTCTTACTTGACCCCCCCCCCCACCTTTTCTTCAACAATTTACCATAGTCCTTCCTCTTTCCTTCCAGCTCCATTGCAAGCCCCACCAAATCTGTCATAGCAGGTAGCTCACATCTAGATGCTACTGAAGCCAGGCATGAGCAACAGGGATCATGTGCTGTTCAGCATTTCCCTTGGGCTGACCCTCCTGTCTTCTGGTCTTGGCTCTCATTCCACTGAGGCAGACTTTCATTGATCCCATACTGATAGGTTATGGCATGTCATAGAAGCAGGCATAGGACCAGGCTGGAGCTCAGGAAGTGGGCGGTGTCACAGGTCATAATCACCTCTCCTTCTGTGTGGAAGCTAGTGGTCATAGCTGCAGGCAACTTTCACTTCTCAGTCCCATAGGAAGTTGTTGCCACTGAGTCTGCACTCTGGAAGTGAACAGCTGAAAGGATTAGGTAGGGAAGGTATAGACTACCCTCTAATGAAGTTTTGCCCTATTTCACCGTGACTTGTGGTGCTGGGAAACATGACAGGTTGTCTCTCTAATCTGTGAAAGAATACAACAATTGGAAAGCCAAGATCTCATCTCATGTAGAGGGAGCCACTACTCTCCAACGTTATTGTCCAAGTCAAAGAATGCCTGAAGTGAGTCCTATTATTTTTCTCACAGCTACTCTGCCCGCCCTCCCTCCCTCTTTCCCTCCTTCCCTCCCTCTTTCCCTTCCTTCCTCCTTCCCACATTCCCATCCCTTTCTGGGTGGTGGAGGTGCATTGTAGAGGCAGTGTATAGAGGGCTAGACTCACAGGTATCTGACACTCTACAATGCAGGTTATACTTTCCAAACAGGAAGAACAGGGCATTCTCCATAAACAACAGGGAAGGACGATAGATTAGTTAGGCAGAATGCCATTCATTCCTGTAGCAGGCCAATACACAGTGGTGTGTGGTCTCTGTAAATCATGTTTTAGTTTTCGAGAACACACATATAAGAGTTCGTTTGGTTCACAGACCTCTGCAGTGGGATAGACCAGGACCATATTATCGTCTGTGTTTAACAATTGTGAAAAGTGAGATTCAGAAAAATGGAGCTATAAACCATGCAGGAAGTTAATCATGGATTCTCTCCCTGCTCTCCACCGGGTTACGTTGGTCACTGGTGATGGATTTGAACTCATGGATGCCCAGAAGCTTCCTGTTGGCTGTGTTGTGTAGCTCTGAGGAGCCGTCCCAGTGGACTATGACCCAAATGCCACCTGCCTTCTTTGCAGACAAAAATCTACTGACCCAAGGGCCAATAGCCCTGGTCTGGTTTTTAAGCATAATCTGTAAATAACATTTATTAGAGACCCTCAACATGTAACCTTGGAGTTTGTCAGCAAGTAATCCTATGGTTAGAGGAAATTACCTGCCTGCCTGCCTGCCTGCCTGCCTGTCTGTCTGTCTGACTGTCTGTCTGTCTCTCAGAGCACAGGTCTGTGTGTGTGTGTGTGTATGAAAGTATGTGCATGGGTATGTTTGTGTGCATAGTTGTACATGGATTGTGCTTTGTACCCAACCGGACCTGTATATACACACCCAGCTTGTTTGTGCATGTCATGCCTGGCTCTCTTGGTTTCCCAAATTCCCAGGCAACACTTGCTGTGTTCTGGACAGCTTTCGGGCCAGTTTCTGATGCTCTTTTAAGAAATAAAATTGCCATCCAGATGCCTCTTTCGCTTGCTCTCCCCACCCCACCCCTTCCACTTGACAGAACTGCCTACACTTCCCATTCGGGGCCTGTAAAGAGCAGTGTATCATTTCGTACACCCTTGTTTAGTTTTTCCAAATCTCAAGCCAAAGCTGGCACAGCTACTGATTAGCAGAAATCAAAAGCAGAGGCTGGGCTTTTGATGGGAAAACTGCTACATTAGAGATTTGGTTGTTTTGCAATTGCAGGGTAAGGTTCATAATATTACCCACTGCTGAATGGCTATTAGATTGCAAATTACTGGTCACTTTGCCCAACAGCTCAGTCATCTATAATCATGGTCATAATATCACCTATACTGGTCAAGCCCAGGCACCTACCAGGAGTCGATTACTGAGGTGCCAAATGGCTGGGCTGTATACAGTAATGGTTATCACAGCAGAAAGGAATAGGAAAGCCCCCTCAAACTCCTGGGTGTGTAGCACTCGGTCCTCATTTCCCACTGGGAGGTAGAGGCCATGTCCAGAATGACTTTAGTGCTCTCTCTCTCTCTCTCTCTCTCTCTCTCTCTCTCTCTCTCTCTCTCTCTCTCTCGTACTCTACCCACTATGACTTAACCTTTGCATAGGTGTCAGCCTCCATGCCATCATTCCTGGAAGGAGGTCTTTTGGAGCAGCTGCTATGTGGACCCTGATGAGCAGAGAGGGCAGGCCACCATTTTCCTTGAGGTTTCTGCTCTGGTGAATTGTATATGTGCGTACAGCAATGAGGGGGTGTCTCTAGTGACAAGGAGCAGGCTGTGAAACTAGAGAACATTGCAGAGACATGCATACATTGCTGTGAAGACCTGAGAGGTAGCTTCATAGACTATATTGTATATAATGCTACGTGTTGGTTTCTGTGGTGCCCAAATACAGGAAACCAGGAAAAGATGAAACAAAACAAATGGGGTGATAAGCCCTTAGCCATCCTTTGACCTCTCTCAAAAAACAGATGGCATGGTTTGCTCCAGGTGGATGGTGAGGAGACTCAGAAGCTGCTGATGGAGGCATGCACAGAGCTAAGGGGAACTCATAGGGCCAGTGCCAAGATGAGGCTCTCTCACTTCTGGGTCCCAAGGAATTAGGAACAGGGCAGGAGTAAAGGCTTTCTGATGGGAGCTCTACTTTTAGTTTTTGCCTTTTGGGAAAAGGACCCAGCACAATGTGGTAGTGACTTAGGACCAGGAAGATATATACCTGGACATGTTGCTTTACCGGGGCCCTTCGCTTTACCGGGGCCCTCCTCTGGGCCTAAACCAATGAGAAACCAGAGGGCAAGGGAACCTGTGGGCACATTCAACAAAGGGTGGAGTCAGATGGGAGGTGAAGAAGTTGTGAGGAAGGAAAGGGACATGGCTAGGGACTGCACCCTAGGGACTGGCCAATGGGATACTGGAACCTTTATGGCCAGTTAATAAGGCTCTTAGATGTACCTCATTGGCACTCTAAGGTCACAGTCCCTTGCTTATCCAATGCTGCCTTTTAGGGAGTGAACAAGCCTGGTGGATTTTAGATGCGACCTGCCTTTTGTGGTTGCTTCTCTGGTCCACGGAATAATGAGTCCTCACCCTCTACTTGGATTCATTTGCTACTCAGTACTTTGGTGGCCATAACTGGAGCTTCTGGATGATAAAGATTTGCCCCAGATAACTCATTGGCAGTAAAAACTATGAGCACAGACTTGGGGGAAGGGGCAGGGAGAGGTGGTTTAAGTGCTTCATGGAAAATGTGGTGGGTGGTCAGGTGCTGTAGACAGCTCATGGTCTGGACAGAAGCCTGTCCATGGCTCACATAGAGCCTCTCCATCACTTCTATCCCCAGTTAGGAGAAATGGTGTTCTGTTCAATTCTAGTGCTAGACCCCGACTCCAAACTCTGCCTTAGGAGAGCTTAGGAGAATGCTAGCTGAGAAGGAAAGGGTAGGTTATTTCAATTGCTCCAAAAAAGTGGAGCAATTTCTCAATGTGAGAGAACCTGTTTACCAAGTTCCTTTCATCAGGACTGAATGGGTAACAGGAAAATACTCATTGGTATGACCTTCTATGAAGGTAAAAAAAAAAAATAAATAAATTTCTGGTGGTGTTCTTACTTTGTGAGCTCTAAATGCCCCTCCCTGCCATGAGTCTTTGTTTGACCCTATGACAACTCTTTGAAATGGGAACCAACCTATATCCATTTCTCAGATGGAGAATCAGAGACACAGAGATGAAATTACTTGCCCAGTGTCACACAGGAAGTGAGCAGTGTGGAGCTGGAACTCAAACCTGCACAGTATGACTCTAGATTTGGACTCTCCCATCTCTTCTTCCCTAGCTAACTTCTCCTTCATAGGTGCCAAGAGGCACAGAGTTCTTAATGGCACAGAAATGCAGAGCTTCTAAGAGAGCTGAGCTGAACTCGGCCACCATCTTCTTTCAGAGAGGCAACGAAAGACTCAGTGGCCAGGATCTCTGGATTCCTACTAGTGTAAATGATATGGCTGGCAGATCAGAAAACACTGAGCAACCTCATGGTGGCTCACCCTCTGTCTGGTGATATCCTGGCAATTTTCCTAGCTTTGTTTACTATGTAAATTTCTTTGAAGTAAAGTTCCTTTTATCCATGAAGCAATGTGACCTCCAATCTTGTTTTTATAAAACATCTCTGACGTTAGCCGCATGAGGCAAAATCCTGAAGGTGTTTCTTGCCCTGAATTGGATGTGGTCTTTGTTTCTACTATGAATAGCAGTCAAGCCTGGGGTCATTTGGTGGCCCCGAGGCCAGGTAAGATATGAATGCAGGGAACACAGCTGAGAGCTAATATTTCATCACTTTCCCCAGAGCCAGGGCACCTGAAGGACCTTTGTTGCGCACCTGGCCAAGCGCCTGTCACAAAGAACAGAGTGTCTTGGACCATGTGTCCACAGAAGAGATGCCCGGGTCTCAGAGGGAGCTGCCAGCTCTGAGCAGTTGGTTCCCCAATACTGGGCTCTGGAGCTGCAGAGAAAGAGTGGCATTCTTCATTCAGAGGCTCAGGCCAGGAGCCTCCTGACTGTCTTTTCTCTGTGAGCAGCAATAGCTACTGTGGGGAGGGACAGTCAAGGCTGTTGTCCTGACCTGGACCAGAGGCCCTGCTGCCAGATGCTGAGCTGGTTGTCTGAGCTGCACCTGCCTTCCTACTTCCTATGTCCTGAATCCTAGGCCTGGGTCAGTAGGTCTTGCCTTGCCTAAATCCAGACAACCCAGGAACTGAGAGAGTGAGCCCCTGTTCTTTCATATGCCAGACATTCCTATCTTTCTTTCTGAATATGTCAATATGAAGATGGAGACATTTTTATGTCTAAAAAATAATTTCGTTGCTAACTTGGAAAACAGATTCCCCTTGTTTTTTGGGTGATACACTTCCCAGGGATAGATGCCCTTTGTCTTTGTGGCCCAAGTGATAAAGGGGACACTGCTTGATCTCTCTGTGGCTCTTCTGTAATCAGTGATCATGACTCTTAGGGGACACCACTTGGTCTCCAAGGTTCTCTTCTCTCTGTGGCTCTTCTGTAATCAGTGATCATGACTCCTCTTGAGAGGTGCAGACATGGCTGGGACAACCATCTTCTCTCTTGGTTTGAGAGCATGTATTCTCTGTTGCTATAAGAAGCCAAATGCAGGAGAATACAGCCTAGGTTTGGTTTCTAAGAGAAGTTATGAAAAAAAGTCCTGTTCTGGTTCAGAGCATGTCAGACTGTTTAGTGTTTGGTCAAGATCCTGAGAATTCCTAAATCCTATCAGACTTTCCTTTCCCCTAAAGGCTTTCCCATATCATCCGTTTCACACTCAGGGACGAAATAGATGGCAACCTTGAAGGGAAATTGGAGGAGGTCTTAACAAGACATGAAATGCAGACGCGTGGACAGAGCGTGACATGGTGATACAAGCCTACAATCATAGCATGCAAGAGACAGGGATAAGAGAATCACAAGTTCAAGACAAGCCTGAGTTATATTGCCAGGGATCCTGTCTCAAAAAAACAAGTGCTGGGAATATAGCTCAATGGTAGAGCACCTGCCTAGCCTGCATAGATTCTAGGATCAACACCAAGCATTGCAAAACACCACCACCACCACCACCACCTCCACCACCACCACCACCACCGCAGAACAATAACAAACCCAAAAATCAACAAAAAGAAAAAAAAAGGAAGGGGAGGGAATGTGGATGGAGTTGGGATATGAGTGAGGGACAGTACAGAATCCTAGAGCAACCACAGCTGGGACCTATTATATATGTAGGTCTGAAGGGTCAAGTACAGGAAGCAGCATGTTAGTATTGGAGAGACAGCCTAGTGGTACATTCCATAGCAACAATGTGGAGGAGAGAAGCCATCAGCCAACTCACCACGATATGGCCAGGTGGCAAAGGGGAGGGTGTACTCAACTTGGCTCTGCTCCTGTACCCCGATGTCCAGTTCTGCCCGTTGACTGTGTGTGTGTGTGTGTGTGTGTGTGTGTGTGTGTGTGTGAACACACATGTTGATCCCACATGAAGATGCAGACATTGAGACAGAGCAGGAAGAGCAGATTTGAGCGGATAAGTAGGGAAAAGGAAAGTACTTGACAGGGCATCTTTCTGTCGCTGCAACCTGACAAGCTCTAAGAGCTGCAGCACCCTGTGCTTCATGCCACCTCTTTTTTCCCCATAGGTGTTTTTTTCTTGTTGTTTGTTGATGTGTTTTTGAGACAAGGTCTCATTATATAGCTCTGGCTATCCTAGACAAATAAAATGAGGACAAGCTGTCAAAAACCATGCCTTTAATCCCAAACACTTTCCTTCAAGAGGTACAGACAGGCAGGCCTCTCTGAATCCAAGGTCAGCCTGTCTGAGTTCATTTTATTTGTCTAGTAATGATTTTTAAAGTATTACTGATACCTTATATCTGGGCAGTGTGTACATCATTAATCCCAATATCAGGAGGCAGAAGCAGGCACATCTCTGTGTTCGAGGCCAGCCTGGACTACAGAATAAGTTCCAGGGTAGTTAGGACTACCCATAGAAACCCTGTCTCAAAATTCATCCCCCCTATACATTATTCATATACTGCCAGTTTTTCAAAACACAGGAAAAAAGTTACCATATCTCTTATAAGCTTTGGAGTTTTGCTTTAAGTTAAATACTTCTTAGCTGGGAATGATTTGGCCCCTTCTCTGGGGAACATCTGACTGTGTCTGGAGATGTTGTTGGTTTGTCACTAGTCTGGAAGGCTTGCTGATAGCACGTAGTGTACAGAGGCCACGTCAACATGCTGCTAAGTTTCCTACAGTGCTCAGCTTAGTCTCTGTGTCAAAGAATCATCTGGTGTGAAGAGTCAAGAAGTAGTAAAGAAACTGCTACTAGAGGAGAAAAGGTCTTGGTTTTGTTAATAGCAGTGGGAGAAAGGGGGAAGGTGTCTTGTTGCTTTGTTTCCTTTGGTTTGTACAGGAGGAAGCTGTCACAAAAATGTCCATATTCTGTCTTTGAACAGCATGGTCCCCTGTTGTAGGATGGTCTTCTGCTGGATTCTTTCCGCTCCTTCTCTGGACATTCTGGGTATCAACAAGACTGGAGGATTCTGGGCTTTTTGGGACCACTCTCTGGGCATCCTGAGCACAGGCAGGATTGCAGGACTGAGCTCTTTGAGCAGGAGAGCAGCTCTTTGAGGGAACCTCTCAGGGAACGAAGCTAAGGCACTGGCTGCTGGAACAGTCACAGTAGACTCTACAGAACTGTTTTGGATGCTTCAGCCTGGCTCAAAAGGTGTGGTGAGTTTTCACCTTCCCCGATCTTTGGAGTTCTCTGCCTTTGAGCTCAAAGCTCTGAGAATATTAATATGCAGACACTTAACAAGTCTTGAAGTGCTCCTCAGACACAAAGGAAGTGCCCCAACTCAGAAAGTAGTCAGGTGCCCTCTGTCAGGATGCTGATTAACGCAGCCTTTGTTGCTTGTTCCTGTTGCCCCTCTATCACATTTCCAAGTCATTTCCCTGACTGTTGGTGCCCCTGTTAGAATAGAGGGCAGGCAGAGGCAAGATTCCCTCACAGTTTCCTTTGGGAAGCATTTACCAGTCACAATGAAAAGGCGAAGCAATGGCCACAAGTACCTGCTAAAAAAAAACCGACAGCAGCAACTGCTGAGAGATTCTTCTCAGCATCAGGTCTTCATCTGGCTGTGGGAGAGGAGACAGCTGGGATACTTAGGACTCCATCTCATTTTTTTTTTTAAACTGACAATTAATTTATATTGTTTGAAAACAAAATAAGACTGGATTTTTGTAAAAGGGGAATTCTCAGTCCAAAACCATCCCCTTCAGAAAGGCAGTACCAATATAGAGTTGGTCCCACGGTTACATAAACATAGACATTGAATACATGTGTACACACACACACACACACATGTATGTTTAAATATAATAAAGTAAATACAAATATAAAATTAAGTAGTAAATATAACATATAACAAAGTATAGAAAAACTTTTCACACTATATAATGTGCATTGCATGCACTGTATATACATATGTATAAATATATACTTACTAATGTATGTTGGAAATCCTTCTATATCAGTACTACATTTTTCTT
>NW_022196914.1:68020091-68036198 GCF_008632895.1 Mastomys coucha | reverse complement strand
TTTTTTTTGATAAATGGTTTTATCATACCATCGAGCCTAAACTTTAATCTTGGTGGCTAAAAGTGACCTATTTTTAAAAAAGACTATATCAAACCAGAGAGAACACTCAACCAAGACAGCAGAAGCTATAACAAAGCTCTGCTGCAAAGTTCTGCTTTGAGGCCACTTGCTTTTATTACGTGTAAGCCCTCCATTTTCTCATCTTAATGACAGTTTCATATCCACCCAACCCCTACCCCTACCCCAGCATTTGCCCCTGAGAAGTATCTCCACAGAACCATCGACCAAGTAGCCAAACTGCCTGTGATGTAAGCCCTGCTTTCGTAAATTACTGATTGCTCGCTATCCTTTCTTACAGAAAGCCCGCGTAAACACAGCGTAAAAGCAGATTTTGACAGCGAAAAAAGCCTGCCTGAACTTGGGATGGCAATGTTTTCGTTTAGAATGGTACGGATAGACAGCTAGCACGAAGCTTTGTGGCGGGCAGGACCAGTTCCGATTCTAGAAAGGCGCTCCTTCCTGTCTTGGCGGCATTTCTGTGCTGCAGCCGGGATCAGTGGAAAGGAGAACCTACCCTAAGTAAAGAAAGAGCTTGCCGCATTTGGAAGGCAAAGAGGGGGCAGGCAGAAGAGCCGTCGGGGTGTGCAGCGTGCTGGAGCCCCGGGGCTTTGAAATCCTTTTCTGTGTTGTCACTTGAATGTCGAACACGTTATTCTCGGTGGACACTAAAAAGAAGTACAGGTACCGCGGGCTCCAGGGGGATTCGTTATTCAAGGCACAAAATTTTCTACTCTGGCCTGCAACACATTATAATTCAAATGAGCCGAGCACAATAGAGGGGAAAATATGCAAGCAGATTTCTCTGTGTCGTGTTTTTTTTTCCCTCTTCTCTGAAGCCCTGTAATTACAGCAGGCAGGTGGAGCATCTGGGGTGTGGGGGAGTCAGTCCACTGTATTTTTACCTTCCCAGGAACGCGACTTGCCTTACTGCATCAATATATTTTATTTTTAATTAAGTGCTTATTGCAAAATCAGTCCCTGCACGGATGTCTGATTTACCGACCTCCCCTCTCCCCCCCTCTCCTCCCCTCCCCTGTCTCTCTCGCTGCTATCACTATTTCAGTTTTCTTTCTAAAATCGTTCATCTTTTCGTGAATGGGTCCTGGCCTTCCGTGGGCTCGGCAGCGGCAGTGGTTTGGTCGCGGGACAGTCAGTCACCTCCGTTTCCCGAGTCAGGAGTCAGTTTCCCCGGCTCCTTTCGTTGCGCGTCTTCTCAATGGCGGCGGGGCCCCTGCCTCCTCCCCATCCAGTGCCAGGCAGCTCTGCTGTGTGCCGGGACATTGGGTTCAGTGCACCTACTGCCCGCGGCGTGTACAGTGGAAACTCCGGCCACAGCCTCAGACTCCACCCTGCCAGACCGGGTCCCCCAAACGCCAAGGCTTAGAGGGCTCCAGCGCAGGACCCCAGTCCTTCTCGGAGGTGGTGGGATCTGAGGTCCGAGATCCTAGGCTGGTCAAGAGATGCGAGGCTGCAGAGAAGGTTCCACGTGTGATGGAGGAGGCGGCCCAAGGGCCCCAGTGTCAGGACCGCGGGCAGGGCGGGGACTCCCTTCCTGAGGATTCTCGGTCTAGATGAGACCCGGCGCCCTGGGGTGGAGGTGGGGGTGCGGGTGGAGGACGGGTCTCCACTGGATCCCCGAGAACCCGCGCCCCGGTACTATGCACAGCCCGATTTCTGAGGGATCGCACCTCCTGCCCTTGTCAGAGAATAACCAACTGTAAATAGGTTTACATAAATCTGTGGGACCCTGCCGGATCCTGGCGACCTTTGTGTTGCCACCTCTCATTTCCTGCTTTGATGGCTCCTAGGGGTTGGCCCAGGACCAGGTGTGTGTGGAGTGTGGGGTGTGGTGGGGCGGGGAGGGAGTAGGGACAGCAGCAGTTGTGGATGGGTCAACCTTTGCAGAGAAAGGCGACCACCACGAATCACTATTGAAGCTCACCCAGGACAGGAGACTTCAGAGGGGTGTTTTAAAAGCAGATTAAAAGGAGAGAGAATCCAACTCTGGAATACAGATCCTACCATAGAGTCTCAGAAAAGTTGATAGAGGCTTTTTCTGCTCCTCTGGGCTTCCTCAGCCCAGGCTGTCTTTATTTGTGCCTCTGATTTCCTGGTACCCTTTACAGGGCACGCACCGCTCTGGACTCTTGATACAGAGTAGAGATCCAGGTCGTTGTAAATAGAATGAGGACAGAGAAGAGTTAAGGCTGGATTGGCTGCCGGGATTGATAAATCTTCCTGAGGCCTGTGAATGCCCACAAAAATAGTACCCCTTGGAAGCTGCTGGGAGGTACTTCTGAGGTGTGGGTCAAGGTTATGACTAGCCAATCCCCCACCATTCTATGCTAGGCCACTCCTCAGAAGCAGGGCTGGAGCTTCTCCATGCTGATGGCTAAGATTCCATTTTGTTTCTTATTACAAAACATCTTTATCATAGGAGCAATGAGAAAATGCAAACATTGAAAAGAAAGTAAACATACTCATCACCTAGAGACAAGTCTTCCTTGTACATCGTGGTGCAAAGTTGGCTATTTTGTAGAATAGCTGGTCTCTCTTCTTCTAAACAAGGTGCGGTGGACGTCTTTCTACCCCAGCATTCTTTCAATGATTACCATTCAATGGATGTATGGCCTCCTTGATGATTAAGCCGCACTTCTGTTGCCAGGTTCTAGTGTGATATTTTTAGCCATTCCTTTACTGGATTTTTTTTTTTTTTTTTAGGACTGTGACACTTCTTAATTTCTAAAACCTCTGTCCACAACATTTCAGGGTCATCCCCCTGCTGTGTCACTATGCAGGTCCTTAATTATTTCCTTAAGATGTATTCCTCAAAATGGCTGGGTCAACTGTTCTGCATTTTTTAAAAAGTTTCGCTACATTTTATCAAATCAACCTTTGGAGAGGTTATGTCAACTTACACTCCCACCTCCTGAGAATGCAAAAGTCTGTTGCTGGAGTCCTGTCCTCATCAATTACAAATGTGTGTGTGTGTGCGTGTGTGTGTGTGTTTGTGTGTGTACCTTTTGCCTACTTTATTTTTAATTGGAATATTCATCTTTTTCTTACTGGTTTGTAAGAACATTTTATATATTAATCTGTTTTTTCCCATACTCTACAGTTTTCAGCAACTTGCCAATTCACCACCAACCCTATACTGGGGACTGAACCCAGGACCTGGCACATGCTAGGTAACTTCCCTACCACTGTGCTATATCTCAGATTAGCACAAGATTATTTTTTTAAATTTTTATTTATTTATTTATTTATCTTTTTTTTTTTTTTTTTTTTTTTTTTTTTTACAATCCAGCTGTTATCCCTCTCCTGGTCCACCCTCCAACTGTTCCACATCCCACCCCTCTTCCCCTCTTCCCCCCTCTCCAAGAGGACGTTCCCCACCCACCAACAGACTTCCCCACTCCCTGGGGCTCCAAGTCACTCGAGGGTTAAGTTCATCTTCTTTGACTGAGTCCAGACCTGGCAGTCCTCTGTTGTATATGTGTCGGGGACCTCATATCAGCCGCCTGGTTGGTGGACCAGTGTCTGAGAGATCCTCAGAGTCCAGGTTAGTTGAGGCTGCTGGTCTTCCTATAGGGTCGCCCTCCTTCTCAGCTTCTTCCTGCTTTCCCCTAATTCAACCACAGGGGTCAGCAGCTTCTGTCCATTGGTTGGGTGTAAATATCTGCATCTGACTCTTTCAGTTGCTTGTTGGGCCTTTCAGAGGGCAGTCATGCTAGGCTCCTGTTTGTAAACATACCATAGCATGTAATAGTGTCAGGCCTTGGGGCCTCCCCCTGAGCTCGGCCTGTCACCAGACCTCCCTTCCCTCAGGCTCTTCTCCATTTTTGTTCCTGCAGTTCCTTCAGACAGGGACAATTCTAGAACCATGATTCTTAATACTTTAATTTATGGTTGCTGTTTTTGATCTTATTTTATAAAGGCCTCTTCTACTTTGGAATTTCTCAACTATCCACCTGTATTTTCTCCTAGTGCTTCTATTTAATTTTAAAGTGTTTCATATTAAATTTGGTTTTTTTTTGAAAATGGAATCTAACTTTATTTTCCAATCTTTGTTACTGGTTCTGAATAATTTGGATCATGCTGTACACTATAACTGGTTCCTAAACAAGTATAGCCAGGAGGAAAGACCCTGTCTCCAAGAAACATTGAGAGGAGAGATGAGGGTTTGGCCCCATGTTTGTTTGTACAACAGTATCTAGCCTCCACCACTTTCCATATTATTTAAACCCTGGTTTTGCATCTGTGCAAGGAGTGTAATATTAGGAACTATCTCCCCAAATGGTGGTGAAGATCAAATGGTAACATGTATGCACATGAAACATTTGTGCATGGAGCAATGGGACTAACAATGAGTAGAAATAGGTTAGGAAGAAGGACTGTAGCAATGTGTGATGTGATAATGTTAAAGAGAAATACAGACATCATCACCAGTCACCAGGTATAATACAAATACACATACAAATTGTGTACATTGCTGTATGGTTCCAAAGAGCTTATCCAAGTCATTTGGAGGGTTCCCTGAAAGCTGGCTTATATCCCTAAAGCCTGGCTCTGCTGGAGCCTGGATTGCACCGAACACCCACATTTCAGGGGAGCCTAGTGGTAGTTCTGTTCACAGACTTACTTCCAAGGCCTTCTGCTGGACCTGCTCATGTTGAAGGGAATCAGAAGAATAAACTGACACTTGGAGAACTCACAGGACAGAGAGCACTTGGAGCCTGTGCTCAAAGTGAGCAGAACCCCCCCCCCCTTTCCTGGCTCAACCCCAGCTGAGGACTGCTGCAGAGAAATAGTCACTGGACATGAGCCAGGGACACCAGTCAGCTTAACCAAAGGAATCAATGGACACTGTGTTTTCCCTCTGCAAATGAGGAAAGTGACATGGTAAGGAGGCATACCCCTTGTCCAGAATCACAAATACCAGGGGTGGCAAAAGCAAAAAGAGAAGCTGCCTCAAAAGGGGCCATTTCCCATGTCAGGCAGGCCCCAGTTCACAAAGGGACAGAGCGCTGCTCTTGAGCTCTGGGCAGTGCAGGCCCAGCATATTTTTATGAGGCATGGACAATGAGTAGCCATTGAAAAGGCTGGTGTTGCCTCTGCTTAGAAAAGGGCAAATATTTTAGGAATCCCCTGTTACTAGGCAAATGTCTGACTGCTGTTTAGAGGAGTGGAACTCAGCTGCATGAACCTTATGCTTTACCCTTTGATTCAGAGTTTTGCTTCCTCCAGAGAGTGGCTCTCTAGTCTGGCTGCACACTGGAACAAGCTGTGAGGCTCTTAAACATAAAGATGCCAGGTCCCACTTCCAGAAAGATCAATTAAATTGGGACATATATGCCATTGCTAAAAAAGTTTTATCCTAGCCAAACATTTCTCAAAATTTACAGAATTACCTGAAAATTTTGTTAAAATGTTTCAGATTCTGGGCCTGGACTTTGACACTCCAGTCAAGTTCCTTGAGTGATGGGATAGCTCAAGGACCATTGTGTTTGTTTTGCATAGACTAGAACAATACTTAACTAGACAATTGTCCCAGAGTTGAGATCAAGC
Organism: Mastomys coucha; assembly: GCF_008632895.1. Taxonomy (NCBI): domain Eukaryota; kingdom Metazoa; phylum Chordata; class Mammalia; order Rodentia; family Muridae; genus Mastomys; species Mastomys coucha. Next base: position 68,030,570 of record NW_022196914.1, on the reverse strand, counting down.
AGAGACTAAACCTATGATACTTGTCCCCAGCCTGGAGCTTCAGCACACCAATGACGGCCCTTTACATTCTGGCAAAACCCCACTATCATCTTGGAGGAGACCTTACATCTTCTTGGAATAGAGGAGTCATCTGCTTGGGCTTATGTCTCCATTGTTAAAGTTATTTGCTCTGTCCCTCACTGGGATGGGGACTATGTATCAAAAGTAACAGCACAGACACTGGGAGCGTGAAACGTGAAGGGTGTTATAAGCCTTCCACCTAAGGAGGAATCTGAGCATGAACCACGAAGATGTAAGGCCAGTGCACTCTGTGATCGAATAGGAACGGCTTCCCGCTCATATCGATCATCAACGTGACAGGCTCTGGGACCATTGACGAGGGGAAAGTTTGGGTAGGTCTAGGAGGGAGACGTTAGATTGGGTTAATTGAGGCAGAAGCCATACCCTAAGTGTGTGGCAACGTTCACTGGGCTGGAGTCCATTCCTGAACAGAAGAAGGCAAGCTGAGCTTCCACCTCCTTCCTTCTTCGCTCTACAGACAGGTGTGAGCAGCTGTTTTCAGCTCCTTCCCCGCCCCTTCGCTTTGCAGCCACAAAGGAAGGGTGTGTACCCTGAAGCCACGAGGCAAAATCAATCCTTCCTTTCTTAAGTTGCTTCTTGCCAGATATTATATGGGTGCCCACTTAGAAGTTACCACAACATCGATGCATCTTTTTGTTTTCTTTGTTTTGGTTTTGATTATTGGTTTTGGGTTTTTTTGAGACAGGGTTTTCTCTATCTAACAGCCTTGGCTGTCCTGGAATTGGCTTTGTAGACCAGGTTGGCCTTGGTCCACCTGCCTCTGCCTCCCGAGTGCTGGAATTAGAGGCATGAGCTACCATGCCCTGCTTATTGTTGTGTCTTTTAAAAATCTCAGTGAATGGACTGTGAGATTACTGTGCTGGCTAGTGTTGTTTCAACTTGACAGGACCTAGAGTTATTTGGGCAGGAGGAGACTCATTTAAGAAACTGCTTCCACCACACTGGCCTGTGGGCAAGCCTGTGAGGGTATTCTCTTGATTCATCATTGATATGAGAGGGACCTTCTCATTAGGGGTGGTGTGATCCCTAGGCAGGGGGTTTTAAATGGCATAGGGAATCAGGATAAGCAAGCCATGAGTAGCAAGCCAGTAGGCAGCATCCCTCTCCATCAGCTCCTGCCTCAAGGTTCTTGCACTGCTTCAGTTACTTACTACCTCGACTTCCTTTGGTGATGGACTGTGACGGAGAACTTTAAGCTGACGTAAACCCTTTCCTCCCCACATTGCTTTTGATCACAGTGTTTTATCACAGCAATAGTAAACTAACTAAATGTCACCTAAAGGCCTGACTTAGGATGTGGGAATGTGTAAGGCTAAGGACAGACCAGCCTATTACTGGTTACCGTCAGGACCACCATTCCTTAAGTGCTACTCTGCTGAGGTTTGGTCTGTTGCTATGTATTGCAGTGTTAAATTCTGTACTGAGAGGTCTAGGCCTACAAGTGAATTCTCATGGTTACAAGCTTTTGTTGTGCAAACCTTATTCCTTAACTTAAAACTATTTGTTAAATAAAAATGGCTACTGCTAGTTACTGGAGGGATTAAAGGTAGGTGGGTTTTGAGTTACCTGGTGGAGAGTGGCAGAAGAAAGATATCTCTGTCTGTCTATCTATCTATCTATCTATCTATCTATCTATCTATCTATCTATCTATCAAGAGGCCATGAGAGGAGATGGATCATGAGCATATGGCCAGGAGAAACAGAAAGTATTTGGGGAACACTCCTGGGGAGGTAGCCATGTGTCTTAGTTAGGATTTCTATTGCTATGAAGAGTCACTATGACCAAGGCAACTTCTATAAAGGACATTTTGTTGGGACTGGCTTACAGTTTCAGAGGTTCAGTTCATTATAATCATAGCAGGAAGCAAGGCAGCATCTAGGTAGACATGGTACTGGAGAAGGAGCTGAGAGTTCTGCACTTTGATCTGCAGCCAGAAAAGACTGTCACAGGCAGCTAGGAGGAAGGTCTCTTTTGCACTGGGAGGAGCCAGAGCATAGGACCTCAAAGCCCGCCCACACAGTGACACACTTCCTCCAACAAGGCCACACCTCCTAATAGTGCCATTTCTCATGGGCTAAGCTTATTCAACAATCACACCAGGCCAGCAGTAGTTAGAAAAGCAGATTAGGGGTTAATACTCCCCTCCTCCAGTAGTTGTCAAAGCCAACATGAAATAACCCTAGTCTGAGTCTCACTTATTTGTGATCTAGTCAGGGATAAGTTTAAATTGGTTGTACTACGCAATACAGCTTATAGAAGATTCTGGCCCTTTGTTTTTCTCCTGGATCTTCATCTTGTTTCTCCTTATTTTGGTCATTTCTCTGCTATCTAGAAGCTTCCGTGAGGAAGGGAGTTAGAGACGAAACTTGCATGAGGCTGTTGACATCTGCAAGCGGGTCTGTTCAGTGGGCTTCCTTATCACTGCGGGCTTCAGGGATCTGCTCAGTGTGCTGATATAGAATGTTCCCACTCGCAGTTCAACAGCTGACAATAACGAGTTGGTAGAAAAACTTAGAACTTGAAGCATGTCTTTTCACTTGCATGCACTATTCCTTTACATATTTCTTATTCTCATGGTCACCAGCAAAACTGTCACGAGACGAGGAATATCAATTGATCCTAACACATGGTAAGGCAACGTGACTTCTCATGCTTAAGAAAGGCGCTTTGTCTGTTTCTCCTAGCCCAGCTTCTATACATTATATAACTAAACACATCTCTGGTTCCCTTTGCTTGATGTAATAAATATCTTGGTGAAATTTTGTACAGTTTGATTACTCAGTCAAGATCTAAGTATCCTGCTGGGAGCAGAACAATCATTCCAGTGATGTGGCTCTATGCCTTCGTTGAATTGAATAGTTGCTAATCCAGTCAGAGAAGAAAGCCACAGGTAATAGGAACTGAGCGAGCACACCAAGCCTCAGAAAAAAGACTAACGAGAAGTATAACATTTCCCATCAAACATCCATCCATCTCTATTTTCTTCTTTCCTTAGAATAGTCCTCGTGGCTGTAGGAAGTGACTCTAGGGACCAGGTCTACACTGGGGGAAAATGTCATTCCTTGTACAAGTATTCCAAAAATGAGCTTAAACAGACACAATCTGCCAGTGGTCAGTATGAGGTTAATAACTCCCATAGCCAATTTGAATTTCCTTTAAAGAAAATAGAACACCTCTAACCTATCACCCTATCTTTCTGTATCATTGGGATATTTTCTTTCTGGATAGTCTGAGAGCAGAGCATAGGGATGCTGAATAAATTAAGAGCAGCAGTATTGTCATTCCTAGGGCTACAACTTGAGAGCACAACAGCTGAGAGTAACATTGTTACTGTTAGTGGGAGTGCTGAAGCAATCAGACTGATGGTATCATGAGTGTGTGGTGGTCAGGATCCCATGGAGCCTTCCCCATTTGTACTCTTGGCAGCATTTCTGGGCACAGTACAGTGCAAGGCCCTGTACTGGCATAGGTTTGGGTTTAAACAATACTAGAAAACCAAAATGGTTATGTCACTGTGTGAGTACGTGCATGTGTGTGTCTCTCTCCCTCCCTCCCTCTCTCCCTCTCCTTCTCCCTCTCCCTCTGAGTCTCTGTCTCTGTCCCTGTCTCTGTCTCTGTCTCTCTCTCTCTCTTTCTCTCTCTCTCTCTCTGTGTATTTTGTGTACATGTTCCCAGGCATGTATGCATGGCACTGCCTATGCATTCATATGCACATATATGTGGAAGTTAGATGTATCTTCATTCTCTACCTCTTGCTGCTGTTCTTCAATACTCTTCTTCCTCCTCCTTTTCTTCCTCCTCCTCCCCTCTTCTCTTTTTAGACAAGGTCTCCTTTACTGACCTTAGAACTCATTCATTCAGCTATTCTGTCTGGTTAGTAAGCTCCAAGGATCTGCCAATCAGTACTTTCCTCACCCTGGGACAACAAACATGGGCTTCCATGACTGTTTTTTTTACATAGGTGCTGTAAATTTGGATTCTCACACCTGCATGACAAGCATTTTACCCACTGAACTATCTCTCCAGCCCTCAAATGATTTTTTTAAATTTTTTAAAAAATAACTTTATTTTCTTTAAATGTTATATGCATTGGTGTTTTGCCTGCATGTATGTCTGTGTGAGGGTATCAGACCTTGGAGTTACAGACATTGTGAGCTGCCATGTGGGTGCTGGGAATTGAACCCAGGTCATCTAGAAGAGCAGACAGTGCTCTTAACTGCTGAGTCATCTCTCCAGACCCCCCTCACATGATTTTAAATTTATGAATTTTTAATTCATAAATTTGAAGTTTGAAGGGACCTTAGAAAGACTAGAAGTCTCTCTCCATTTCCTATCCAGCAGCAATTTGTCTGATCAGCCTGCTGAGGAATGAAATTCATGTTTCACAGACAATGTGACAGTTTTTGCTCAAGTGACAACAGAGCTCAGCCATAGAGAAGACATCTTTTGCTCTTGGGTTGTTTTTATTGTATGCTGCCTCTCTCACAATTTAATGAATGGTAAATGAAAGGTGTTTTTTAAAAGTGACCTCTGAGCTCACTGTCCTTGTATTTAACAATGTGTCCTTGCTGTGGGGAAGCCTGGAATTCAAATCCAGACTTTCTTCCTTTGGACATGCTAACTCAAACTGGCTGCTTTCTCAAAGAGAATGCTTCTAGACCTTAAAGAATGGAAAAGACCCTGTTCCTGATTGCCAGGGAACAGTGCCCTGGAGACCTGATACTCTAGGCAACACTGGAAAAGATTACAGTGTGTACCTCACTACAGTATACACTGTAGTGTCCTGCTATCTACAAGCTAAGGGGGACTACAGGACATTGTCCAGAGTGTTTGCCAAGACTGTAGTTAGAAGACCTAATGGGATCCACAGGGAAAGATAGGCTGAGGGAGAAGAGGGACTAGAGTGTGGGTTCTCCTTCCTGATCCTGGGTACATTTCTTACACCAGACCATCCCCATCTGTAATGTTTTTTTGTTTGCTCTTATTGCTTTCTTCAACCCAGACTATGCTGCAGGACCAAGGCAACCTGCACCTGGCCCACCAGAAGCATCCCTGAGCATCCTGGAACATTCTAGTCACTCTCAGAATTCATCTCTCTCTACCAGACGGATTTCTTATTCATTGAACATGCTATGTTGGGCCAGGGGAAGGGCATGGCATTTAAGGGTCTCTCCATTGTAAAGCTCCAGGGTCAAGCTAGACAGTGTGGTAGCCTTGTCTGGCTTTACCACTTTGACATAAGCTTCTCTGGGCAACTTAAATTCAGCACAGAATGTCGTTGGGGCAGGTGAGACTAGTATGCCGGATGTGATTCCTGTTATAGATACAACACATTCAATAGCTTAAAATAATGAAGGTTTATTATCAGAAGTTCTGGAGGTCACATGTCTACACTGGGCAAGAGTGCCAGGCATCTTCTGGAGGCCTCACGGGAGCATTTGCTTCTTGCCCTTGTGATCCTGTGTCTCTTCAGTATCTGTTCTTATTGTCCTATCTCTGCCGTTATGATTCTGACTTCCTTCACAGCTTTCATAAGAATCCCTGTGTTTTTATTGGGCCCACCAATATACCCAAGATCACTGCTTTACTTCTGTATCTTGAATCCCCTCTGAGAAGCCCCCTTTGCCATCTGAGACCAAACACTGAGATTTTTGGAACAGGAGACATATCTTTGTGTCTATTGTGACTCCTTGCATCTATTTACACAGCTGTATATAAAAAAAAAATTGCCTGTCTTCCCCAAGGGACTACAGAAGGATTTAATGTGGTAATTTATACATTTAACTTCCCTATTCTGTGCCTGGCACAGTGGAGGTATTTTATTCTGGTCAGTAGCTTGTAAGCCAGAAACCAAGAACTGTGGCTTCTCCTTTCTGACCCTTGAGCTTCTTCTAGCTATTGCTGAGTCCCAAGTAGGAAATCAATAAATATAATAAATATCTTGATTGATGACAGTGGCTAGAATACCATAATTGCTGTAAAATGATTTGTGGGTTATTTATTATTTTGGTGGTAATGAGTGAGGTATGAGACATCTGATTAAGTGTTATTATTTATTAGATCATTTGGATTATTATTTTTTTTTCACTTTTACCTAGTTACCCTAAACACTTGTTAGAGAAGAATTTGTTCATAACACAAATTACAGAAAACAAATTGTACTGTCCCAACTTTTCTCCTTGGTCCAGAAACTTCTTGGTTTCCTAGGGCACAGCTGACTGTTCTCTACTGGAAAATCTCACTGAAGGCCCCTGTCCATTAGGTCACACAAAGCCAGGCTTATTATTTAGAGAGCACACAATGCCCCCTCACATGGAGCACAGAGAGGAAAGAATTTTTTTTTAAAGCCAATTTCAGTCCCCTGGAGCTGCAAACTGCCCTCAGGGCAAAAAAGCCTGCAGAATAATTGGGAGGAGCCTGGTGGGAGGGGGTTGCGATACTAAAGGAGTTTCTTTCTATATGCACCAACACCACTCCACTTTATAAGCCTTTGCCTTTGGTCCAAGCCTGCATGTCAAGATAAACAATTAAATAATAAGCAAGGGTCCAATCAGGAAAACCATGGCTTTGGCCCTTAGAAAATAACACTGAGAACCGCTAGCCTGTCTGTCTGTTCCCATTGAGAGTGTGGTTCCCATGATTAGACAAGGGAACTGCATCAGGGAGGAGGCTCTGTCTTCTTGGAAGGGGCTTCTGGGTCCCTGGACTTGGCAGGTTTATGGTGTTTTCAGGGTGACAAAGGCAGATAACAATCAAGCTACTGTGCAGCAGCCTGATGAGTTAGAACTAACAGCATCCTGGGTGATGTGTCCGGAGACTAGGATGGGGTGGGGGGAAGCTGCACATATCAGGCCCCAGAGCTATGAGAGGGGATCATGACAGAAGGGTAGTGTGCTAGAGGGAGATACCTCTCGTGTTAGAGAGACACAGTGTAGAGGAGTCCGAAGCCTGCATCTCTACAGTGTCTTCCTGGGCTCCCACACTAGCACGTCCAGACTGGCAAAGGCCCAGAGGAGGCCACACAAACTTAGGACCCTCACACAGTTCTGAACTACTAGCACATGGAGGTTGAACTTGACTAAGGAACGTTTAGGAGGAATAGAAACGTTCATACACGGTGTGACCCTAATACAAAATTCATGGTCCCAGGAGCTATATGAATGGAGGGAGACTGAGTAGATACTGTTTCGTTTGTTCTCAGAGCAGAGTGGCTGGCAGGATCTGGGAGCGGGGCTACCTGGGATGGCATGTTTCAGAGTCCAGAGCTAATCCCAGTAGTAAGATCCAGTAAGACAGCCAACTGGTGCCCAGGGCAGGCTGTGTGGATCTAGGTCAGGTTACCCCAGTTGTATAAGGAAAGAGAAGAAAGGTGAGTAGGCAAATCTTCCAAGGTATTAATACTACAAGTAGCTGAGAGGAACAGGAACAAGGAGCTGAGGCTAGAAGGGACGACGACGTGAAGAGCCATCTTGGGTGGTCACAGACTTCTAGGGATTAAGGTCACAGCTCAGGAATGAAGCCCAAAATTACTTTGAACGTAATGTCTCCTCAGAAGAACTGGGCTGACCCGGTCTCTTATAAGACAAACATAGGAAGCCCAGTCAAGCTAAGTGGTGGGCTGTGGACAGAGTATAGTCTTTGAGACTACCCTTGTATATTAAGCTCAGTGTTAGTATAGCCTTGCTGTATAGAGGGCTTTTAAAAGTACACAGCAATCTCTCAATCCACAGTTTTGCGTTCCAGTACTTTAATCATTTGTGGTCAATAGATGTGAAATGCAAATTCCTAAAAATAAACAATTTACATGTTCTAAGTAGCACAGGAAAATCTCAGACCATCCTGCCAGGGGCCCACCTGGGACATGAGTCACCTTCCCGTTGCCTGTCTGTGCTGTCTATACTGTCTGCCCATTGGTCATTTAGTGGCCTGCTCAGTATCAGATTGTCACAGCATAGTGGCGCTTACTTTGAGAAATTCTTATTTAACGACAGCCCCTGAGCATAATAGTAGTGAAGCTGGCAGCTAGGGCACCCCAAAGAGGCTCTAAAGTGCTTCCCAGAAGTGAATGTACTGTGTTGACAGAAAAAGAACACATTCAATAATGTTTTGATACAGGACATTATGATTTTTCTATTTTATTATTAGTTATTGTTTGTCATTAACTGTGCCTGATTTATAGAGTAAACTTTACTACAGTATGTATATACAGGGAAAAGGTATTGTACTATAGGGTTTGGAATGACCCACAGTTTCAGGTGTCCCCTAGGGTCCCTGGAAATATATCCCCTTATGAAAGAGTAGGGAGTCATTGTGTCTTTGTTTATATTCCTTCCAGGTAGGGTAGAGGCACAGACAATTGGCCTTGAGGTCTCCATCTGGCACCAGCCATTTCCCTACCACTAATGGCAGCTTTAAGGTGCTTATGTTTATGGGACTAGAGAGATGGCTCAGAGGTTAAGAGCACTGAGAGGTTAAGAATTCAGAGGTCCTTGGCCCTGTGAAGGTTCTATGCCCCAGTGTAGAGGAATGCCAGGGCCAGTAAGCAGGAAGGGGTAGGATGGTGAGCAGGGGGAGGGGAGAGGGAACAGAGGATTGTTTTAGTTTTTGTTTATTTATTTATTTTTTCTTTTTCTTTTTCTTTTTGGAGGGTAACCTGGGAGAGGAGATATTGTAAATAAAGAAAACATCTAAAAAAAAATAATAATAATTCAGAGGTCCTGAGTTCAATTCCCAGCAACCACTTGGTGGCTCACAACCATCTCTGATGAGATCTGGTGCCCTCTTCTGGCCTGTGAGATACATGCAGGCAGAACACTATATTAAAAAAAAAAAAAAAATCCTGACAAAGGGCCTCACGTGATTAAGAACCAAGAAGATATGGCACTTAGGTTTGCTGCCTTGGCGCTACCTTTCGAAGGCCATGAGAAAATGCCTGGCAAAACCAACTTAGGAAATATTATATTTCAGCTCACAGCCTTGGGGTTTTCAGCTCATATTTCTGAGCATATGGTTGAGGCAGGAACATCACCACGGGGAAGATGTGGCAAGCAGAACTGCTCAGCCCATGAAAGAACCAAAGAGAAAGATAAGGAACAGTCAAATAAGGTATACCCTTCTGTAGGCATGGTGGCATATCCGTTTAATCCCAGAACTCAGGAGTAAGAAGCAGAGAGATCTCTGTGAGTTCAAGACCAAATTGGTGCACATGGTGCATTCTAGGCCAAGGATACAGTGAGATCCTGTCTCAAACAGTATATAAAAATAAATATAATGCATATATGTATATGTGCATATATACACATATATCATATACAGTGTATATTTGTACACATGTATATATGTATGCATATACACATACACACATGTATATGTATAATGTCCCCACTGACTTTCGTCCTTTAGCCAAGCCCACCTCTGTAGGGCCCATTGATGATGTTAATGTCCTCAGGATCCCAGCACATCTCAAAGTCGCACAAGCCTCCAACACATGAGTATTCTGTGAGAGGAACACTTCATATTCAAACCGCAACAGTACTCAAACATTTTCAGAGTAGAGTGGCCAAATTTTGCAAATAAAATCCCAAAACATTTTGTTAAATTTGAATCTCAGGAAAAATATGAATAAGATCTCATATGTGTATGTTCCAATACAACATGGAATGTACTTACATTGTTCTTTGTTTTGTGAAATTTAAATTTACTAGGACATCCTGTAATTTGCATGGCTGCTCCATCACATAGCCCATATAGAACCAGTGACTAGGTGTGAGCCAGGGTTCCAGCACAGAAGAAATCAAGCAGGTGTCTCCCTGCTAGGCAACCTCAGCTAAGGCTCTAGTTTAAAAGCCAGGTATCAAGTCAGCAGGACATTTGCCATCAAACTTCCATTGAATCATAGTTCATAATTTATTCCTTAAAGTGTCACTCACTGATGAGCCTCAAATAAGCTGATATAACTATGTCCAGCTAGAGCTGCTGTGGAGAAAGCTGGAACCCGATCCAGACACGAAGGACAAAACCATATAGTCTGCCCATGGCTTTCAAACAGCTTACCGATATTTCTTCTGCTGTGAGCTCTCTACTGAGAAAGAGGCCCATGCACCAAGAGAGAAAGTAATAACTTTGCTCTCACTGGGCCAGAAATTCTATGGCTAGAATGACCCAGAGGCAGATTTGACAATCTGTCAGTTTCTGGGTAGAGTTACTCGTCAATCACTCCTTCTTGCAAAATTGTAGAAACGCCTTTTCTTTAAATTAAGCTATTTGCTCATGGTGCAGTTTAAGCCTCAGCTGCTGGCATTCGTATAGGGAAGTGGTTCCAGGTTGTCTGCCTGTTCCTTCAATCAGGGTGGGTGTGCCCCCCAGGATGGCTGCCTTTCTCTCTCTCTCTCTCTCTC
>NW_022196914.1:67995191-68020081 GCF_008632895.1 Mastomys coucha | reverse complement strand
CTCTCTCTCTCTCTCTCTCTTTCTCTCTCTCTCCTTTTTTTTCCTTCTTCTCATCTGAGAACTCACTACTGGGATTGTTTTACATGAAAAGATAAGAAGACAACTGAAACTTGGTCTTACTCTATGGAGATAAGAACATGGTAGTATTTTATTCAAGAAGAATGTAATAACAGTAATCTGAACATAATGATATCTACAAGGTCCTTGGCAAAGCCACCTAGGAAAAGAAACACAATAGACGTGAAAGGCTCCGTGAATCATAACAGCGCCATTCAGCGCCCAGAGACCCTGGAATCAGATTTAGATAAACGGGTCTCACCAGCTCCAGGCTCAGCTGGACACGTCCCCCTTATTCCCTGTGCCAGTTGCACATTTCATAATGACAAGGTGTTGGCTCTCCCTCAAGACACTTAACCATGCAGAAGAGGGATGAAAAGGATTTCTTGTGAGCTTTTGGATGTCTAAACTTAAAAATAGATCTCCTTTGGTCTGCCCAGTAGAGAGCTTCTTTCCCCTTTGGACATCAGAGAACTGTTGGCTGGATTGATGCTCAGCACATCTCCACCTGTGTGAGAGTTATGTAGAAGCTTATCTAAGATGTAGATTGCTGAGATTAATCAGAGTCCCAGTTATTCTGATCTGCTGGGTAGAAGAATGCAGGGTCTGTATCTTTACTGACTCCATACACCAAGCATTCTTAGGTACACTAGGGTTCTAAGAACCACTGCATTTGTCTAGATGCCTGACCCTCATCTTATCCTGTTACCTGTATTGTTGTTTGACTTTCAGTGTGTGATTATCTCTTTTTCTCAGTGCAATTCCAAGAGAACTAGAGGATGTGTGCATTATGAGCTGCTTGACCAATTATCCTTTCTTCTGTGCAGCAGTATACAAAGAGAGCCATTTGTCTTCAAATCAAGAACACAGCTCAGTTTATCCTTGTCTGATGACGAAGAGTAGGGTCTGTGGCCATGCACATTTTGCAGAAGTCCAAGTTCTGGGAAGATAGACAGGAAGGATTGATAGGAGGGCAGGGCTTCAATGGTTCTGTGAGAGAGCAGTGGGTGGGAGGTGCATATAGCAAATATCTCCTCTTGCCTTGCTCATTGTTGGTCCTGAGACAAACATTGTGAGTCCATGGGCTGGACTGGACTTGGAAAGTAAAGTCTGAATGATGGAAACTAGAAGAAGAGGATGGAGGTTAATGATGTTGCCTCGGTTACTGGGGATGGTAGATAACCATGACAGTTTCTAACTGGGTTAAGAGTTCCAGTTTCTAGCCTGGGAAAATAGTCATGCCAATCACTGTCATAGATGTCAAAAAAGAAGAACATTCTTTTTTGAAGGAAATGATACATTATTAAAGGATGCAAATAGTCAAATTGAGAAAATGATGATTGGGAGAGAAGAGCGTCTTGAATTGCAGGAAACACTAATGTTTCTGAGAAATGCACACAGAGGGGCTAAGAAAGAGGCAGAACAGAGAGCCAGGAAGATACACAGTCTGTGTAGCACCACAAAAAACAAAGGAAGAAGGTAGGTACCTCGAAAGATGACCTGTTGAAAGTTCTAGTAAGAAGAAACCAAACTGGATGGCTTCAGTAACACTTGATGATGGTGGAGTGGGTGTGGGAACTTCAGTGCTGTAGTGTTTGGAAAATAAGTAAGATAAGAGATGTAGGAAGGCAAGAAAAAGAAAGGGTAGGAAGGAGGGAGAGAAAGAAAGGGAGAGGCAAAGAGAGAAAGAGAGGTGCAGATATAGATAGATAGATAGATAGATAGATAGATAGATAGATAGATAGATAGAACATCCTATTTTAAAATGAAGTTCAGTTGTGAATGAGAGTCTCACAGTTTGAGTGGAAGATGGATTTGGACAATGGTTAGGAAGTGATATTGAGAGACCTTGAGATCCATGTGACCTTGACCTTACAATGAATGGAAGGAGTGACCCTTGCAGTCCAGAGCTATATATGAAGATGGTTCTCCAAGGTCACCAGAAGGACTGAGCAGTAAGGGTGTGAGGACATGATAATGGGAGTCCTGCCTGATGATAGTCTCTACCTTGAGAAGTAAACAAAGTTAACCAATGACATGGCAAGACAAGTTTGATTAAGAAGGGGGAGGGGCTTGAATGACTAGGTTGGGGGACCAGGGAGTGCTGGGAAGGGGAATGAGTTTCCTGGAAATTGTATAAGACATTGACTTTTGGTGACTTCCATCTGTCTTTAACTTGTCTGCTGTCTCTTTCACTCTTGCAGCATCTCATGTTGTCTGTGCCTCTCTGTTCCAAGTGTTTTAGCTGTTGTAGACTATTATGACCTCAACAATGTGACATTACATTGCACATAAAAAATGATAACATTTTTTTCCAGAATAATTGAGAATATGTTGGATCTTGTATGAGCATAAGAACCCTTACTTTGTGAAATACCTGAAATTTTGTTTGTTTGCTTGTTTGCTTGCTTGCTTGCTTGTTTTAGAGGGTAGGGATATACTCAGCATTCTTAGAGGGCAAGGTACATTGCTGTTTGGTAGCTAGAAATATAGATCTCTTGGAGCTACTAGAATGTATAAATGGCCAAGTCCAAAGAAATTTGACCCTGTTGTCTATTCATGTACGGGCTAGCTATTTATTCAGCTGCTCTAGAGTTCCTCACAACCAGCTACTCTGGGGTTCCTATTCCTAACCCATAAAACCCAATTTCATTAAAAAATTTAAAGAGTCTCTTTCATTAAAAAAGACTCTGTGCCGGGCGGTGGTGGCGCACACCTTTAATTCTAGCACTTGGGAGGCAGAGACAGGCGGATTTCTGAGTTCTAGGCCAGCCTGGACTATAGAGTTATAGAGTGAGTTCCAGGACAGCCAAGGCTACAAGAGAAACCCTGTCTCAAAAAAACAAAAACACCAAAAAAAAAAAAAAAAAAAAAAAAAAAAAAAAAAAAAAAAAAGACTCTGTAACTCCCACTGCTTGAAGTAGAATACCCATCTTTACATATGATCTGAAACACTCATGTAGTGTCTTACCTGTACTGAAGCAGAGACATGAAAGTAATTTAGAGTAAGAGACTGGTTCTTTCACCCCTCAGATCTGTAGAACACAGTAGAGGAGATCTCGAGTGTCTATGTCCATCTGCATTTCCTGAAGAGCGTATGCATCAATGAATCAGCAGAGCTCATGATCATTCCTTCTAATAAGCTTTCCCATGCTGATGCAGAGGCTTTGGTCTGTGGACCACGCTGAGATGCAAGGAATCAAGATGATGAGGAAGCATTCAATGCTTTCCTCATATAACAGAGAAATTTAGATTTCAGAGGAGTAGATACATGTAACTGAATATTGACGTCACTTTCTTTAGAATTGGCATTTTGAAGTAAGGTGTTATATATATATATATATATATATATATATATATATATATATATATATAAGTATATACACAAAATCATAGGGAATGTGACAGTTTTGAAGATAAATTTATACAGGGATATCCTATTAGTGAGTCACATATACCACGGCATGACTTTCGTTGATGATGACAACCCCGGGGGAAAGTTTGAAAAGATCAAGTCCTATCTTCAGCAACTTCCATTGTCCTTTCATTATTGGATAACTCCCTGTATGCTGATTAAAAATATTGCACTTTATAGAAAACGTAATTATTCTCTAGGCTATGAAAATGGCAAATAGGTTTTAAACCTACATGCATATCTGGTGGAACTTTAAAGTGATGTGGCACACTGGACAGTTCTCTGTTGTGACCACTGTCTATGTACTATAGAACATCTACAGTTTAATCTCTTCCCAGTAAGATAAATAGTGGCTGCATAGTGGTGGTGCATGCTTTTAATCCAGTGCTTGGAAGGCAGAGGCAGGTGGACCTCTGAGTTCAAGGCCAGCCTGGTCTACAGAGTGAGTTCCAGGACAGCCAGGGCTCCACAGAGAGACTCTGTCTTGGAAAACAAAACAAAACAAAACAAACAAATCAATGGTGATTCCCAGCCTTGGAACAATAAAAATGTCTTCTCAAGTTTTTCATTAGACACTCACCTGCTTACTTGACAACCACTAACTTATAAGAACCAAGAAGGAAGAACAAATGTAAGTAGAAGCACAAGAACCCATTTCCCTGGTAAGGAGCCAGGCTGGGCTGTGTCCTCCAAGTTGAATTTGCAAGTTTATGAAAAGACAAGAGTTCCCACAAATGTTCTGATCACAAAGAGGATAGAGGCTAATTAGTGGTCGAGATGTGGCTTGGGATAGAAGTACACAGCTTCCCAGGCACATCAGTGATGCTTCGGTTAAAACCATTAACAGAGGATAAAGCAACAGCCTTGCTTATTCACTAGCATCGTGGAGAAGTCAGGGAGTAGATGAGCCAGGACCAGATCCTGATACTGCTGCCTCCCCCAGCTTCATTTAATGCCCAGCTCCTGTGCATCCTCTACTTATACTTTTATTTTGGCTTTTGTGGATTTTAGAATCTTTTGTGTCTCGGAGCTTCTTATACCCACTGCTCTCTGTGTCTAGGATAATTTATGCTCTTTTTTTTTTTTCTAGACAAGGTTTCTCTGTGTAGCCCTGGCTGTCCTGGAACTCACTCTGTAGACCAGGCTGGCACTGAACCCAGAAATCTGCCTGCCTCTGCCTCCCAAGTACTGGGATTAAAGGCATGCACCACCACCGCCTGGCGGTTTATGCTCTTGTCTTGATGATCTAGTTGTTTTTTTTTTTGTTTTTTTGCTACAATTGGATGACTTTCACTCAGGAAAGCCTTCCTGGTTTCCCAAGAGTGAGGCATGTATACGATTCTCCTTTGATGCTCTTACATCTGCTTTTGCTCCTGCATGATAACTCCCAGAGGGCAAAGACAATGTCCAACTGGTTGCCCAGCACAAAGGCTTAACACTGAATGGATGCTCAGTGGTTATACATCATATAATGTATCCATCAATGCCCATGAGACAAGGACCAAGTCAGCAGTCTACAGTTAGATTAGACACAACTGAGAAATATGCAAATAAGTTCCTCCATAAGAAGGAAGTTGGAATATGGAGAAGTTGGCTGGACACCAGCTGTCTGACTTCCAGCAACTCGTTCAAATCCGGTTGTGTACATCATAGTGGTGGTTGTATATTAGCTACTACTCTATGCAGGGAGTCAGAGATAGGCAGAGAAGGGTGATTCCAGAGGACAAGGACAAGGTTCTAGTTAGTGGGTGTGAGTCAGCAATCTACTGGGGAGTTGGAGAAACATTTTGACTTTGGTTTTTCTGGGAAGTAAATTCAAATTTTATTTATTTCGAGACAGGCTTTCACCATGCCTTGACTATCCTGGAATTCATTGTAGAGCAGGCTAGTCTCAAACTCATAGAGATCTGTCTCTTCTGCCTCCCAAGTGCTGGGATGCCACTACATATGCTTGTAAATTCAAAATAAGCAGGGCTCTGGCTTATTTTCAGCATCTTCAGTTTTTGGCCCTTGGGAAGATTTCTTAGTTCTATCCATTGCCCATCTGTTTATGGGAACATTAACTACCTCAAAGACCAACTAAAAGCAGAACTAAGACCTGTGGTCAAGTGTACACCTGTACAATGCCAGGACCTACACGAGTTATCCTCAGCTACATGTATGGTTGTGTCTTACTCTGGATCCCAAACTGGTTTGTGCCCACTAATACACTATGAAACACTGGAGAGAGCTGCACAGAATGCTTTTGTCTAGCAGCCACACTGTACAACACTCAGCAAACATTTAACTTCCCAGTGCATAGGGGGCTCACCTGTGCCCCAAGAGAAAGAAAGGGTTCACAAAGCCATACAGGTTATGGTCAAGGCTACAAAACAGACTACGATGGGTAAGGAATTTGAGAAGAGGATTTCTGGATTACACCATTTTCCTTGAGATGGTCAGTAAGGCTAAAGACCTGAGGAGATAGCAATATGAACAGTAAGCCAAGTGACCCATGAAAAAATTACTGGGATTTGTATGATGCTGTTTAATGTGATTTGTTCAATAATCTTGAAGGGCAGACGCTTTCACAGGAGAAGGAGAAACATGGGAATGAAACGCTGTGTGTAATACAGTGTGACAGAGAACACGGACACGTCCAGGCTCCTTCTGAACTACAGTGCATCCTGCCCTCGGCTGTTTCCTCTCGCCATATGCTTGCCCACCTTATTTTCTGCATCTTCTTTTCCCACCAGCAACTGGATTGTTCCCTTAGCTTTCTCTTAAAACTTGGACAAAGAAGAAAGCAGTTAAGCTGGCAGTTTTGACATACACCCGTCTTCACAAAGATGTTCCTTCTAAACTTCAGAAGCTAGTTCCCTGGCACCCATTTTTCTGCACCTCTCCACCCATCATCCTGCTGCAGGGACTGGAACCTCTTGTTTCTAACTGGTCTTTATGCTTCCAGTTCCTTCTCTTTGCAGCAGTTGGGCTGATATTTTACAAATGCAAATTGGATAGCATCACTCTGAGCTAAAAACTTCCAGTGGCTTCTCACTGACACTCGGAATAAAATTTAACTTCTCATCCTGACCTCCAGCCCAGCATGATGCAGGCCCTTCCCATCTTACCAGGTTCATCTTGTCCCATCTTTCCCCCTGTGTATCTTGTCTCAGTCACTCAGGTCATTTTTCAGCCCCTCCGATAGGGTATACTTTCTGCCTGCTTCCTAACTAGAGTACCTTTGTTCATCATAGTCCTAAAATTTAATGCCACTTGCTTCGTCCAGACAGCCTGCCTGAGCTAGAATTCCCCAATACTTTCTTTTAGGCCCCAGAGTTATCGGTAAATGAGAGAGCTTGAGAGCTGAGTCAGGCTGTGGCAGAGGGCTTCACTCTGGAGCTGGGGAGCGGTGGAGCCATGGGGAGCAGACCCGGAGCAAGAGTGGGGTCAAGGGGTGTCCAAACCCCAGAAATCTCATCCTGAGATCAGAAGGGGTAGTATACCCCCTATACCCTGGGCCTGTGTGTTCCGCCCATAGGAGGAGGTCTTGCGGCCTGGTAGCCAGGTTAACTTCCGTTCCCCTTATGAGGTCATGTCCAGCAGCACCTGGAATTCCTCTTTATGCTAATCACACATCCTCAGCATCCTGGCTCCCGGCCAATGATGTACACTCATCCTGAAAGCCCCTGCCCACCCCCACAAAGGTTTAAATAGTCTCTGTTCCCCTCATTAAGCAAGCTGTCTCACTGAAGCTGCCTCCTGAGAGTCTGTTCTTGCCAAGCTCACCTCCGCCTGGGGTCTCCTTTCTCCTAACCATCCTGTCTTGCTTCCAGTCCCAGGATTTTCTGTTGTGATCACAGGCTGATGGCTTGGCCGGGAAGTGGAGCCTGAACAGCACTTTATGATAGAGCTGAAGATTCTGTGTGTGTGTGTGTGTGTGTGTTCCTCTCTTCAGTGTTGTCCAAATCAAGTGATTTGCTTTGAATCAATAGAGCGGTGTACTGGCTGGTTTTGTGTGTCAAGTTTGACACAGGCTGGAGTTATCACAGAGAAGGGAGTTTCAGTTGGAGAAGTGCCTCCATGAGACACTGTGGGGCATTTTCTCAATTAGTGATCAAGGGGGTAGGGCCCCTTGTGGGTGGTGCCATCCCTGGGCTGGAAGTCTTGGGTTCTATAAGAGAGCAGGCTGAGCAAGCCAGGGGAAGCAAGCCAGTAAGAAACATCTCTCCATGGCCTCTGCATCAGCTCCTGCTTCCTGACCTGCTTGAGTTCCAGTCCTGACTTCCTCTGGTGATCAACAGCAATGTGAAAGTAAGCTGAATAAACCCTTTCCTCCCCAACTTGCTGATGTTTGTGCAGGAATAGAAACCCTGACTAAGACAAGCGGTAAAGGTGATGAGGTACCTCTGTACAACAGTTTCCAGAGAGTTTGACTTTTTTTTGTTACCAGCAGGCAGCCTATTGCTTTATCGCCTTGCCTACTTTGATGAAATTTGTTTCCATATTGAAGAGAGCCATGTGGCAAGAGACTGAGGGTGGCCTCTGGCTACCATCCAGAAAAGAATTTTAGGTCCTCAACACAACCACCTTCAAGAATCTGAGGGCTGAGAACAGAGGTGGAAGCGGGGAATTTAGAAAGGATCATAGACCCTCCTCTGACTCCCTGGTGTAGCCTCGTGAGGACTGAGGCAGAAGACCAAGAACATGAGTCTGACACAGAAGCTGTGAGAACTGAATGAGCGTGGTTGTAGGGTGCTAAGTTGGGAAATTTGTAATACAACAGTGGGTGTCTTAGGGTTTTATTGCTGTGAAATAGACACCTTGACCACGACCAACTCTTCTTAAGAAAAACATTTAATTGGGGCTGGCTTACAGTTCAGAGGTTTAGTCCATTATCATGATGGTGGGGAGTATAGCATTGGGCAGGCAGACATGGTGCTGGAGAAGGAGCTGAGGTTTCTACATCTGGATTCACAGGCAGTAGGAAGAGACTGTGATACTGGGCATGGCTTGAGCTTCTGAGACCTCAAAGCCCAGCCCCAGTGACACACTTCCTCCAACGAATCCACACCTATTCTAAGAAGGCCACACTTGCTAAGAGTTCCATTCCTTATAGGGCAAGCATTCAAACACATGAGTCTATGGGGGCCATTCCTATTCACACGACAAAAGTGGATAACTAGCAGTTTGAGCATTCATTTGTAAGCATTGTGTGAATGAGCAAATGATTAATGTTTTTCATGTCCTCAATCTTCAATATAGGGATGAGGAAGAAAGTGTTTCAAATACTAGGCTCAAACCTATTTCCACGTAGCTGTCAGCTTTCAAAACCTACAGAGCGAACCCTGGTTAGAATGTCTTTTGACCCTCTAAGAAGCTAGTTTTAAGCAAGTGTACCTACCTTTGACCTTACTTTTCTGAGACTACCTTTTCCTCCCTCTGGAATCCAGTGACATCCTAATAAGGCTAAGATCCAGTGATATCCTAATACAATGGATTTCATAAGCCAACATGCATCTTTTCTGATGATGCCTGAGCTCCTCAGTGGTACACACAACCCTTCCTGTTTCCTTGGCTATTATCGGTGCCATCCTTATATGCTAAGACTCCAAAATGAATAATTCATAGTTTATGAGTATACTTCATGAATATACAGGATGCCATATAAAATAACATAAATGTTTCCTAATAGAATTAATACACTTTCCAAGCAGTTCAGCTTGAGGCAATTATTGCACTTCCTGGGAGATACAAATTACTTTGCCCTCAGCCTCATGCCAAATAACCCCCCTAAGACACACACTAATTACCCAGAAATACACTGGCTGCCATAGCTCATTGACTAATTGACAATCAGTTTAAAACTTCAGCAAAATATCTTAAAATTTAGGCTCCAGATTTAGCAGGGAAACAAATTTTGTTTATCTCCTCATTTTGGTCTGCCTCATTGGCAAAGTTGTAGTATGGCTTGTAAGTAATGACCAAGCAGGCTTATTATAATGATCAGTGGGGTAGGAACAGCATTCCATCATACCGTATAGCATTTCCATCTCTCATTTCTGTGATTCTATTAAGAACAATTACCAATAATATCTCCATTAATGTGATACCAGAATAGAACACAACAGTGCATGTAATAGTTATGTATTGTATTGCTAACCGTGTATGTATTGCTAATGTGGTCTGTCAAGCCCTTGCACAGACCTCTCAGACTCTTTTCTCATACATTCTAAGATATGGTCTTTGGGTGCTCTGTGCCCTTTGTATTCTGATCCAAGCGCATACACTCACACAGCACATGCTATATCCACACACATTCCTCCTGCTTCAAAAGTAATTTGTGGGTAAAAGTGAACCCCCCCCCCCCACCTCAGGAACAGTTCTTTACTATACATCATTTATTTACAAGTAATTACTGGAGACTAAACTTCTATAGGAGGCTACATGAATGTAAATGTAGCTAAATCTTATTTCTAATCTTCCATAATATGCTGGGAGTTTACATACAACTGCAAACTTTTTTCCTGATTTTCTGGAATAGCCCAGTCTTAGAGAGAAATAGATTCAAATGTCAAAGAACTGGGATATGACACATTCATGTGTCCATTTTAGGTGCTTCAGAACAGATATGAGGTGGGATGGAGAGTCAAAAGAGGACATTCGTGGTGGGGCTTCTGGACTGGCATGTCTCTTAAAATTTCATCTGGCTGAGGTCAAGCCAGAGGAGGGGCTTGAACAATCAGGGAATTATTGTCCACAGGAAACAAGGCTTCCAAAGGCAGGAAGAAGGGGGCTTGGTACGGTGACTCTGCTAGCCCTAACTCCCAGCTCCTTCCCCTTTTCTGTGTGCCTTCCATCCTCTGCACACTGGCTGGGGACCTCCTGCTCTTGAAATGATGACTGCAGGCTATCTGTCAGTAGAACTGGTGTGCCTCTGTCACATCTGACAGGTCCACCAGGGGAGAACAGCTTTGATCCATGCCCTCAGTCAGCTTTGGCTTAGGATTCGATAGTCAAAACGATCGCCTCTGCTACAGCTGCCTACCAGAGAGTCCTCAAAAGAGGACTTAGGGTAACCTAAATAAGAAACGTTTTACTAGAAAGGGTCAAGCAGGCTCTAGAGTGGGAAATGTGATGGTCAGGGAGTTCTTATAGGAGAGGGGCTGTCTAATCTGCAATTCGAGTGGGTATGATTTTGGCAGGCAATGGGGGAGAAGAGGGTCCCCGAGTGGGATTACTGTTGGAGTCACTGTGGGGAGAAATCAATAGCAGGACTCTAGGAGTGTGGGCCTGTGTTCTGGAGGTTTTCCATGGAGATCTCTGGCCTGGCTGGGTGCGAGGATTCATGCAAAGGGGAGAGAGTGTGAGCAGGGAATGGGAATTGCTTCCACAGCCTCCTATGCTGCTGTTGCTGCCTCAGTTACTCCAAGATACTGCATTTACGGCCCTGAGCTGAGTTGGGCCTGGCTGAGCCAACAAGAGGAGCCAGCAAGGAGTGTGGGGGAGCTTCTGGTGGCGTTTTGGGAGAGCAGACCTCTTCCCAAGCGGCAGTGCTACAGCTCTTATGACAGAAGCTCTCCGAGACAGAGTAATTCTCACACACCTTTATTCCTTCTGGATAGGATTCTTATATACAGCTTTGGGGTAGGTCAGGGTCTGACAACAAGTACTTGTCATTGGCTTGGCTTGGTCTGAGAGCTTGGGGATACTTTATCTGCATGTGGGAGGGCTTGGGGTATTGTGCCTACATCATTGATGGCCACAGACCTCTCTAAGTGGGGCTGTGGGGGACTATAGCTAAGTGACAGGAGCCAGGGGCCCAGGAGCTTGGCTAAACGCCCTGCAAGGTCACTGGGATTTCAAGCCTGTGCTGGACAAGGGACTAGGCTGCCTTTCACAGGCTAGGAGGACATAAAAATACTACTCTAGGGGAAGTTTGCTCTGAGAGGAGGAGGGACATCTCAGGAAGTATGTCACACACTCTACCTCATGCTCTTGTTCGGTGAACTTTGTTCAGACTACCAATCTGACCCTCCTGCAGTTCTGCAGTTCTGGATAACAAGTGTGCATCGTCACACCCACTTGTGTGGCAAGTTCTTAAAGGTGTTCTCTTCCTGCTTTTCAACTGTTTGCTAATGAGGGATTTAGAATATTGCCAAATATTAGAATAATGTAAGACAAGTTAAAACATGCTGAATCACACCCTAGATCAATAAAACTGGACTCTGGTATAAGTAACTGGATTGCTGGGGAAGAAAAAGTGCTCATATGTGCACAATCTACTAACAGAAGGGAAGAGTAGCATCCTACTCACATACTGATGGAGTAAAGTTTTGCCACGAAAGCATCTCAGCTAGATGAATCCCATCTAATGCTCTCCATAGGTTCTGCAGGACATTTGAGTCTACAGTTAAACTGGAGGCTGTAGCTCAATCATGATCTGACAAGATCTATCTACACTTGGCTGCTTTCCAAGTTCCAAGTTCCATTCCCATCTACAAGAATAGTCCTAACGTGGAGGTTGGTGTTTTCCATCAGCATCGATGAATACCATAGAAGAAGCAGTGAAGCTGGATCTACACTTGCGTTTTAGTGATGGACAGTCTTCTTTGCCAGTTGGGTAACAGAAAAGTTGTTGGCAACAGAAGAACCTTCTCCCATTGTCTATGATATTCACAATGCAATCATCATAAGCATGACACATTTTACTATGTACTATTAACATTTTTGTATGTCTAGACCAGAGGCTGACAAAGTTAATAAAGTGCTATATTATAAAACTTTATGCATCTTTATATTTGTGGTTGATAGATGTCTCAGTTTCCTTCCATAGCCATTTCTATTCCCTTCCCTTCTCTTCCCTCCTACTTCCCTCACTTCCCCTCCCCTCCCCTTTCCTTGCATCCTCTCCTTTCCCTTCTGTCCACTCCCCTCCTTTCCCTTCCCTTCCCTTGCCTTGTCTCTCCTCCTCTCACTTTTCTCCCCTTCTCTTGTCTTTTCTTCCCTTTCCTTCCCTCCCCTCTCTTCTCCCCTCTCTTCCCTTCTCCTTCCCTTCCCTGCCTTCCTTTCCCTCCTCATCTACTTCCTCCTCTTCTCATCCCTTTCTTCTTTTTCCTTTTCTTCTCCCTTCTCCCCCTTCATCTCTTTAACAGATGTAGTAAGCACATGTGGGTCACACGAAGCTCGTGTCTGCCTAGACTTGGTGCATGTGCTGTGGTTTGCTGACCTCTGATGTAGACACTCAACGCACACTAACTCAAGCCCTGTGATGGCTCATCTGTGTGCTGTTCGTGTTCTATATGTTCACTGTAGTGATGCTGTACACTGAGTCAGAAAGAATAGCACATAACATAGTATCCCCACAGTTTCAGGCAGCCAACCGCCTCAAGCATAAGACCCATTCAATTACAATGAGGGGGTGATTTTAAATGCTTGTTCACATATATTTTCAGTAAGCATTTTAATTTTAGCACATATAATCCATATAAATAATGGCTGTGTTTAACCATCAACTCTGAACGGTTTTGAAAATATAGCTGCCATCTTTTGTGAACTAATAATGGACTCTAATGTGTCACTGGGTTGGACCCTGTATCTTATTTTCTTCCCAAGCTTTCTAGGGGATTCCTGTGTACAACTTCAGTTATCAGTGTATCTGGCCCTCTGCATCTGGCCCTGGGTTTCAAAACCTTTGGGTTTCATTATCCGAAGTCTCTGGTGAAGCCATGGAACGTCTCTCTGATTATTCCTGTCATCTGCTCCTGACCTCATGTTGTCTGGGCTATCTATCACTGCCCTGCAAGCCTGGAAATGCATCCTTCTTCCTCTGTCCTAATCTTACTGCTTTTCTGCCCGAACAATTTGCCAGCTTTTATCTGATGTTATTTGTAACTCTGGGGTAGTAGTCCTTAGCTCTGCTCTTTCTGGGAACTAGTGCCTGGCATGTAGTTGGTACCCTGTAGATATGAGGAGACTGAATCTTCCAGAACGACCCAGGTTCCAGGGGTCAGAGTTCCATAGTAAGGGATAGTCAGGTCATGAAGGCTTTGTGGGAATCATTTTCCTGTTCAGACTCGATCAGTCTCCCACCTTCTTACTGCTCCCCGACTTCTTAAGAGTGTGGTTTATGAGGGATTGGAGATCAGTGGGAGGAAAACCACCAGAAAGTCTTTCTGCTTTGGACAACATTTCTTGCAGAGACCAGGTGGTCTTCTTGAGGCTCCCTTGGAATCCTGGGCACCAATGACCTCACCTCTCCCCTTTGTCCCCACAACTGGCTTCCTGCTGGTGCTAATCTCTCCCCTTTGCACTTTCACCTCCCTCTGGCAGCAACTCCCCTGCATTAAGTTCTCTCTCTTTGGCTCTTTTGTTATCGGGACCCTATCAATGAAGCCTGACATGCTGTGGTGAGAGGTCTGGCCTCATGTTCGCTGTGGGATATTCCACTATAAGCACTATGGGAGGAGCATGCCATGATATAATGGAGCGTTGCTAGATGGCTCCTAGAAGATTCATTGAGTGGAGATATTGGTCGTCTGGGGCACCCTAGGGGATGTGGAGAGAGCCTTGAGGAATCTGAGAACTCCCTGTCGCTTCCTGCCACCAGTTTTGTTCTGGGATGAGAGCCCATAGAAGATTCTCCAAGGGGATTACCAGATTCTCCAAGGGAATTCAGATTGCGTTAAGAGGACCCAACTAGTTGTACGAAGTCCAGTTAAGAGTCCCATGAGTCAATGGTCTGTGTGGGTCCTAGTAGGAAATGGAACTCACCTGAGATGATGAGCTCAGAATGAGACTTAAAGAAGGGGCCACCTTCAGAAGTCTGGGCAGAATGGTGTGGGCAGCCAGAGTGTGGCAGACTCTCTCCGTTAGCAGCTATGTGAAGCTATGAGAGCTTATGACTGTAGGTCACAGGAGGACACTGGAGGCCTGGGGCTTGTGATGGCTACAATCACTCAGTTTAAGCAGAGTTCTGGGAGGAGTCAGCTACCCCAAAGATGGGGACTCAAGTGAGGAACAAAGGAGGAGGGCCTCGTTGACCACATCTGCCTTGCCCTGGCAGTCGGTAACCCAGAGAGTCTGAGTGATGTGGTGGGCAGGGCAGAGAGTGGCAGAGAATGTGGGTAAACAGATGAGCAGGGTCAGGGCAGCATGGATGGCTAGAGTAAGCAACACAGAGCACACTGCTGAAACTGCCCAAGAGGGAATTGGCCTGTCATGTTTTTGGTAGCTCCAGGCACCATTACTTACCGTCTGACCTGGATTCTCCTTTTGATCAAACCTTTCCCCCACAAACTTGGCTCTGCCTACTAAAGCCTGACCAAGAGAAACAAAACAGAATACTCTGCTATTAAGTTCACTTCCCCATTGTGACTTACAAGCTCTCTGACCAAGGAAGTCACAAAATGTGCCTGGACCTCAGTCATAAAGTATGGGGGGCTGGGAGGTGGGTTGGATCTGATGTTCCCTTTGGTACCTTCTGGCTTACAGTTTATGATGCTTGAAGGGGGTCTTCAGCACTTTCCCTTTTAAAGGCATCGAGTGTTCTGACTCCTTCTAAGGAGGTGAGCACCCTTCTCTTCTACATTGTCATTGCTGTGGCAGTGGCCTAGAAGCTTCAGGAGAGCAAGGCCTACTGTGCCCCAGTCCCTGCGAGGAGCAGCCTGTGCTTTGGCCATGCTGTTGATTGTTGAGATTTGTACAGAAATGCTTCAATATATGCCCGAGTCTAAGGACTACCCAGGCTGCAGAGGTGTTACATTTGCATATCTATTTGCATTACATTCTGTGTCCTAGAGAAACATCACATAAAGGAACAGGCCTGGCAACTCTGTTTACGTGGCTGGTGGAAGAGATTAAGGATTGCTGCAGAAGGGAGCTGGCTTTTGTATGCCTTTTTTTTGTGTGTGTGTGTGTGTGATTTAATTTTATTAGCTGATGCAAATGATCTGTTCCACAAATGTAAAACAAGAGGACAAGAAAATGATCCCCCGTGTCAACATCAGGATGTCTGACTTAAAATCCCATTCAAACAGCTCCCCCCAAAAATGATCAGACACTGAATACATTATTTTTTCTGACTTTGACAAAACCACTCTGCACAAAGAAGCAGCCCCAGGAGGTTACAGATAAACCAACCACGTTAAAACTTAGCATTTTCATGTCAGTCACAGATTTTCTTAAGGGCCAAGTTACTGTTTAAGGACTAATGTGTTTGGAGAGGAGAAAAAAAAATCCACACTGTGTTATTAGGCAGAATCCCTTTTACATACAGGATCTGGATCAGTTTGGCCTCGATTGTGTCTCTTGCTTTATTGTCCTACTTCAAACACAGGGCCGTGGGCATCATCTCAAGGAAGGGCTGATTGAACTGTCGCCCTGACACTTGTCAGCTGTGGATAATACGGGTTTCAGTCTGTCATGCTTTCACATAAATGAACCATGACAGAGATAGACTGTTGAATAGAAAAAGCAGTTTTACTGAGGATAACCTTTCTTGAATAAATGCAACAAATAATAAAGCGTGAAGGGGAGGGGAGAAGGTATCTTAGAAGAGCAAGGACATTCAGAACCAAATGGTTATTATCCTTTTGAGCCATCAAAATTGCTCATTTATCAAAAATGTGTTATTGAGAGGAAATGTAGAAGTACTATGATTATCATAAAAATGATGGCAAGCAAGTCTGTGTGGTGTTCAGTATAATATGATAGAACAAAACCCAGATACATCTCTCCAACATTAAAAACAGAGGCACTGTGTGAACACAAACACAATCCATAATTGTTCTTTGAAAATGGTGGCACACGTCTTAATTAACAGAGCAAAAGGAGAATCTGAAACTCTTTTTTTATTTCTTTTTTTGATTTCTTCTTCTTCTTCTTCTTTTTTCATTTTTGCTGAGAAAGAGAGAACTCCCAACAGAAACTGTGGAAAGTCCACATTTCAATCAGGACAGTCAAAAGAATGATTTGAATTTACAGGCCTGTAATTGGAACAAATTGGAAACAAAAGAAGAGCTCATTCAAGCCACGTGATGTGGCCACAGGGCGTCTGTGTACAGTATGTTATGAAAAAAAAATCATGTTTCTTGAAAGCAGAGAACTCCACTGCAGGCTCCAAGCAATTTGCATAAATGTCTCTACCATGATTTTTTTTTATTTATGGGACCTAAGTTTCTAATTAAATACTAATTAATACTATCACTAGAATTGTCTCCCATCCCCAGCTCTTCATAGCTTTGTCACTTTGATTAATGCACAGTCATTTATTAACTTATTTAACAAGCTGGGGTGCCTCATGACAAACTAGATTAAATTCTCCT
This sequence comes from Mastomys coucha, assembly GCF_008632895.1. Lineage (NCBI taxonomy): Eukaryota > Metazoa > Chordata > Mammalia > Rodentia > Muridae > Mastomys > Mastomys coucha. The sequence goes on along the minus strand of NW_022196914.1, from coordinate 68,003,305 downwards.
CATAACAGTCTCATTACTGAAAAAAAGAGAGAGTTTTAAACTTAATAAAAATTATCCTCAATAATGTTAAAGCCTTTTCACCATACCCTTAAAAGATAGAAATAGGTTTCTTGTTTGATTTATAATATATGGAGTTGTATAAAGCACCCATTAATAAAATTTATAAGTTCATTTAAGCTTGCATATTACGGTAGTGCTGTAGCCGTGGGTGCTTATTATTTAACTTTTGCTGTAGTTATGAAGATAATTAATGTCCTGACCAGACAGGGACTAAAATACCCACTAGAATGAAATAATTAGAGACATAAATAATGTTTAGATTCTTGTGGGCTGCTTTCTAAATTAATTGTTTTGTTTTCTATCCAAACTTGATAAAGAAAAAAAAAGAGAGAGTTTACCAAGACACTGGGCAATGACGGTTGGAGACTTGTCTCTGGACTGGCAAACTCTCAGAGGGTGGGCTGTGTCTGTGCTGGAGTGGGGAGATGTCTGTGGCAGCTGGTCATCCTGACCAAATGTTCAGCCCTCATCACTCCCTGGCTCCCTCAAGTGGCCAGGTTCTGGTGCCAAGTTCACCCTGGCCAGGCCTGTTTGGTAGTGGAGATGTTGGGCAGTTGAAGAAGGTGGCTCAGAAATGAGAACTGAAGAAACATCTTCTCTAAGTGCTGAGGTAAAATTCGAGTCTTAGATTAGAGTTCCATGTGCCCTTGCTGACAAATCACAACTCTGGGAACTTACAGGTCCTGTTGCAAAGTAAATATGCATAAATACTGGATCACCAAGGGGAATGGGGTGCTGATGCTGGTCAGGCTATTGTTTAAAGTTCATATATACTCCATTCAAGGGCACATTCTGTCCTTGGCTTTGATTTCCTGCTAAAATGGCACTTTTCAGGCTCCTGACCTTGTATCTAAGCTGTGGGATAAGGCCCCACTCTTTACTCTCCCTGCCCCTTGGTTCCCTTAATGGAAATGAGTTCATGCCTATGTTCTCCTTAACGTTGTGGTGTTCTGAGTCTTGGTAGGACTGTTGGAAAGAAGCACTTGCTCCTCTCACAACAGGAAGGGGTGAAGCCTGGTTATTTTCAAAACCCTTGACATACACAGTGCTGTCTCTGTCCCTCTAGACAAGCCAGGAGAGTTAGCCTGGCTGCTGAGAAATCGTGTGGTGATTTTAGTTCACAAGCAGGGGATAGGAACCTGGCACTTTGCCCTTCTGCATTGATGGTCCTTTCTGCTGCCGTGCCTCTCTCCATCTCTCCTACTCTTTTTTATTGAACTCTTCTTTTTTCTTCCTACATCTTTTTCCTTGATTAAGAGCAGAGAGACAGAGTGATAACCCTACTCTGTTCTGACACTACCTCACTGGCCAAAGCTGCACAGACAATTTCAGCAAAATTCTGTGCATGGAAGAATGGTTTTACATGAGGTTAAAATGTTTTGGATGATAGCTCCTCCAATTCCCACCCCACCCCTGAGCAGTGAGCAGATGACAAAATGTCTTTCCTATCAATTTCCCTTGTTTAACATTAAGACCTCCAGGTTTTCAAATCTTTTACTTGAGATCTATTAGTAACCGATGGCTTTGGCCAAAAACAGATCAATCGTAGACGAAGTGTTGGCTACATGTTTCTCCAGATCTCTTGCAGGAAAGTTTATTTGAATTCTGTGTATTATATTCCCAGATTTGCCCAATATTCCTTATGAGTGTGCAGACCAAATTCTCTTAAGCAAGGCACCTCTAGGAGGAACAAGTGAAATTTCGCAGACTGAAGTATAAGATACTGTGAGAGAGGAGCTTTTGGCCAGCCCAGAGAAGTGAGGTTTCTGGTGCTTCTATTTCTATCTAGGTTCTCCTTGTGAACACCCATTGGCTTTGTAATGCTGGAGTGTAGAGTGAATGTGGCCACATGGATTGGGATCATAGGTTAAGGATGCAAAGTTGGAAGAAGAGACAAGATTCTACTTTTCAGTGGTTCTTAGACTGTAATGGCAAAGCAAAGTACAAAGGCAGATTCTCTGCCTCCAGTTTCACAGTTACCACTTCAGGCTCTCTGGGGTGAGACTATAGAGTGTGCATTTATGACAGACTTCCAGGCTCACAGAAGCAAAGGAAGAGTCCATGAACCAGTTGTTAGGTAGTGCTGGGTGCAGAAGGGGAGAAAGAGAACATGGAAGGACTGATAGAAAGTGAGGGAGTTTTGTTTGACAATATTGAGGTCTTTGTAGACTATTCTTACCTAGGGCTGCATCATCAGGTGTGTGTGTGTGTGTGTGTGTGTGGGTGGGTGGGTGTGGGTGGGTGGGTGTGGGTGTGTATGTGTGTATGTTGTCTGTACACAAAAGGTACCCCCTAGAGCTACAGAGAGAAGTTTGGGCATAATACACATCTCCTAGGCTCTCAACAACACTTCTCCTAAGCACTTTCATTTTGGAGAATCGACTTAAGTTCTGGTCTACCTGAGGCTGTGACATTAAAATTTGCCTCTTTGCGCTCATCTCTTCATTCTGATAGAAAAAAAACAAAAACAAAAAAACTTCTCTGAAGCTGAGTCTAAAGGTGATTGGGGTGCAGATGTGTTCTGAAGCCAGGATTGCTGTAAGCATTTGAAAAGATTATTTAGAGGGGCTCTATTTCCCACCTCTAAAGGAACTCCCTAGAACAATCAAGGTGTGATAAATGGCCTTAAATAAATTAGCAGAGGCATTCATGGCCTAATTTGAATTGGAGTTCACCATGATGCACCTGCCTTTGGTTTAGTGAGGTTTTACATTTGAATGACATGGGAAGGCAGAGGAGACCTCTCCAGCATCCAGTGTGGACTTCCTGGCTTATTAGAATTTCTCTTGTGGTCATGCAAGCCCTGGGACAGAGTCACCACCAGTGAACACAGTTTAATGCATTGGTCATTTCATGCTCATAGACAACGTCAGGCAGAGTGGCTGGGGCTGGCAGAAGATGGTGATGGAAGAAGGTTTTTTTGTACTTTGGTTTGATTGTGGCTCTTTAAGGGCTAACAGTTCCTTTTCCCTGAGCTACAAGAGTAAATTGTGAAGTCAATCTGAGAAACTGTTGGGCATCTTTCAGCCACTTGGCAGAGTACAGAATTCTTGTGTCCAGATGGTTTTATGAATGTAGTTGTGGACACAGGCAGAAGCCAGAGTCCATGTCTATACCATGTGGGTTTTGTAAAATTATCCAATGAGAATGTTAGAGAATGCAGAGAAACTTGCTTTTGTCTTTTAATGTCTTGTGTTTTCTACATTTCTAGTTTGGTAGATGTTGAGGTTTTGTCTTTTACAGTCTATTGTAATTCTAAGTGCGTGTCCCCAGTTCCTGTGATCCTGCCTCCAAGTTATATCTGATTGGTGAAAAATAAACACAGAGAGCAAATAGGGCTTGGGGTTGAAGGAAAGCAAGGAAGAGAAAGGAGATGAAGGAAGAGAAAAAAGAGGAGGAGGAGAGAGATGCTGCATTGGCTAGGTGAGCCATAAAAATGTGGCCTTGAGGTGTGGCTGATTGGAGTTAAGAGCAGCCCGGATGAAACATAGCAAATAGTAAGTGATAACTCAGGGTTATCTACAGCATGGAGGGCAGGCAGCTGCCTAGCTCTTGTGCTGCTTAAGGCTTATTGTGAATATAAAGGCTATGAGTGTGTTTTTTTTAATGGCCTTAATGAACTTAAGTGGTCTAAGGCAGGATAGAAACCCTGGGTTGGGGCTTAAATACTTAAACAGGTAGAATATTTGAAGTGAAGAAAATGCCAGTCTATTGGTAGTATTTAAAAATAAATAAAGTGTTGGAAATGTGAACTCAGTTACTTCCTTGCTTCTCTGTTGCATGTACATTACGAAACAGAGCCATAGACTATTGGTTTAGAATACTGTGAAAAACATGGTTGAAGTGCTGAGTAGTTGAGCCTAGGTAGACAGAAGAAGGAAGCAAAGCACATGGGAGTTGAGGAAATGGGAAAAATGAAAGTAGAAAAAGTTGGGAGGAGAGAGCCTTGGGGACAGTGAAAGTGGGTTTGGTGGATTTGATGAGGTTCACAGGAGAAATGTGATTAGAGAGTGTGGTGGTTTGAATATGCTTGGCCCAGAGAGTGCCACTATTAGGAAGTGTGGCCTTGTTGGAGTGGGCGTGGCCTTGTTAGAGGAACTATGTCACTGTGGAGGTGGGCTTTGAGACCCTTCTCCTATCCATGTGGAAGTCATTCTTCTCCTGTTTGGCTTCAGAACAAGATGTAGAACTCTCAGCTCCTTTTGCATTATGCCTGCCTAGAAGCTGCCTGCTTCCTTCCTTGATGATAATGAACCTCTGAAACTGTAAGCCAGCCCCAATGAAATATTGTTTTTTATAAGAGTCACCTTGGTCATGGTGTCCCTTCACAGCAGTGGAAACCCTAATGTAAGATCCGAGTAAACAGGGACATCTCAGAAAAACACTGGAGGCCAGGAATTTCCTTAATACGATACCAGGAACTTTAGAAAGGTAGCAGGAACTCTTTGGAAGGGAAAGGCTCATTAACATTCCTCAGATCACAGGGTGAGAAACTACCTGCGGGTGGGAGCACATTCTGAAGGGTGGAACTTTGCCCACCTTCAGACAGGGAAGTCCTTGCCACCAATCAGTTTAAAAAGTCACACTGTTCTACCAATCACATTGTGTCTAATGGCTGCTGCCTTGAAATTTGTATAAAAGAACACTGAACAAGCTGTGCAGGGTCACTTCCTTTCCTGAGGGTCAGGGACAGCCTCAGTGCTCTGAAACATGAAGACAGCCTCATGTTCTTTGCATCTATCAGGCTCCATGTGATTCACTCAGGGGGTCTCCGGTATGCTAAGACTTGAAGGGGTCTTATACTAACTAGGACAGAGAGCAAAGAAGAAAAAACCAGAGATTATCTCATGGGGAGGGGAGTGATCCCAGGTGATTTCCCATGTTGACATGGAGTCAGGAGAACAGGAATAGGAGAAGAAGAGGGCAAAGGTATTGAGTGCGCTGTCTGTATGGATATTGAAGTCTTTGATGTGGGCAAGATCTGAGATACAGAAGAGAGTGGTCCATTCACACATGGGCAGAGATGTGGAGTACTGATAGGCAAGAAGATGATATAGGAGAGACAAGTGGAAGAGAAATAGTCTGTTGGAAGACAAGGAGGGTATAGATCATGTCTTTAAAGGTCATGGGAGTGTGAGGTACACCCTTTGTGGGGAACAGGGATGGGACAGGTTTACTCTGGTTAGAAAGATGCTCCAGCAGAAGCAGGAATAGAACGGTACTTGCTGTCCCACTAAGGTAGAGGAAGTTGTTTGCCATAGGATGAGGTTGGCGAAGGAGTTGGGAAAGTCCTTGGAGGAAGGGCTCCATGTGAACAGGCATCAGAGAAGATGAAGGCAGACTTGGTTATGGAAGGAGAGGGAACAGCAAAGGATCTTCATCCCTGAGCTACCACTGAGGTGTTCTGCTGTCAAATGCTCCACGGAGGAGGCCTTTGGGAGTAAAGTAACCTCATAAAAATGAACGTGCAAAAAAGCTATCATTCAAAAAATACCAAATCAGCTTTCTTTTGACATGGACAATGGCAACCATTAATCGCCATAGACTATCCATTGGAAGGCACACACCCTTTTCTTTAGTTTCTTTCCCAAGAGATTTCTTTGGGTTTTCCAGGTAACTGTTCAGGAATAAAGGTAAGGAACTATTTTGGGAAATAGAACATGCCACCTCCCATACCACCTCCACCTACCCCATCCATGCTAGGAGGTTCTTTCTTCTCCTTAAAAACTGCATAACAACCTGTATTCTGTCTGTCACAGCAGTGGTGGCAGCTGCTGTGGTGGGAGGAGGGATGCCTGTGACCCCTCCAACCTTAGCAGAAGTCATGCCTTTCCCACCTGGCCACAGGAAAGTGTGTTACTATATTCACATTGCAATGTGCTCAGCCATCAGTAACTGATGCCAAGGTGTCCTAACTCTCCTTGATGAAGCTACCGCAAGCTCTTTGAATGTGTTGCTGAACAATTGATTAATTGTTGTTGCTAGTTGGACTAAGTGAGTCCAAAGCTGGAGAGCCCTGGCCAAGTGCAGCCACTTCCCAGGAAGATGCATTTTTGATGAGCAGCTGAATTCACACTGGATGCTTCTGAGACTGCTTCTCTTCATTCTTTTAGCCTCACTTTGACCTCTGCCTCCTCCCGCATGTCTGTGCCACTTGAAATTGTCAGTTCCTCTAGTCTCTGTTCACCACTGACAGTTTTCTGCAAATGTTTTTCAAGCTAAGACTCATTACTATTTCTGTTCAAGGCTAGCATCATCTCTGGCTGTAAGGACATGTTTTTGTTGTTGTAGGGGAAGGGGGTGCTGAACACCTTCAAAATTTAGGGTCAACCCTCTTCTCCAAACACCTGCAAAAAAGCATTTAAAATGAGCCAGTTTCAGGGTATAGTTTTTCTTTATTGGAGCAAATGCATTCAGAATGCATTCTGCAGGTGTTTTGATGAAAATGCAGAAACATCTCGAGACACTGTACTTCTTTGAAATGTGAGACTTGAACGTCATTGCTATGCTAGGACAGGTCTTTTGTACAGAGCTGTTTATTGCTTTAATTTGCATCATCTCATTCACTTCTCAGAACTTGGTCAATTAGCAACAGCTTGGTTCTCAGGTGAGCTGCAGCAAACCATAGGAAACTCATGGAAATTTGCACATTTAGTTTTTTTTACTACAGCTAGGACTAAAGCCAAGGGCCTGGCTCTATGTCCAGTTTTCTCTCCCAGATTATCCTGCCATTCAGGACTGAGGAGAGATTAGACAGGGAGATTGTTCCTGACTTGATATGTGACAAGTTAAAGCTGAGAAGGAACTCAGTGCTACATCTAATCCGAAACCCTCCTCCTTAGACATGGAGTAGATATATCCAATGGTAGATGTATGCAGTGGGTAATGCAAAGCACAAGCTTGAACACCTTGAAATATTTTATTATCCCTGCAAAGAAAAGCATCATTTGGTAAATGTACAAAAACATAAAAAAGATTTGTATCTTGTCTTTGAGTAGATATCATGATAATCTCTGTATTGTTCCCAGTTTAATATACATGCCATTAAGCAAGCTCAGGAATAATCCAAAATGAAAATGGTGAAACAGAAAACTAAAGATCATCACAGAGCAAAGGCAAGTGTTGTTTTGGGAAACTTTTTGGCAGTTACACGTATGCATACCCGTAGGATCATGACATCAAACGTACTTTGAAGTGTGAACTGTGCTAGAGAGTGAAGGGAAGCCACTAGTGCAGTGGAAAAAGCGTTGCTGTTCAATCACAAATTCTTAATTTCAGTCTCTATTCTTCAAAAGATTACCTGTGAGATTGTGAGATCTTAGCTAAGGTCATAACCCTTGCTCTCCTGCTGCCACCCCCACGCGGCATTCTATTTCTTTGTCTTTAAAATGAGTAGGTTAGACTAGACGATCTTTGAGATTCCTTCCTCTAAGACTCTACAAGGATGGTGATTCTCTTATGGCATAATTAAACACTAAAGCCTTCCAAGTGGGAAGCGTTGGGGGAAGGCGGGGAAAGCAGAGCGATAGGCCCTAACCAGGTGCAGTCACCTGACTTTCCCTGAAGCAGCTGCTACCCCTGTGCTCTTGCCTGCTGCTTGTCGTCATAATGGTAGCACCCCAAGAGGCAGCTGCCACAAGGGTGTGAGTGATGACATGCTTGAATCCAAGTTGGAGGCTGTGGGTGGCAGTAGAGGTGAGTTCTGCCAAGCACATGCACCTGGTACCACACTTGGCATTGCTAGGTGCTCAGAGGCAGATCTTAATGATAAACATATTTTCCAAAAGGAAGGCAACTTTGATAGCACAAGCTGAACAACGTAAAAGCTGTGTGCTTTCTACAGTCCAAGTAACCTTGGAAAAATGGAAACCTTTCTTGGGGAAAAAGTTAAAACAAAACAAATGAAAAAAAAAAACAACAACCCATAAACAAAGAAGGGAAACTGCTGCAGAAAATGTGATGTGAAATTCTTTTTTTTTTCTTTTTCTTTTTTTCTTTTTTTAAATTAGATATTTTCTTTATTTACATGTCATATGATTTCTCCTTTCCCAGTT
>NW_022196914.1:67993043-67994300 GCF_008632895.1 Mastomys coucha | reverse complement strand
CTGGTAGAACTATGTCCAATTTCCGGAGGAACCGCCAAACTGATTTCCAGAGTGGCTGTACCAGTTTGTAATCCCACCAGCAATGAAGTAATGTTCCTCTTTATCCACAACCTCTCCAGCATCTGCTGTCCCCTGAGTCTTTTATCCTAGCCAATCTGACTGGTGTGAGGTAGAATCTCAGAGTTGTTTTGATTTGCATTTCCCTGATGACTAAGGATGTTGAACATTTCTTTAGGTGCTTCTCAGCCATTCAGTATTCATCAGCTGAGAATTCTTTGTTTAGCTTTGTAATCCATTTTTTTAAATAGGGTCATTTGGTTCTCTAGAGTCTAACTTTTTGAGTTCTTTGTATACATTGGATATTAGCCCTCTATCAGATATAGGATTGGTAAAGACCTTTTCCCAATTTGTTGGTTGCAGTTTTGTCCTATTGACAGTGTCTTTTGCCTTACAGAAGCTTTGCAACTTTATGAGGTCCCATTTGTCAATTCTTGATCTTAAAGCATAAGCTATTGGTATTCTGTTCAGGAAAATTTCCCCTGTGCCTATGTGCTCAAGACTCTTCCCCACTTTCTTTTCTATTAGTGTCAGTGTATCTGGTTTGGTGTGGAGGTCCCTGATCCACTTGGACTTGAGTTTTGTACAAGGAGATAGGAATGGATCGATTTGCATTCTTCTACATGCTAACTGCCAGTTGAGCCAGTACCATTTGTTGAAAATACTGTCTTTTTTCCACTTTATGGTTTTAGTTCCTTTGTCAAAGATCAAGTGACCATAAGTGTGTGGGTTCATTTCTGGGTCTGCAATTCTGTTCCATTGATCTCCCTGCCTGTCACTGTACCAATACTATGCAGTTTTTATCACAATTGCTCTGTAGTACAGATTAAGGTCAGGGATGGTGATTCCACCAGAGGTTCCTTTATTGTTGAGTATAGTTTTGGCTATCCTGGTTTTTTTGTTATTCCAGATAATTTGCAAATTGCTCTTTCTAAGTCTGTGAATAATTGAGTTGGAATATTGATGGGGATTGCATTGAATCTGTAGATTGCCTTCAGCAAGATGGCCATTTTTACTATATTAATCCTGCCAATCCACGAGCATGGGAGATCTTTACATCTTCTGAGATATTCTTCAATTTCCTTCTTCAGAGACTTGAAGTTCTTGTCAGACAGATCTTTTACTTGCTTAGAGTCACACCAAGGTATTTTATATTATTTGTAACTATTGTGAAGGGTGCTGTTTCCCTAATTTCTTTCT
>NW_022196914.1:67981678-67992052 GCF_008632895.1 Mastomys coucha | reverse complement strand
TCTTTGTTTAGTTTCTGTTTCCATGATCTGTCCATTGCAGAGAGTGGGTTGTTGAAATCTCCCACTATCAGTGTGTGCAGTGCAATGTGTGCTTTGAGCTTTCGTAAAGTTTCTTTTATGAATGTAGATGCCCTTTGATTTGGAGCATAGAGGTTCAGAATTGAGAGTTCATCTTGGTAGATCATACCTTTGATGAATATGAAGTGTCCCTCTTTATCTTTTTTGATCATTTTAGGTTGAAAGTCGATTTTATACTATATTAGGATGGCTACTCCAGCTTTTTTCTTGGGACCATTTGCTTGGAGGATTGTTTTTCAGCCTTTTATTCTGAGGTAGTGTCTGTCTTTGTCACTGAGGTAGGTTTCCTGTATGCAACAAAATGTTGGGTTCTATTTATGTACCCAGTCTGATAGTCTATGTATTTTTATTGGGGGAATTGAGCCCATTGATATTAATAGATATTAAGGAAAAGTAATTGTTGCTTCCTGTTATTTTTGTTGTTAGAGTTGGAATTTCGTTCATGTGGCTATCTTCTTTTAGTTTTGTTGGAAGATTACATTTTTGCTTTTCCAGAGATGTAGTTCCTCTCCTTGTGTTAGAGTTTTCCATTTATTATCCTTTGAAGGGCTGGATTTGTGGAAATATATTGTGTGAATTTGGTTTTGTCATGGAATACTTTGCTTTCTCCATCTATGGTAATTGAGAATTTTGCTGGGTATAGTAGTCTGGGCTGGCATTTGTGTTCTTTTAGGGTCTGTATGACATCTGCCCAGGATCTTCTATCTTTCATAGTCTCTGGTGAGAAGTCTGGTGTAATTCTGATAGGCCTGCCTTTATATGTTACTTGACCTTTTTCCCTTACCACTTTTAGTATTCTTTCTTTGTTTTGTGCATTTGGTGTTTTGATTATTATGTGATGAGAGGAATTTCTTTTCTGGTCCAGTCTATTTGGAGTTCTATAGGCTTCTTGTATGTTCATGGGCAACTCTTTCTTTAGGTTAGGAAAGTTTTCTATAATTTTGTTGAAGATATTTGCTGGCCCTTTAAGTTGGAGGTTTTCACTCTCTTCTATTCCTATTATCCTTAGGTTTGGTCTTCTCATTGTGTCCTGGATTTCCTGGATGTTTTGGATCAGAAACTTTTTGCATTTTGCATTTTCTTTGACTGTTGTGTCAATGTTTTCTATGGTATCTTCTGCACCTGAGATTCTCTCTTCTATCTCTTGTATTCTGTTGGTGATGCTTGCATCTATGTTTCTTGACTTCTTTCCTAAGATTTCTAACTCCAGAGTTGTCTCTCTTTGTGATTTCTTAATGGTTTCTACTTCCATTTTTAAGTCCTGGATGGTTTTGCTCAATTCCTTCACCCGATTGTTTGTGCTTTCCTGTAATTCCTTAAGGGATTTTTCTGTTTCCTCTTTAAGGGCTTTTACTTGTTTACTCATGCTCTCCTGTAACTCTTTAAGGGATTTTTTTTTGTTTCCTCTTTAAGGGCTTGTGCCTCTTTAGCTTTGTTCTCCTGTATTTCTTTAAGGGAGTTATCCATGTTCTTCTTAAATTCCTCTAGCACCATCGTGAGATATGATTTTAGATCCAAATCTTGCTCTTCCGGTGTTTTGGGATATCCAGTACTTGCTGTGGTTGGAGTACTAGGTTCTGATGAAGCCAGGTCGTCTTGGTTTATGTTGGTAAGATTCTTGTGTTTGCCTTTCGCCATCTCTTGATCTCTGGTGTTAGATGTCCTTGCTGTCTCTGACTAGAGCTTGTCCCTCCTTTGGGTCTGTAAGCCTGTGTCAGCACTTCTGGGAGATCCACTCTCCTCTGGTAAATTCCAGGCGCAGATGGCTGTGGATCAGTTGTCCATCCTGAGTCCTGGGGTCAGAGCACACCCTGTAGACAGGATCTCCACTTGAGGTAAAGGTGCAGAGATGGCTGTGGATCTTTTGTCCCTCCTAGGTGTGGACAGAGATTGAGAGTCCTGTGTCTCCTGGCTGGTCCTGCCTTAGAAAGTCACCGGAGAGAGAATGGTGGATCTCACCCGAGTCCCTGGGTTAAAGCACTCCCTGAAGGCAGGCTCTCCACTTGCAGGGAATGGGTAGACAGGCCTGTGAATCCACCACAGTCACTCCTAGGTAGACGGAGGTTGAGAGGATCCTGTCCTGGCTCCCCTGCCACTTGTCATGATGTGAAATTCTTACCTTAAGCTCTCCTTTGGTGTAGGTTGTTAGCTCTTAGCTTCTGCAAAGTATGGGGGTCTGTTACCACATTTCACTCATTTGATGGGTAAGATATAAAGTTAATTTCATGGTGGAGAAACACCCAAGCAGTTGCTTGTTTTCTGTTAAAATAGAAGATGTCTTTGATATGAGTGTATAGGAAAGTGTATTTGTGTGTGTGTATGCAGTACAAACTACAAGACTGAACCCCTTTATTCAAGCAGGTGTTATTGTGAAACAGGAAAGCTGATAAATGCATTAAGCACATAAATTATTTATTGATTCCGGTACAGCATACAACATGACAAGAAATGAAATATATTTGTGCAGTATGCTTGCACATGGAGAAATCGAGGGAGTGTTTTTTTATTTTCCTAGGTGGAAGCATAATGCCAGAAAACAGTCTGTCTTTGAAGAACAGAAGCACAAAGATGATCCGACAATTGAAGGTTATAATTTTTCAAAATTGTTTATTATTCATCGCATTTGGAAACAGGGCATCGAGAAGATAATCATCTTCAGCCCCTATCTCTTTAGCATGCTTCAATATAACTTTATCCGCTAGGTAAGACTTAATAAGATGTGTCTGTTGGCCTGCAGAAAAACCAGCTTGATAAGAGTCTTGCATGCTATAAAGCAGATCAGAAGGGGACTTGGTTGTTGAGCACTGCAGGTTTTTTTTTTTTTAAATAAATGAATAATCAGAGTCTCACTCTAGTATTGCAGAGGGCATTACCAGCCCCAGAAGCACAAGACATGTCTGAGGTCCAGGTGCATTATGGGCATAGCCATGCAAGGGTCCCCAAAATAAGTCTACAGCCTGTCTTTAGGTGGACAGAGGATGAGGCTCTCAGGGGACTGAGTCTCACCACAACCCTGGCCAGGCAGGAAGCAATTCTGGCCAGAGTTGTCAAGCTCTCTTCTTGTGGAAGAGTGGTCGATTTTAAGCGGTGAATACCTTTCCAGTCATGGCTCACTGTGACTACACTAAACCATTGAGCCTAATGTGGGATGTCGAAGTAGCAAATTCTTGTTACCTCATTCACTTTTCAAAAACAAAACAAAATTCAACACAAAAATATAAAACGAGCTTCTAACAAAGTCTCAACAACAGGAAAAACAAAACTCCCAGCCTGTACTAACTTAGTGGCAGCTATTTTTGGCTGTGGGCAGAGTTGACCAGAGGTTCTTGGGCCATTGGTCACCATGCATAGCAGTCTGACTGGAATTTTTTGTGAGCCAGGAAAGGGTTCGTTATATTTGGCTTTTGGAAGGGAAGTCGGCAAGATAGACAGGCCAAGCTTTGGGTCATAGAGTCTGAGCCAACAGGAGGGGAAGTAGTTACCCCATTTCCAGTTGAGGAAGTGGGTGGAACAATATAACTAAAACCTTTGGCAGAGATCAGGTGAACTCACTACACTGACAGAAGAGACTTTCCAGTCAATGGCTGCTTTTGGCTGACCTAGCCTGGGACCAGGGCCATGGCCCTCTGAGCCTGACCTATGGGGCAGCTATCACCTCTGTTCTTCATTTAGCTCACAGTGTTTGATTAAGTCTTCTTCTGGCCTTGCAGTCATGGGAGTTTCCACAACACCGTTCATTACTGATTTTTTCTCATATCCTACGTTGGCTACTAGAAAAATGGTTATATTGGCTTTCCTGCATGCACCCTGCCCCCAGCTTCCATACCCCAAGGCCATTGTAAAAATCATGCATGGGTTAGGTTGCCTGCCTGCTTAAAGCACTGGGTTATGGATATGTATAAAAACTATAAATTTTTCAGCTATGTTGTAAAAAGAATGGCATTCAAATCATGGTTGAAAAACAAGATTATTGTTTATGAACTTACCACTAAAATATGTATTTTGTAAGGCTCATTGATTTATTTATAGTTGGAGGAGCCACATAGACATACAAAATGGTTCATTAGATATTCATTATACCTTCTTAGCCGCTTTTTTTTATTAGAAGCGCCAGGGTGCCAAGGGCAAGGATGGCATTTTCAGGGACAGAATCAATGCTCCAAACTCATCGATTTCTGAGAGGCAGTTTTGGTATATTGATGATTTTTTATAGAAGTGTTTTACCCCATTAAAAACTCATAACTTAAACTGTGGTACAGGCCAGGGCATACATTAGATGAAAAAAAAAAAAAACGGTTTTGTGTAAGAGATTTCAAATTTGTCAAATCTGCATTAAAGAACTGTATTTTGAAATTGGTTCAAAGGTTGGGTGAATTCTCCAGGTGGAAGTGACATTTTTAAAAATGGATTCCTCTGAAACAGTTTCCCCAGAGTTTTCATTAGAATGCATTGCGCTCAAGCACAACATTCCAGGGTCAGCTGGCTTGGAGAAGGCACCTTGGTTACTTTCCTGTTTTCTCTTTTCTGGGAAAAGATTCAACTTCCTCACCTCTAATGGAGTGAGAGAAGATACCTTGGAGCTTGGAACATTTAGAACCATCCATCCATCCATTCATTCAGTATCCACTCAGTATTTACTTGGAGCTTGGAACATTTAGAACCATCCATCCATCCATTCATTCATTCAGTATCCACTCAGTATTTACTGAGCAGTCAGGGACAAGCTGGGACGTGAAAGCCCAATCTTGGATTTTTTTTTTTTTTTGCAGATGACATCCTATGAAGATCAAGACAGTAAACGACAGTATAGTTTCATGAAGGAGAAGACACTGCAGCTAGTCAAGGAGAATGTGGAGATGATGACTGGTGTGGTCAGTGGTAGTAGTGACTTTGCCTGAGAGAGTGTCATTGATGTTGAGGAGAAGCCAGCTAAGAGAACAAGTAAAAGAACCTTCTAGGAAGACCAGCCTAGGTCAGGGGCAATGCGCTTCCCCCAAACCTTGATAATTTGCTGAACTACCTTCTTGGTCAGAAACTGGTGATGGAGCTAGGAAAGGAGGTGGAAGGGAAGGCAAGGCAAGGCAAGGCATATCCTCACAGGGATGACTTCAGGTAGCGAGTACAGAAGAAACACTTGGGAAGGACATAACTCCACCTCCCCAGCCCCCCCAGAAGGAGGAGTTCATTTACAAGAACTTCGGATTGAGACTAAGTCATCATGCTCTTTGTTCAGAGCCTGAGTTGAAGCCAGGTTTGGTGCTTGAGACTCCTAACACGGATTGCATGGCGTTTGGATCTTCGTCCATCGGCTTTAGTTCCTGTTCTACCCAGTCTGCTTCTTTTGCTTTTCACCAGCCAGTCTAGCCAGACCAATCTTCTGAAGACCTTTCATTCGACAGAGAATGGACATCATCCTGTGTGTTCTCACCATTATTCCTAAGAGATGCTTGGACCATCCAAATCTTAGGTCCCACTCCATATCTTCTCCATCCTTAGTCCTGGGAGGGTCATGCACCTCAGCCCTCTTATGCCCCCGACTGCCTTCATGGGTCAGCTCAGAGCTGTGCAGTCAAGGAGAGACGGTGCTTCTTCCACTTAGTGGATACACTTAGGTGGATTCCTGCTTCCCTTAAGAGGCATCTCATGAAGATCCAATAGCTTTCTGGGTTACTTGTAACAATTACAACAGTATAAATTTGATAATGATATTTATTTTCAAGTATTAAAAGTCTCACCTAGGGTTGGTGAGATGGCTCAGTGGGTAAGAGCATCCACTGCTCTTCCGAAGATTGTGAGTTCAAATCCAGCAACCACATGGTGACTCACAACCTCCCGTAATGAGATCTGACGCACTCTTCTGGTGCGTCTGAGGACAGCTACAGTGTACTTATTTATAATAATAAATAAATCTTTGGGCTGGAGCGAGCCGGGACTGAGCAAGCGGGGTCTACTGGAGTGAACAGGGTCTACAGGAGTAAGCAGGGCCAACTGGAGTGAGGGGGGTGACCAGAGCGAGCGGGGTTGACCGGATTGAGCAGAGGTCCTAAAGTCAATTTCCAACAACCAGATGAAGGCTCACAACTATCTGTACAGCTACAGTGTGTACTCATATACATAAAATAAATAAATAAATCTTTAAAAAAGTCTCACCTAAACTAAATTTATAGGACCTAAGCTGAAGTTCACAATTGTGTAGTTTTGGACAGAGTCTGATCTGCAATTTGGACCCCCTACCTCATTTCCCTGGCTGTTCCAAGGTCCTGAGGGGTGTTTAGTAAGATTGGAGGAAGAGGGGCAAAAAATATCTTACACCAAGATTTCCATATAGCTATTGCTAATAGACCACTCAATGTTCTTCATCCTAGTGGATGGCCATTGGTTTTTTTATGGAGTTTTGCATATATTTGAAAACATTAACTGAAGAACAGATTTTTTTTAAAAAAAAAAAAAAGTTATACATTTGCACAATGGAGTATTAGATGTTTTAAAAAATGACATCATGAAACTTTCAGGTAAATGGAGAACTAGGAAAAAAACATCCCAGAAAGACAAACATAGCATGTCCTCACTCATAAGTGGACATTAGCTGTTAAGTAAAGGACAATCATGCTACAATCCATAGACCTGGAAAGGCTAAGTAACAAAGAGGGCTTGAGTGGGTGGGTGGGTCGGGAGAGGCATGGATCTCCCTGGGAAAAAGAAATAGAATAGATTTTACCTGTGGACTGGGGGTAAGTAGGCATGGGAATAGGAGGGGTCAGGTGGGGTGGGGAGTGATGGAGGGAGAGATTATGGGAAGAGACAACTGGAATTGTATGGCTTTTGGGGAGCCAAGTGGAAACCCAGTGCGGTGGAGACTCTCTGGAATCTATGAGGGTGATCCTATCAAAGACTCCTAAGTAATGGAAGATATGGAGCCTGAACCAACAATCTACTATAACCAGGCCAGGTTTCCAGTGGTGGAATTGGGACACCAGCCCAGCCACAAACTCTTCAACCTACAATCTGTCCTGCCTGCAAGATGTGCTTGGGCAATGGTGACACAGAGCTTGTGGGAGTGGCCAACCAATGACTGGTCCAATTTGAGGCCTACACCATGAAAGAGAGCCCATACCTGATACTGCTTGGATGACCAAGAAGTGGAAGCTGCAGAGACCTAAGGTAGAACTAATCTCGACTGGCCC
Source organism: Mastomys coucha (assembly GCF_008632895.1). Classification (NCBI taxonomy): domain Eukaryota; kingdom Metazoa; phylum Chordata; class Mammalia; order Rodentia; family Muridae; genus Mastomys; species Mastomys coucha. The sequence goes on along the minus strand of NW_022196914.1, from coordinate 67,984,790 downwards.
CAAAAGAAAAAAACAATAATTGGTGAAATGATTACTACTGTTCTACTATACTTATAGATCAATGCCTAGCCTGGTCTTCCTTCTTAGCTAAACATTAGGTTGAGAGAGATCCCAACTTGGGTGTCTCCACTGAGTCCCTATACTTGGAGCTCAGGGAATCCCATAGGAGAGGGGGAAAAAGAATTGTAGGAGGAGTCAGAGGAGTTGAGGACTTTAGGAGAACTCAGCCTATGGAATCAACTAAGTAGGGCTCATGGGGGCTCATGGAAACTGAAGCTGCAATCATGGAGCCTGCATGGGTCTGTGCTTCATCCTCTGCATGTATGTTATTGCTACTAGCTAGGTGTTTTTGTGGGACTCCTGGCAGTGGGAGTAAGGGTGTCTCTGACTCTTTTGCCTGCTCTTGGTACCCCTTTCCTCCTATTGGATGGCCTTGTCCAGCCTTGATATGAAGGTTTGTACCTGGTCTTAGTGTATCTTATCTTGTTGTGCTGTGTTGGCCTGATGTCCTTGGGAGATCTTCTCTTTTCTAGAGGGAGCTGTGGGAGTGGATCTGAGTGAGAGGGGAAGTGGGAGAGCTGGGAGGAGTGGAGGGAGAGGAAGCTGCAGTCAGGATGTAGTGTATGGGAGAAGATTTAAAAACAATAAAGAAAGGAAACCTTTTCCCTCTCACCGCATAAACTTCATACCCCTTTGCTACCTATTGTGTCCAAGCACCTTGACCCTCTTTTCATTTTCAAGGCTGGTGTGTTTCTTTCTGCCCTAGAGCCTCAGCATCTTCCTTTCCTCTGCCTGGAGACCTCTTCTCTTACCTCTGTCTAGTAGTATTTTAAACATCAGCTCAAGCATCAATTCTTTGGAGAATCCTAACCCAAACTCTCAGCCCAGGGCAGGCCTTGATCATGCATCCACACAATCTCCGTAATGAGGACATTAATTGTGTAAATAGTTATTTAACATCTGGTTCCTCGCTTGCATGTGAGTTCCAAGAGGGCTTGATAAATAGATATTTGTAAAAAGGCAGAACAAACATTTTCCCAATGAGCCCATGAACACTTTGATATACCAAGGAGAGAATAGATATTCAACATTCATTTATAGAACTGATAGGGGATGGAAGGCTGGAACCTTTTCTAATAATGTCTGTTTTCAAGATATGAGTTAGTACTCAGTAGGCATGTGTCACACAAATATACCTGTCACCTAAATGCTTTGAACAACCTCACCAGGTCAACCCCCCCCAAGTGGGGAAGTGGCTGGAATGTGTGACTGTGAGTGCTCTTCAATGTTAGCAGCTGAGTTACTGCTGTCTTAGCAGTGATTGTATCACTCAAGGTGGGGTACCTGCCTATAATTAGCTGACCGGATGTTCCGTAGTCTGGGAGGAATGTGACTGGAGGAATGGAAGGAACAGGTTGATCCAGCCACATATCTAAAGGACAGTGACAATTTCTAATAATCTGCCCCCCATGTTGCCTTTCCTACACTCGTTCTATTATTCCAACCAATCCAAGTCTTAGATTCTCAAACGAGGTCACCATATGTGCCTCCAACCTGACTTGTATGGAGCCTTGTTTTGTTAGTAACAATTAGTTGCAGGTGCAAAGACTGAGGGCACAACTAACTGTGTCTGGAATCACCTCCTCACATAGGCAATTAAACACTTGCACACTCAGAATTAGGTTCAAGTGGCTAATTGCACCCGGAAGTAGGTAATTGCAGGTGCAATTAGCTGCAAGTGCAATTTTTCACCCGAGACTAATTGCTCCCAAAGTAAGAAGATGGGGATTAGAAATTCAGCACCAAATGTATACGTGGTTATTGCAACCACCTGTGATTTTAATAGTCTTTCCCCCTCCCCACTTCAAGTGCAATGGCCTCCCTTTGGTCTTTATGAACAGTTGGATTGCATATTCCTTCTGTGGATTGCTCTCTGGCAATCCCTTCTCTGGCCATGTTCTCCTTGGGAAGACCTCTTTCTTTAGAGCTCTCTCCTCATCCTTTCTTCTGGAAACACACACCATTTAGGGGCCATGTGCTCTTGGATTGTTCAGCTGTCCCCAGTGAAAATCTTTCAGAGCTAACTGAGAAATGGCAATGAGTTGAGCAGCTTAGTGGGTGGTAACTTCCAGTTAGGTCTTGACCGCAGCTTCTTGAGAAGTGTCATTTGAACATGATAGATGACAAGCTCTCCTGTCCACCTCAGGCAAGGTGGAGGTGGACCTCCATCCAAGCCTCCAGAGATGTGTCTTCATTAGCAAGTTCAACTTGACACCTTTTATCTTCATGAGTGTTTCTCCTGTATCAGTAGGAGTCCAATGCAGTAAACACTATATGGCATATACATTTATATAATTATAACACATTTATGCTATACATATCCATATATTTAATGATTATAAAATTAAAGCATAAACATGATTTTTATTTAAATTGAAAGAAAACCCAAACAACTAATGCTATAGAAAGTCACATGTAAACATTATTTAGAGAGGTGGTTGATCGCAATTAATACTTTAAGAGAATTTGACAAAGGGCATTGACTTATATTGTTAGACAAAGGGTTAAATAAGCCTGGGGTCTCCCCAAACTGTAGCTTCAGGAAGCAGCTGTCACCCTAAGGGCAGCTGAGGCGAAGTGAGGAGCTAGCATGACTGGTCCTGGCTACTCAGTGGCCTGTGCCTTAGAATCAGGACATAGACATCTGGTGGCCGCACTACAGAATCTTAGGAGAGGGGTCCTTCAGAGCTGGGACCTACAGCTTGGGAGAAGGGCCACCAGCTGAACTCAGAGAAGAGGACAGAACTGAGGCCAGCACTGAATGGGACTGTGCCTAGCTGTCACAACACTGTGGATGACTGCTAAGCATGGGGGCACCTCATCATAAGGAAGAAGACAGGCCACAGGATATGTCTTGTAGGGGCAGATAGACAGAGCATGTTTGGACAGAATAAGGGGAAGTGGCAACTGCAGGAAAGTAAAGGGACAGAATTAGTAATGTGGAGCCTTGAGGGTGCTACCCTGAGACATTTTCCTTTGTATGACTCCCTGCATCATAAAGAGTGTGTGTGTGTGTGTGTGTGTGTGTGTGTGTGTGTGTGTGTGTGTGTGT
>NW_022196914.1:67963981-67981598 GCF_008632895.1 Mastomys coucha | reverse complement strand
GGAGAGGGAGAGGGAGAGGGAGAGGGAGAGGGAGAGTGGTTGAGGATATCAGTCTAGGGAGTGCAGTCTGGAAATGGCCCGGGCAGGTGTGCAGCTAGCTCTACTGGGTGATTTTGTTGCACACTGCATTTCTTCTCAGCTCACCTGGCTGATTCAATCCCCTCTACTCTCCTGCTGGGAGAGTTCAGGGCTGCCTGAAGCCCACCTCTTGGCTTCAGCGGCACTGCTGACTCTCTGCTTCCCTGCTTAGTCATTCCGGAATGGAACTGGATCCCACTTGCTGAGTTGGTGGCAGGCTCTGCTGAATGCCAATCTGATGGCAGCCGACCCTTTTGAACTCCCTCTGGCTATTGAATCTGCCTTTGTTTAGATGCCGCAGTGTGCAGCTGAGTGGTGGCAGGCAAGGAAGCAGCGTGATGACAACCAGCGGGGTGGGTGTGGGGATAGGGATGGGGGGAGGGAGGAGTGGGGGCTGGAAGGTCTTTAACTTGGCCTGGGCACCTGAAGACACTTGGTTGCCTCAGACTGTCTCTTCTGTCCCAGGCTCTGGTGGTGGGCTGTGAAGGTCACCCGTGTGCACTGCCCACAGGAAGGTGGTGTTTGCTGGAGACAGAGCCAGGCTTCTTAATGGATTGTCTCCTCAAGCATTTCCAGTTGGCAAGGGAACGTTTGCTCCTTTGCCCTTATCACCCGGCTCCAGTGCATCTTAGGTCTCTAGAGGGGGCCATAAATATCAGGGGAAGTTGGGTCACCAAAAGTGGTTTGAGCTAAGAAAAACATTATTTTTCTCCCTTTTCTCAGGAAAACAGAAGCACATGATAGAAAGAGCTGGAATCAGGGGAAGAAGAAAACAACTTTAAAATAATTAACAAACCTACCATAGTCACTAACAGCAGTTAATGGCGTTTCCCCACCACCCTCCTGCACCAATATTTCATCCATTCATTTATCCCTTCATTCTTTAAAAAATTATCTCAAGGCCTACTGTTGTAGAAGCTGGATGGAGAGGGACCCCTGAACACTTTTGTGTCTCATTTCCATTTCCCTGTCTAATGTGTGAGCATACCGCCCGCATATGCCACCTTCATGCCCCCATTCTGAAGACTGCTCACTTCTCCAAGCAAAAGAGTCAGACTTCAATTAACCATGCTACTTTTGACATAAACTCTGTTCCCCATTTCTACAGTTAGGAAAAAAAAATTACTTTCTTTTCTCAGACAGGATATTTTTTGTTTTGTTTTGCTTTTTGTTTTTTGGAGACAGGGTTTCTCTGTGTAGCCCTGGCTGTCCTGGAACTCACTCTGTAGAGCAGGCTGGCCTCAAACTCAGAAATCCACCTGCCTCTGCCTCCCAAGTGCTGGGATTAAAGGCGTGTGCCACCACCACCCGGCCCTCAGACAGGATCTTATAAAGCCAAGGCTAGCCTCGAACTTTCTGTGTAGCCTAGGAAGACACTGAACGCCTAATCCTCCTGCTTCCATCTCCCAGGTGTTGAGATGACAGGCATATGCTACCCCACCTCTGTTTTTGTGGTTTTAATTAATCCTGTGATAATGTGTTGGCATTTAAATTTTTTTTCTGTGGATTTTGGGTAATTTATTTCCAGGCCGTGTCTTTTCCAGCATCAGGCAAAACTCCTGCTTAGAAACAACAGACTCTAAGGGAGGTGGATCCAACCAGAAGTGAGTGTGCTAGAGGTTATCAGTGGCTTGCAGAATTGGCAAAAAAACCCCTCCAGATTTAAGCTCAGAAAAGCAACAGGAGTTAAAGAACGGTGATTCAAAGTCTGGCCTGTGTCTATCTCTCATTTGTGAGGATCTGACGGCATCCCCCCTCACTGTCTGCAGGCCTGGACTCTGCCAGTATTAGGAAGAAGTCCAGTCCTCCTGGAGTACGAGTGCCCCTGAGATACAGCACACAGTAACATAGCTGTGAGGATCGTCTTGCCTGACCATGGGTCATCAGCCTGTTTCAGGGTCTAGGTGGGATAGCGCTCCCAGCCTTTCTGGTCAGAGGACACTTTCTGATTCTTACCCCAGAGGGGACATATGGATCCTGGGTAGGAGAGAGAAGTAACATTTATTATTCTCTTGGGCTGTCTCTTTGTCTCTCTGTCTCTGTCTCTCTCTTTCTCTCTGTTTCTGTCTCTCTGTCTCCATCTCTCTCTGTCTCTGTCTGTCTCTCCTCCTCTCTCTCCTTCCCCCTCTCTCCTTTTCCTATAATATATCTGTTCCCTGTATGAGGGACAGCTGAGGGTGGGGGACAATGAAAGAAATGTTAATTTTGCCTACCAGATTTGGGCACAAATACCATTAGCGTTGTCAGGATACAAAGAAGCCTGGCATGCTCGGTACCTCACCTCCCTGGTATACTAGCTCGCTAACTGGAGAAAGCGTGTTCATATGCACCGTTTTAGTGTGTGACTCACCCTGGGTTCCACCAGCAGCAAACCTCAACCAGCTGGGTCTGGGAGATCTGTCTGTTGAAACATCTAAGTGGCATCTCCACACTGGGCTGCTGTCTGGTAAAGAATGCCAGAAGTCATTCTGTCTTCTGGGACAAAGGCCCATTTCATAAAGGGCCATTGTAATACTACTCTGGATACTGGACTGTGCCCTGGAGTCATTGAGGACCTTAATATTTTGGTGAAAGGCTCCTTGACAGTAGTGCAGAGATCTGAATTTAGGGGCTATGCTCAACTCCTAGTATCCTAGGCCCAAGCCATGTGTTAGACTTTCTTAGTCCTGCATAAGGACAGGACAATCCCTTGGCCCTCTGGGATGAGATATTGGGGTGCCCTCCTAGATAGCGCCAAGTAAGAGGGCTGGCATGCAACCCACCTTTCCTTTTAATAGGGATGTTTCCTCCTCTGGATTCCCATGAAGTTGTGGAATTCAGTGTTCAAATTTGGCTTGTGGTTTTAGTGCCCCTGTGTGAATCTGCACCTTTACATTAGAGGATCCTCAGCAGCAAGAGAAGGGGCAACTTGGACTCTCCTCAAACCTAGCAAAGTAGTCTTTTTCAGATCTCTCTGTCTGCCTGCCTGCCTGCCTGTCTGTGTGTCTGTCTGTCTGTCTGTCTCTGCCTCTCTCTCTCCTTTTCCCTCTCTACTTTGAAGCACACAGGACTTAATTCTAGTCTCTGCTCTTGAAGAAGCGTGGCCATCTCTCAGAGTGGGCAGGACTGGAGTAGGAGAGAAAAGGTCCTCTGACCAGGGCAGGGGCTACACCCTACCTCACTGACTGGCGTACTTCTGCAAAAGGCTTTTCCTCCTGGCCTTGAGGATTCTGGGTGTGCCACTCATGGCCCAGAAAAAAGGATGCCAGGCATAGGATGGAAAGCAGCATTGGCATCAGTTGAGTTAATGTGTGGAGTCAGTTATTCGCGTGTACTTTAATGACACGAAACGGCTTTTCATTTTACTGAAGCACACTTTACATGGAGCATGTGAGTCACCTCAGTATGAGAACTTGACACCAGGCTTCAGAAGTTTGGGGCTCTCAGTTCCTCATCACCCACAGCATGGTTGAGGGGTTCTTTGTGTTTCAGTAGGGTTTTGAAATCTAGGGTACCACCACAGGCACAGGCTATGATGCGGAATGTGTGTTAGGGGTGCTTGGTGACAACACCTGGTGTCTTAATCTCGCTCTCCTCGTAGGAAACGCTCTCTGTGGAATCAAGCTGTTTCTGGAACTGTCTTACATGCTCACCTAAGCTCTGTGACATCAGGGACTGGGGAGCTGGAACTGTCCCTGCTGGAGCACATGGTGCAGGGCTGCGTCATCTGCAGAGGATTTAAAACCAATAGTAAAAGTGACTGTAAGTCAGTCAGCTTTTATTATCCCCAGGCCAGCAATTCTAAACAATGTCAGTGATAAAATCATCCTCACCCCAAATCTTTTGTTGGTCCATGTACTAAGCAATTGCTGGGGTGACTGTTGCATTTTAATTACACACACACACACACACACACACACACACACACACACACACACACTCATACATACATGTGTTCCTACATACAAATAGCATATTTTATTTTTTATTACTTATCATTTAATGAATAGTGTATCAGTGTAGAAGTTAATTAAGAGAAGACCCATTAAGGCAAAGCAGCATGAGACGGGTTGGGCTGGCTTCAGGCTCAGGTTGTGTCACCAGTCACAGTGGTACCAGCTTTGTTTGTGTTTAGACAACTGATAAGGGGGATGGTATCAAGATGGCAAAGAAAACTCTGAAGTCAGATTTAATTTTGTCCTTCCACATAACCACTTGGAATTTTAATTTGTGTTTAAGTTTAGTAATTCATACATAAAAGTGATCAAATTTGATTAACATTTTAAAATTGAAATTTAGTCTTTTAAAACTAATGAATGAATCATGAGAAGAATAATTACTGATTATTACAAGATTGCCACTGAAAATAGTTTTGTCATGTAATGGAGAATATTTTAAAAGTTTGGCCAGTTCTGGGTGTCCCATCTGGTAGGCCAGTCCTGTACCACTCAGAGGACAGAAATCATACCAGCTACTTGAAACAGAAGGGGATGACGGATCAGGTGTGTGCTGGTCTATGAACATCTGGGGAAGGCTGGACAACTCAGGCAATTCTACCTCCCAGAACGGTGCTATCTCTGGTGGAATTGAGACCACTGTGTTCCCAGCTGTACTCTGCAGAGATTACCACCTAGGCTGCCTTGGTTAGCAAAGAAAGACCTTGTGTCCTATCTCTTACCCCATTACCTGCATCCAACAGGGAAGACTCGTGTAAGTGCATATAGCTGTGAGGACTCTCTTTGCAAAGGAGATGCAATGCTTTGGGTCTCATTTCCCAGGGTCTGCGGCACGGATAGGGTGAACTCCTGAAGGCATCTAGAATGGAAGCTAAGCAAAGCAGTCCACAGCTTCCTCTGTCTCTTTGGGAGACCCTGAGTAGGAAGGACTTCTCTCCTTGACAGTCAGGCTCTGGTCCCTGCTGGCTTTGGGTAAGCTGGCTATCTCTGCAGCCACACCATTCTAGAAGAGCTATTTTTTGTGTTGTCCCTCAACTTCTTGCACCCTGGACTTCCCTGACTAGCATCTGTGGCAGCATCTTAATAGCTGTGTCCACATACCTAACATACTTCAACTCTTGGGAGAGTGATGGCACTTAGATGAAAAAGGTTCTTCGATGTGGTAGGTTTGGGAACAGAGATGGCACAGAGAGCAGGGGGCATGAGAGCATTTCCTTCTAGATTGCTTTGGAAGAAATGCTCAGAGATAAAGCAATGTGTCATCATGCTGGGCTATTCCCTTCTTCCCCACTCAAACTACTATCATCTCTAGGACATTCAGGAATGTGTCAGGATCCTGAGTTTCAACCTAGAGTGGAAAGAGGATAGTCAGTAGTTTGGTGTTATGTCTATTGGTGTCCCTGCCCATTCTATCAGGTTTCCATCATTTCTTTGAAGTCCTCATCCCTGGAGCTGCCTAGTGGCCTGGGTGTCACTTTTCTTCTGGGATGGGAATGATTCTTTTGACCCATTATGGTCACATATATGGAATACAGGAACTCTCCTAATTGCACCAAAGAACCCTTTCCTGGAACCCATGTTCATGTAAAGGCACAATCGCTGCAAGTTTAGTTTCATGCTTGCTTGTAACCTGCACACTTGTGTGTATGTGTATGTATTTATATGCATACAAATGAGGATATGACTAAATGAGTTCGTGTGTAAAATATATACACAAGTATATGTTTAAAATGAATTTCTTGCTAGGTTTCCATTCCATTCCATTTTTATCATAATAACAAGGCATCTTGCAGTTGCCACCAACCAACCAGGAAGTCTCTCCAAAGGGAAACTCTGGTTAGAATGGGCCTCATCTTCAGAGATGCAGCTTATGCCAGCCAGCATATCAAGATTCTAAAGTTGAGCCCATCATGAATGGTGAATCGATGTGACATTGTCAAGCAAAATGACCTGTGGGCTTCAGAGGTTGGTGCTTCTAGGAAGAGGCCAGAGTGTGAATCTTAATCTAGATTCCCTCTGGGAACATTTCTCCATTGTGTTCCAACTCTGATTATGTTCCCCCTCCCCCCACACAATCAAACCAGCTCTCCCCAGGGCTGGACAGTTCCCTTTCCTTTTCTTCCTTCTTTCTTTTCTTATTTACACTCAAACTGTTGTTTTGTTTTGTTTGTTTATTAGTTAGTGTTTTTTGATCAGCACCAAATATTTCGTTTTGCTGTAAAAGCACTCACATGCACAAAATCCCATCTGATTACAAATAAAAAGGATTAGATTTAAAGTCCTGTTTGGTATAAAAATGATTTAGTGCACAAGGGCTTGGGAAACCAAAGTTCAGCAATCAAGAGCCTGATCTGGAAACGGCACAAACAATTCATTAGGTAAGCACAGAATTCTGCATTTGTACTTACAATCTCAGGATATTCCGAAGCTTTTAGCCTTAAGAAAATTTCAGTGGGGATTTTTATTTAACACCAGGCTTATCTTTGGTTTGGCTTAAACTGCTAGTAGGGACTATGCAAACTGGTTAATAACAGGGGTTCTTCATTCCGATATATGATCTGTCTGCCTTATCTATTTTTCCCTTGTCCATAGATGATCTAGAAGCCTCTCTGCTGTATGTTGTCACTGCCATTTTTTTTTTGAACCACAGCATAATATTTAGAGTACACATCCATCTCCATATCTGGACTTCACTCAGACACCCCCTAAGCCCTCTTTCAATTTCTTTGCTATGTACTCCAGTGAACTGCAAACAAACAGATCATTTTCCTGATGGTGATAAGGGCAGTAATAGACTTTACTTCATTGCCTAGTGCCCTTCAGATACGCTTCCTCCAAAACTCCTCAGCAGAACAAATATAGTTACTGAATTTGGTTACTGGTACACAATGAAATAATCGTGAAATAACCCAGTTACATGCTTATAATATAGTTAACTCATACAGCAAGTTGCGCACAATCGCAAATGCAGTTAGGCAGAGAGAATGAAATTAAGGGTTAGAGGTAAAAGAGAGGATATGTCTTTAGACGTGATTTGAAATGAAAAGCAGACACCCTCAGAAGGGCATGCAAAGATGTCACCAGATGATGCCCGAGGAAGAGTCTTCCTCTTGTCAACCGCAGCAAAACTGGGCAAGGACAGAAGGAAGGGCACATGCATCAGCTATCTATCTCACATGCCCCTTTCTCCCTTTCTGCTGTGGCTGTCCTGCAGTACTTCTGTCCTGCCCCCTGGCCTTGATAATTGCTGTGTAGCTGGCCTTTTAGCTCTCTTTGGATTAACCTCATAAAGCATCTCTAGCTCTCCTGTCTTTTAACACTGCTCTGGTCCTATCATCTCCGAGCCTCCCGTTAATTACTGAGGTGAGGTAAGTGTTGCTCTCTTAGCTGGGCACTCGTGGCTTTGTCATACCCTTTGTTCAAGGCCGACTACTCAGAGTGAACCCCAACACATCCATACCATTTGTAATGCAGAATCTCAGGTTCCACCTGGAACACATTGAGTTAAAGTCTGTATTTTAACGACATCTCAAGATGAATGGCACGCATACAGTGTTTGAGAAGTACTGTTCCAGACAAACCGAAGTGCACACACTCTCTCCTTACTTTCCTTTTATTGTGCTCATCCCACCAGCTCCAAATTCCCTCAGTACCTGTCCATCCATTCATATAATCCTCTCACGACCATTTCAAATGTTATATCATCCATGGGACCTTTCCCAAGTATCCCATAGAAGGGAATCCAACCTTTAGACTAGTCACACGTCCCTTTTAACAGAATTGCCCCTTCTAGATGACAACTTTATCTATTTCCTTTGATTTAGTCCTGTTGGCTCTAGAGGATTGGTCTAAGGCTGAGGAAGCAACACTGTAGTAGTTCATACAGTGGCTGGCCAGCTAACTTAGTCTCTCTTCATTTTTATGAAACCAGAGAAGGTGGTTACCAGTGATATTAAAACTGAAGACTAGAGTTAGTCAATGTTAGGAGAGGTCATGTAAATCATGTTATTCAGAAGCAGAAATCTTGAGTAATCCCTGGCATTGAAGACAGGAAGACAGTCAATGTGCTGATGGACCAGCAGAGATAGAGGCACAAAGAATAATAGGATTCTACACCTACCCAAGTTTCTGATGACTTTCCACTACCAGATTCTGGGTTTCATAATTGCCTTCTCTAAAGCCCATTACTCTTGAAAATTCAAGAAATCTCCATTCCCAGTAGCCAAACTAGCTTGGTTTAGAGCAGCCTAATAGAGCTTGTTCCATCCATGACTACTTCTTTAGGAATGTGGTCCTCATTCTAATTGTCTATTTCCCAGCCTTACCTGGTAATACTTGTACTACTATAATCCCAGCCATTAACCAATTGTAAAATGGGGTACTCATCTGTGAATGTCTACAATGTGTGCTTCAGCATAGTAGTGGAATTGACTATAATTGAATTCCAAGGAAGCAAAGTATTCCAGTGAGGAGATCTTGAAAGAAGGCTTTATCATTAATAAGGGTAACTGAGCTGTAGCATGCCCAGCATCTAACAGAGGTCTCAAGTGCACTGCACCAACAAGCCAGCACATATTTTTCATACAGCTTATTCAGGATCACAGAAGCAAAATTAGTGATTCTTCTCTCTCAAGAACCTGATCTCAGTCAACTCTGTTTTATCAGTAAAATGACTTCTTATAGCGAGTTGATTGTACAAATCATGTTTTCAAGTGTCAGCAATCTTTCTATTTAATCCCCTCTTGGTTGCTTTTAAATAATAAAGGGCAAATGATGTTCATAGAATGATGGATCTCTACAGATTGTTGGAAAGGCTGCCTTTCAACAAGGGTCTGGGGAGGCCTATGGATGTGTGGAGCAGAAGGTGTCTGCAAGAGAGAAACATGCATATTGAGAAATGCGTCTGATCATATGTGCTTTTCTTTCAGCATGGGGTGTCATGCTGAACCTGATAATTGTCATTATTCTTGTTTGGATGAAGACAGACATGGAGCCCTAATTTTACAAGTCTCTGGGGATTTCTTTTCCTTCTCTTAACTCCCTCTTGGAAAATACCACCCTCCAGACTCAGAGGCTTCATCTGCTTTTAAGCTAGAAGCTTCTTCTTTAATGGGTTTGTGACTCACAGGGCCTGGGTGATGGTTGCTTTTTCTGTGTATAGAACTATAATCCTTCTCAATTATCAAAGACATAAATTACTATTATTTCCCTACCAGATCGAACATCTCGCTTAAATATGTGAAAGAAAAATTGTTGGTTGTCTGGTGAATTCTCCTCTTGGAAAAACTGCCTATTCTTAATCTACAAGTTCAATGAAAGTTCAAAAGTTTATCAGTGCAAACTCCATATTCTAATAATTCATTATCCGGCTTCTGTAGCCATATCAGGGGACTCTGGGTTGAGACATTTGTGTCTCCTCTCCCATGTAAAAGTAATCAAACAGCACATTTCCTGGGCATATCACAAATACCTATTGATCATAATCAGAGCCCAGATGGTATGAAAGAGCTTGGCTGACACACAGTCCCTAGTGTCAATCACATGAACAAATTGATTTTGACTGCTTGGCCACATTTCTCCTACCCAAGCAGAATTCCATTTGCTACTGCTGTTTGGAGAATTTTGAGCAGACAGCATTTCTGAAGGAATGCTATAGTCCAAAGTTATTGTAGAGGTAAGCTCCATTAACAAGAAAATGTTGATTTTTTTTTTTATTAAAGATGTACTCCATACTTAACTTTACCATAAAAAAGTCAGTATTTTTCTCTGGTGTTCAAAGAGTTCTCATCAATTTCAAATATACTCCATTTCATGTGTACTAATTAGGGAAATTCTGATTTACATTTTTTTTCTGTGACACATGAAGTAGTAATGAAGGAGTATCGACACTTTTCTCTGACCAGGATTTGTTTTCCTGCTCTTTTTTTTTTTGGATTAGTAATTTTCATTGGAAGTACGAAATGCTTACATCATCCATCTTTCCTTTATGACATGGTCATAGAGCTAGATGCTGGAGGATAGCATAGGAAGAGAGAGCTAGCTGCCCCTAATACTATTACAATCATTAAAAAACCTCTGTGAGAGCCAGATAAGAAAAGATCTTCTTTGATATTATCCATTACTGTGCATTACTTTACTGCTTCATACATCAAAGGTGCCATGACAAATTCAATGGGAAATGGGCCTGACATTCTATCAGGGTACGAAGGGGTCTGGAATGTGAGTGAAGGATAGCTTGGGAACCAAACTCTTCTGCTCTCCTTATCTGAGTCTGCAGGGCCAGGCTGGCATGTTTCCCACATAGTCTTTCTTTCTTGTCACTCACCTAGCCTACACCTTTTCTAACCAATGGGTTCTCACCTGTCTTCTCTTACTGATAGTAGCAGGAGCCAGGTGATGCTTCTAGGTTGCTTTTCTTTGAACACTTAAACCTGCTTTGCAGCCATCATTGACTATACAAAGGACACTCGACTCCAGGGAAATCAGTCCAGAGATAAGTCTAATCCAGCTAGATTCCTCCTCTTCAGAACCCAGAACTCCAACTTGAAATGGGAAATATATCAGTCACGTAGGAATCAGAGGCCACACTGGCCTGGAGCAGCCATTTTCAGACATACTTATTTTAATGAGTCAGTGAAGAGAGTTCATCTGTGCAAAAAGGTGAGAGATCAAAGATAGAAAAATGATGGAAGACCTCAGGCCCCTGTCAGCATCAGAGGGCAGCCCTGGCTCTGGGTTTGGAGTGTCAGGCAGGTTAGACTTGCAAGAAGCCAGCTCCCTACTGTTTAGGGAACTTTTATGCCTGCCTGTTGTGTTCTTTGTTTTTAAGACAATGCCCTGAAGGAACTTATGTCCTTCAAAAGCACACATGCCTGGACAGCAGAGTGTCTTCTCAGGGAGCTTCTGATAGGCATAGCAGTGTCTCTCCTCTGCCTGGTCCAATGCTTTGGACCATGAAGATTCTGATAATCCCGAAGATGAGGATACTTTCATTTTCCTAACTAAAGACTGTCCCACAGCAGACGGTGCCTAGAGTAATGTGCCCATGTGTTCAGCCTTCCCACCTTGCCTTCAAAGCCCTGCTTCTTGCTATGATCACCTTTTTTTATCTAGCACTGACATCTCATTAAGCCATTCCACTTTACTCCTTATTTCTTGTGGTAGAGTACATTTGGCTGCACGTGGATTTTGGTGTTGTTTTCATTGAGGGAACTAAGCCTCACTCCCACTCTCTGGAACATAGGCTGACTCTTGTGATCTGTTGGAACATTTGAATGCAATCAACGTGACACTTGGTGCTGCCCAGGTCATAGGAAGACTTGCAGGTTTTTTGTTTTTGTTTGTTTGTGTATGTGTCTGCGCGCGCGCACCTCTGGGAACACTATCCTGGAAATCTAAGCTGTCTTGTTAAAAAAATAAATGGTAGGATCCGAAGTTGCCATGCTATGAGGAACCTGAGACATGGTGGATCAGAGAGCAAAGAGAAGAGAGAAAAGGGAGAGGAAAGAGAGGACACATTAGAAGCAAGATGGAAGAGAGAGAAGGAGAGGAAGAGACTGAAGGCATAGGCAATCACATGTAGAAGACATCTTGGAAATGATCCCTCTAGCCCAGATGTTAGCTCATAGATCCAAAATCAACTACCCAGGTAATCAGAATATTCCCAGCCATTCAGCCTCCTGGCCTTTCCTTACACTCTCCTGCCCAAGGATGCCCTCTTTCTTCTCTTCCACCTCCAACTACTCTGATTATTCTTCTGTGACAGTTTGGCTGAAGCTGCCCTGAGGACCACTGCTATGCCATCTGTTTACTATTGTTCCCCAAAGCTAGAGGGCAGATCCTATTCCCTTTTCAAGTCTCTGGGCATCTGGGTCGAATGGAGTCAATGTAAGCTGATGCTCATACATGCTCTTGTCTTGAAGCATTTTGACCTCATTACTTTAAACCAAAAACATATCGACATTAGTAAAAAACGTTTGTCTTTAGTTGCAGTTTTGATTTGGTGCTTTGGATTTTGAGAGTCTCATTTTTTTAGACTAAGTGCATGTGCTTTACGTTTTGAGGATGACTGAGGAAAATAACCTCAGTGAGCATGCAAAGAAATTTAACACAGCTACTCGTGGCGGTGCACACCTGCAATCACAACACTTGCCACACTGAGGCAGGAGGGCCAAGAAGAGTTTAAATCATAGCAAGTACTAGACAACAGCAACAACAAACCGACAAAAAGGTGATTCCGTGCAGCATACGCAGTAGGCAGGATCAAATGACATGTTTGCTCATCAATACATGCCTGAGTCATTTATGGGCAGCCAGCAGCAAACTCTAGGTTTGTAGTTTAGTTCTAACTTGGATGAGCCAGTGTCTTTTAACCATGTCACTTGTTTATAAAACCCATCTCATTTGGATTTCTCTCATCCCACTGAAGCGAACTTTCCCACGTTCTCAGAACAATCTCTCCTGCCCCCACTCTTGCCTCTTGCTTTCCATTTCCACGTACCCTTTGGCTCCTCTTTCATACACAGCATTCTTCTTCGGAGTGCTCAGAAAACTCATTAGCGTCCAGCCTCCTCAATTAGGCAGAATAAACATGCATTACTCAGAATGCACCACAGCAGAAATCGACGGAGTTCAAGAGAAGTGTTGGCCCAGCACCCAGGGATTTGACAAGAAGTTTATTTCCCTTCAATCAAATTCAGCTCACATCCCTCTGTATCTTTCTATATAAGTAATTAAAGTCTTATCTTCTGTTTTCAAAGGATCACTGCTTTCTTTTTTGTATGCAGTTTCCTCTATATCCATGGATACACTTATCTGTTACTGTATGTGTACCATTCATTTGTGGGATCATCTGCTTGCTGTTAGATTTTCCCACTTTATTTAGTCTTACAATCATAAAATCAGCAACATGAATAACAGGGGAGCTAAAAGAGATCTCTTTTGCAATGGCACCAATAGGACATACTTTAGATGTTCAAGTTCTCAAATAATTCTTTTTTAAAAAAACTCTTGAAGTTAACTCCCCTCTCTCTAATAATTGTCATGGTATAAATTCTAACTATTCCCTGCTCTCAGGCACATGGGACAGGGACACAGGAACATTCCCCACCTTCTTCTATTCGTGCTCAGAGGTCGTGACTAAGATAAATAGATTTTAGAGAAGCCTTGGTGTGGGTGTGCTCCAAGTAGGAGGAATTTCATGTCCCAGTCGTGTCTGCTGAACACCTAGCTTATCAGAGACTTTGCAAAGTTTGTACCTTGACTCTTAAAGGGAAGCTGTGACTAAGGTCAGAGTGTGATACATCTCTGGTAAATCTCTGACAGGACAGTGTGAAGGCACTCGCACACTGAAGTGAAAAGTTCAAATACAGTCGTTGCATGTGGGCGAGGAAGCAGCAGCTGAAGGCTTCACTGGAGCAGCTTCTGCAGATGTGGTGACCAGACAGAAACTATAGCATACCTGTGTGCTCATGCACACACAACAACATACTTACATACACTCCCTATTCAATCTGTTGATAAGGATTTTCTTTTCCTCATCAGAAGGGTGAGTGGTGACCCTGTCTTCAGTTCCTTAGCAACAAGCTGTCACATCATCCTTGTTACATCCTGGTCAGCTGCAAGGGGAAGGAGTGTGGAGTGGCGATAGGGAAAAATCCTTATTTCAATAACAAACGTGTGTGCAAGAAGCAGAAGGGCTGCATGAGAAGGCAGGTCAAGGAAGATGCACTTGAACAAGTGTCTTTTATTAAGGTTTAGGTGGTCACAGGGGTCCCCCTTTACCTTCTTTTTTATTGAATAGTTTCCCTTTGATCCTTGAGTAACTAGAGGGAAACCAGCACTTGACATTAACCTGGGACTTAGGATCCCTTTGCTTAACTGTCACGCAGGGGCACTGCCAGAGGAGGGCCTTGCCTCTGCCGTGGAGGATGCCCAGTTTTATTTCCCAGTTGGGCTTTCCCACCCATCTTCTGGATGGGATGAGGATGAACAGCGGAAGCAATCATCCCACATAGAACACGAAGTTTTCATTCTCTCCTGTGACTGACTGCAGAGACAATGGTCCGCAGCTACTGGGGGCATATGAGGGGTTGGTTACCCCAACAATAATAATCCTAATAAAGGGCAGAGGTCACCAGACACCCAGGATCCTGACAATTAGACTTTCTTTCCTTTCCTTGTTCTATGTGTTGGGAATGAGGTAGAGATTATTTCTTTATATTTGGCTTTGTGGAGTATATTCAGTTATGAAGTTAGGAGTGGTGTGCACAGGTAAGGTGCTGTGCCGAGCATACCCAAGGCCCCTGATTCAGTCTCAAGGACTGAAGCCAAAACCAAGCCACTGAAATGAAAAGAAAGTGTGTGTGTGTGTGAGGGGGGGATGAGGCGGAAGAAGGCAGTGAAGAAATCTTTTTTGAAAGAGGAAAACACAAGGGGGGGGGACGTAGGTGGGTGTTCTGAGAAAGCAAAGACTGAACAACCCTGAGCATTAAAACAACAATTGAACCAATGTAATTCACCCAAATTCCCCGCTTCCATATTTAAATGTCTGATCACTCATTCAGTTCCAGAAGAGACATGGTGTTTGAAGGCCTCTCTGTAATGATTTTACCCTGCTTCAGATTATTTGACATCCAGGGGGAGAGTGTGCATTCTGTGTGAAAGCACACAGAAAATGTATTGGAGCACAAATCAGAAGAATGATTACCACACTCACACTGTGTACCCAACACCGGGTCCCCAAGACTCCCATTCTGTTTGCCTTGGCACTTTTTCTTTAGCCGAGCCTTGGTTGGACTGGAGAGGAGAAACAACAGCAACCCACAAAACCCTCAGCAGAGAGCAGAGGGCTACGGAAATGGATGGCCTGCAAGGATCCAAATCTTTCAAAGGCTTGGCGCTGCCAGCTTCGTTGTGGGGAACCTGCTGGCAGAGGTCTCCCTAGGCTCCCATGGAGGTCTTTGCAGTGTGTTTGTCAGGACATGCCTGGCCATTTGTAGGAGGGGCAGCTCTACTCTCATCTCAATTTCCAGCAGGTTTGCCTTCAGCAGATAATGAAAAATGGTATTTCCACAAAGTGAAGAAAGAAAGAAAAAAAAAAAAGCATTGTTTCTCTAGCACATTACGCTTTGCCCTGCTCAGGAGACAACCGTTCATAGCCTGCAAAAAGAATTATCTATATAGCTTACCGTGCACGGCAGAAAAGTTGCAATGTGTCTTTAAAAGCGCTGTCTCCACATGGTAAAATCCCCATCTCTCCTGCTCCCGCTGACAGAATAGCTGCTGTTTATAAGCAAATCCACTCAAGACCTTAATGATGACCCAGAACAAACATCTGACATTTATCAGCTTTCAAGCTCTTCTGTGTTTAGGCATGAATTGTTCATTTCTATGCCTTTTGTATCCGGCCTGAAGGAAAGACAAATGAAACAAGGGATGATTTACATTATCAATGGAGGCAGAGGTTGTGCCTGTGTTTATCTGATCCTCTTTTTATTGTATAACACAGCTAGTGAGATAACCAGCCTGCTACACAATGACCATTCACCGTGAGCATCCCACCCTCTCCATTTCCATGTTGACTTTAATTTTAAAATATATTTAAAAAGCAGATCCTACGTAGTAACACAAGGCTCCTTTGGTTCAGGTGCAAGGGAGAAAGATGATGGGCTCTGATTTAGTGTCAGGTTCCGCCTCTCTGTGTCTCCACAGAGTCTGCAGAAAGTCATCTGTAACTGGGGCTGTCCCCTGACTCACACCAGGATTGGCATTGCACTTCATGAGGATGGGGAGGATGCTTAGCTCAAGCTGACCTTGAATTCTCTGAAAAGTGCCCGAAACTTGGAGCAAACCTACCAAGCATGAGGAAATGTGATGTGTATGCATGGGCTTAGAGACTAGGAAAGCTTGCTTTTCTCTCTATGAAATAAACCAGTCTTCTTGGTTAGCATGGAGGAGAGCTTGTGCAATCCATTCTAGGTCTTTAGGACAACCCATACTACATTTGCACATGATGCTCCAGGACTAAATTCAATAATTTTTCTCCTCAGGACAAAAGTACCTATTATTGTGCAGGAGGAATTGGTTGGTCTCTGGAAAAAAGAAGCTGGGATTTTCCCACTTCTGGATATGAAAGTCTTGAAGGTTGTCGCAGTCCCTTTGTAGATGGACCTTGTGGAGCTCACAGAGGTGCTGTGGTAGTGGCTTTAGAAGCTGGAATGGCCCCAGTACCACATTTCAAGTCCTATTTCGACCTGGCTCAAAAGCAAGGGGCGGGAAGATCTTCAGTACTAGGAAGATAGAAAAGATGTATTTGTCATTGTTGCACTGACTAACTACAGCTACAGAATCTGGAAATAAAAATGCACAAGAGCTTCAAAGATGAGAGCAGGTAAATTGAGGAAAGAGGCTAGAATGTGGAGTATGGCTAATTTGGAGTATTGGTGATGAACTTGCCTTTATTTTTTGTTGCTGTTGTCGTTTTGTTTTTGTTTTCCTAGTTCTTCTGTTCTGAACTCAGTGCAGGATGAAAACAAGAAATGGACACCAGGGAATAGGGAGATGGTGTGGTAGGGTGGGCTTCAGGAGTCAGAGAAGGACAAAACTAAGAAAACATAAAAATCTACCACTTCTTTTTCATCTTCAATGTTCCCTCATGCCACCACTCCTAATCAACAACAACAACAAAACATTTCTTCCTTCCTTCCTTCCTTCCTTCCTTCCTTCCTCTCTCTCTCTTTCTTCCTTTCTTTCTTTCTTTCTTTCTTTCTTTCTTTCTTTCTTTCTTTCTTTCTTTCTTTCTTTCTTTCTTAAAAGAGGCAATGAGGACAAAGGAAAAATAAAGACTGGAAATGAAGAACAGAAAAGCAGTAGAAGAAAAATGAAAGGAACACAAAAGTTGACTCTTCATGAAAATCACTAAAACTGGTAGCTTCTAGTAAGATGGAAAGAGGAAGCAGGAGGAAGAGGGGGTGGGAATGGATAGGGAAAAGGTCAATTATCTCTATATATGCTATAATTACAATCAAAATCCCAGCAAGAATGTTTATAAATATATACAAGGAGATTCTAAAATGTTTAAGGAGATTACTATTTCCCTGACTGTAGGTTCCTGGCAGCCTTGCTAAGGATTGGTTCTAGTCTCTTCCAGAGCTGATATGTCTTACTAGTCTACTTATTGAGTTTTTAAGCACTGCCATAATACTTTAAGTTCTGCTCTTTGCTATACCTTTTTAAATTGGGAAGGTGGTTTTTTTTTTTTTTTTTGGTTTTTCGAGACAGGGTTTCTCTGTATAGTCCTGGCTGTCCTGGAACTCACTCTGTAGACCAGGCTGGCCTCAAACTCAGAAATCTGCCTGCCTCTGCCTCCCAAGTGCTGGGATTAAAGGCATGCTTCACCACTGCCCATCGGGAAGGTGCCTTTTATCCATCCCTCCACAACATTGATTTGAATGCTTATGATCTTCTGTAGTTTCCTATGAATTTCATATTATTTTTACTAGCTTTAAAAAAATGAAATTAGGATTAAGACTTTGGCTAGAATTATGTGCATAGATAGCGTTTTGGTTTTCTTCTTCTTCCTCCTCCTCCTCCTCCTCCTCCTC
>NW_022196914.1:67908555-67963865 GCF_008632895.1 Mastomys coucha | reverse complement strand
TTTGAGGCAAGCTACAGTCCAGGCTAAACTCATTCTGTAGCTAAAATTGGCCTAAAATTTGTAGTGTTCCTCCTCGCTCAGCCTGCTGAGTACAGGATTATAGGAAAGGGCCACTGTGTCTGGTTTCCAGACAGCTTTATGTGGCATGGAAACTTTAAGAGTAGACTTCTAATTCATGAGTGGGAAATGCCTTACATTTTTTTTGTGTGTTCTTTGCTTTCTGCCACCAGTGTTTTGTGGATTCCAGTGTACAAGTCTTCCATTTCCTTGGTTACATTTATTTCTAAGCATTTTTTTTGTGTGTGCTATTGTAAGAGGATAGCTTATTGTGTTTCTTTCTAGATACTTAGTGTACAGAAATAGAACTGAATTGTATATGTTGTTTTTATATCCTGCAGTGTTGCTGAAATTAACTATTTGTTATTTTATAGTATCTTTAAGGGATTCTACAATAAGATTCTATCATCTGGAGAGGTAATTTTATTTTTTTCCATTATTCTATTGATGTTTTTTTCTTCTTTCTCTTGACTAGCTCTTTGTAGGGCTTCCAGTTTCAGGCAGAATAAAAACAGTAGAAAGCATGGGCATGTTTGCTTAGGTCTTCATCATATAAGCAAGGCTATGGTTTGTCACCTATGACCGCAATGTTAGTTGTGAGATTTCCACATACATGGCCTTTTGTTGTGTAGAGGCAAATTTGTTTTATATCTACCATGTTGCTATTTTTAGCCACAAAATGGTATTGGATTTTGTTGATTGCCTTTTAAATATCTACTGAAATGATAGTGTATGTGGTTTTTGTCACTGGCTTTTCTGACACATATCTCACATTAATTGGTTTATATTCATCCAACATCCTTACATCCAAAAGGTGAATCCCAGTTGATTATGGTTTATGATATTGGCCTTCTCTATGCAAAATGAGGATTATTATACTATACACAAAAATTGATGCACATTGGATTAGAGAAGTAAATGCAAGGCCTGAAAATATAAAATTTCTGAGAGAGAAAGAAGAGAGAGAAGAGAGAGAAAGAGAGAGAGAGAGAAAGAGAGAGAGAGAGAAAGAGAGAGAGAGAGAGAGAGAGAGAGAGAGAGAGAGAGAGAGAGAGAACAGTTATAAGTTTTGGCAATGGCACAAGCAACAAAAACAAGTATAGACTTACAAGACTGTCACATTAAAAACATTCTGTATAATAAAGAGTGGGAAAAGGCAATCTACATAGTGGGAGAAAATATCCCCTAAGTGCCTATCTGATAAGAGATTCCTACAATCTACTGGCTAAACAAATATAAACAAAAATAAAATAGTTTATTTTAAAAATAGGCAATGAACTTGAGTAGACATTCAAAATGATAACCATCAAGAAAATGGAATTCAAAACTACAATGAAACCAATAGATACAAAGAAGAAAATGGATTCAGTGGGTTATATTTATATATTTGTGCACACACACACACACACATACAGATACATGTTTGTAATGATAATCAAAGCAAGAGAGGGTATGACACGGGAGGTGCTGGAGGGAAGAGAGGGAGAGTATAAGGTGATGTAATTTTACTTTAATTAAAATATATTTTTAAAAGGAATAAGAAGATATGTAATTGCAGGTTGACTATTTAAAAATTGATGTATACTATAAAAATAAAAGATTGAAATACGAAGATATGCTTTAAAAGCCTACAATGAGATAGCACCTCATATCTTTTGAGATGGTGGTTACCAGATAGGAGTTAACTCATGTTGGTGAGAATATGGAGATACTAGAACACTAGCACACTGTTGGCAGTGTTGTTAAATAGGATATCTACTATGAAAAATAATGTAGAGGTTTTCAAAAATATAACTAGCTTATGTTCCAGCAATCCCATCTCTGGATATTCAAAAGTAATAAAATCAGAATCTTAAAGATACTTCTATATCCCTTTGATCACTGTAGTATATTCACAGTTTCCAAGGTATAGAAACAACCTAAAATTCCTTTAGATAGATAGCTAAATATGACTATGCACACACACATACACACACACACATACATATATACATATACAGTTTATTAGGACATTTAGATTATTATATACATATGCAATATGTTATTACTTATCCCTGAAAAAGAAGAAAATCCTGTCACATTGATAATGTATCTGAACCTAGATTGACACAAATTAATCACAGAATGTCCAACCCTATGTGACTTCACACACATTGACTTTTTAAATTAAATTATAAAATCACAGTTGGTTGTACATTTTTTTTTTAAAATGGCTTGAACAAAAGGAAAATGTCAACAAAACTAAGTGCTGGCGAAAACATAGAACCAAGGGAGTTCTCATCCGTTGCAGGTGGGAAGACAACACAGAACAGCCCGGGAACGTCAAGCAATCACTTATGCAGTGAAACATTTCTGAGCACACTACTCTGTAATGCCAGCTACTAGCTTATACTAGAGTATATCCAGAGAAATGAAAACTTAGGCTCTAACAAAAGCTACACACAAATGTTTTCAGAGGTTCACTCCATAATTGCCCAGACCTGGACATAATCCAAGTGTCCTTCAATGGCTGAATGGGTTAACAAACTATGGTGCATTCATAAACTGGGATATTTATTTAGTGATTAAAAGCAACTGATTGGAGGAATCTCAGAGGCTTTTGGAAAGGCATTCCCTAGTGAAAGAGTCCCATCTCAAAAGATTACTTAACTATATGGTTCTGTTTATGTGGCTGTCTCATGTGTTAGTGGAAACTGAGAGACTACAGGGATGTCATACTGGAGGTTTAGGCAGTGGAGCCGGCTGCATTCAGGTTGATATGGTGGCTGTGTGCATGCATATGAGCTCTGAGATCCACAGGTCTGTACTTGTGGACATGATGATTAACAGGTAAGGCTGGAGACGTGGCTTAGTGGCTAAGGGCCACTGTGCTCCCAGAAGACCTGAGTTTGGATCCTATAGTACTAGCTTCTAACCATCTGTAAATTCCAGGGCATCTAACACCCTCTTGTGGCCTCTGAGGCACCTGCATGTATGCACACACACACATGCACACACACAGACATATAAATAAATTTTTAAAAAAATCTTAAAAAGGAAAGAAGTCATCTAAATGTCAGGCATAATGATACATACACGCCTTTAATCCCAGCACTTAGAAGGCAGAGAGACAGGTGGGTCTCTGTCTAGTCTACATAATGAGTTCCAGGACAGATAGAGTTACACAGTGAGACCCTGTCATAAATCAATCAATCAATCAAACAAACAAACAGACGAATGCATTTTTAAAAGAATTAATCTATGGAGAATGGTTGTGATGTCCTTGCTCCCCAGGGAGGAGGATGGCTGCATGTATTCCTACACTTGTGGCCCGTCACTCAGTGCTGACTCAGCTTTGATATCACTTCTTCATCAAGACAGCTGCCAAAATACCTTCCTGTTGTGTTTTATTAAAAAAAAAGAAGAAGAAGAAGAAAGAAAGAGCCAGGATATGTTTGGTAGAAGTGCAGTATGGTAAGGTGGGAGGGAGTGCCTCTATGGGCCTATGCTGAGGCATCCCTTCCCCCTGAGGGACCAGCCATATGATGGATATAGTATGGAACAGAGTTTATTTAGGGCATGCGGAGGGGAGTTGAGAAGGGAGTAGAGACAGAGAAAAGAGAGAGAGGGTGGGGAGAGGGAGAAAGGGAGAGAGACAGAGACAGAGACACAGAGAGACACACAGAGAAGAGAAGAGAGGAGAAGAGAAGAGGAGAGGAGAGGAGAGGAGAGGAGAGGAGAGGAGAGGAGAGGAGAGGAGAGGAGAGGAGAGGCTGGCCAGTAACACATGGAGAGAAGGAGAAGGGGCAGAGAGAGAGGACAGAGCATAAGAGAGCAAGGAGGGGACAAACAGCTCCTTTTATAGTAAGCCAGGTGTTACCTGGCTGTTGCCAGGTAACTGTAGGGCAGAGCCTAGAAGGAAAGCTAACACCCCCAGTTTTCAACCAACCCCCCTCAACCAATGAACTGACAAAAGAGATAAAAGCAGAAAGATCTTTGATCCCTCTCTCTTGTTTCTTTCAATCCCACATGCAAATCATCACTGAGCATTTGCCAGTGTTTCATCCAGAATAGGTCCTGAGTCTATACAAACCAGGCTACTGCCATCTTTGGCTTCAGACGTGGCAGTGACTTCCTTGCTGCCCTTGTTCTCGATCACTGTCTCTTCCCAACACGGGAATCACAGTAAATCCCATGTAAACAAATGTCATGTCACTTGTCCACATGCAACCCTTCCAAAGCTACCTAGTATATTTAGAAGAAAATCAAAGACTCTTTGGTGAATTAAATAATAAATAAGTCCTGGCTGTGGGTTCACTACCCACTTCAATGTTCTGTGTTCCCGAAAGACACACACACACACACACACACACACACACACACATTTTTATATGCCTTAAGCATTTCAATCGCTGGGCCACTGCCTAATCTCTACATGGTTAATCCCAAGTTATTACTTACTAAATTTTATGTTCTACCTTGGCTGCTCTGAACCCACAGTGCTCTGGGCCACACCCTCCAGACTCCTTCACATGGCTGCCATGCCTCTCTGTTCTGCATTCTGTTCTGCATTTGTGTCTTTACTCTCCTGGCATTATGGATCTCTTCTTCCTCATTCCTTTCCTGGTCCCAACCTGGGAATCCTAAGGTCTCACCTCTCTATCTGCTCTGCCCAGCTATTAGCTGCTGACATCTTTATTTACCAGTCCGAACCATCAGGGGGCAGGTTCCCAGAAGCTAAATGCAGATGCTTGTGTAAGCAGTTTTGGGGACCCAAATTAACATTAGAGTACAAGTAACATTAGGCCAAACCTCCAGAGGCCTCCAGTTTGGCACCACCCACTTCTGGTTGCCCAGTTGTTCCCTTACCCACTCCTTACTCCCTGTTGCACTGTGTTCCAGTCTCAATGGAATACGTCATGCTTAGCCCCTCCCCAGTATTGTTTTCTCTGTCAGGAGATGTCCTTTCCCATGGATCTGTCCAGTTCCTACTTCCAATCATTTAAGACCTCAGTCAAATCGTTCCCCATAAAGAGTGTGCTGAATAACACCCTGCCCTGACCCTCCCAGCCCCCTGAGAGTTCTGCTCTCACTGTCGCCTCTTCTCTCTCAGTCCTTATCTTTGGCTATCCTAACTCTCCATTCTCAAGAGGCAAGCTCACCTCACTGCCCAACCCCTGATGACTCCTCTAGAGTTATTCTGCCTTGTGTTGGGGAGCATGCCAAGCATGTTTCTGCCCTGGAGTCTTGGCACTTTCCTTACCTGCTCCTGGAAGACATTCTTCCATATAGCTTCCTGCTGTGTGTTCTGCTCAAATGTCACTTATTTAGACACCTTCCTGTCTATAAAATACCAGGTTCTTTCTCGCCGCTCATTCCCCTTTATTTTCTGCAGCATTTGTAACAATCTGACTTGCGTGTATATGTTTATTTGTTTCATGTCACCTATCTCTTCTTCCCAGGCTGGCAGACACAAGAACGAGGACTTTGTTTTGCCCATCACTGTCTCTTTTTGAGCTCCTCAACTTCCCTCCAACTGATGTAAGCTTGACAGGTTTGGGTGCAGGGAGGAGCTGTGGATATCAGGAGCTCTGCAGGCTACCTGCAGCCTGTCTGTTGTTCCTCCTCTGTCTTTATCACCTAGGTACATGCTTCCTCCGGGCAGTGACCACGAGGCAGCCCCAGAATATAATGGTTTAAGATGAGTGGATAACACAAATAAAACAATAGAGGCCTTGGGATAGTTAGAGAGGCTTTTCCAGTCTTTAAGATGAGCTTTCCAAGTGTCATAGCCCGAATGTAGATTAGTGGCGTTCACTCTGTGCAGGAGGGAGACTCCATTGGAAGCTATTTCTGACATTCAAAATTCCTGTGTAGTTTAAAAAAAAAAAACAGTACTTGATGGTTTTCTACTATGCTAAGGGCCATAATGTACTTTCACAAGGCCTCTACTGTTTCCTCTGACCATTCCACTTGCTCTTGGCCTCTTCCTTCAAGTCCTCCTGCATATATTTTCCCTGTCTGTCAATAGCATCTACTCCAAGAGCTTTGTCCATTTGGATGACTCTTCTTGTTCAAGCTTTGTGTTATTGACACTTCCTTGCCTTTCCCATCTCATCTTAAGCCTTGCTTCTTGAAGAGAAGCCTCTGTGACATTCAGAAAAATCCAAGTTCTATATAAGACTTTTAAGCTGCTTAACCCCTCCCCTGAGTGCCCTGAGTCACAGTAACTTGGCATGTATGCTGGGTAACTATGATCTCCAACTTGACTGGCTTGAGAGATTCCTTGAAGAACAGCAAAGCACATTTCTAGGTGCATCTACCAGGGCATTTCCAGAGACAACTGACAAGTAGGACAGCAATGGAGGGTGAAAGACCCATGCTGAATGTGAGTGACATCATCCAATAGGCTGGGTCTGCATAGAATAAAAATGGAAAAAGACAAAGCCAGAGAATGTGTGCAAAGTCCACTCTTCTCCAGTGAATCCATCAATTACAGCAGCCATCACCCATGGATAGCCAGCTCTCAGCTCTTTGGCCTTTCAGCATAGACTCACTGGATAGCTCTCTGGGGAGCTTCCAGGCCTCCAGGCCTTCAGGTCTTAGACTGAGACAGCATCACTGGTCCCCAAGATCTGAGGCTTTCAGACTCTTGGATTGAGTTCTCCACCTTGCAAACAGCATGTTGGATGGTCCTCTCTTCAGGATTCAGTGGCCCTGGTACATTTCTCTTTATAATTACACACACGCTCACTCACTCACTCACTCACATGCACACACACTCATACATGTATATGCACATACACACATGCACACACATACACAAAAACACACACACGAACACATAAATGAAAACACACATACACAGACACATAGTCACACTCACATGCACACAAACATATATGTATATGCACATGGACACACACAAACCACACATACACACACACACACATATACACACATCCACCTCTTTGACTAATAAAGTGTGTATTTCATTTACTATTTCCTCCACATACCCATAAGAAAAGAGTTGTGGTTCCCTTTGTCTACCATTAAGTCTTCTGGAATCTGTCATGATGTGGCATGGAACAGTTTTCAATAAATACTTATCAAATAGGAATATTTGTTCATGGGACAAGAGTGGCTCATTTTTCTGTACAGTCCCAGTGCCAGGATAAAGTGGCAAGTGCTTTATTAGTTGTTCTCAAGCTGTGGGTCACAACCCCTTTGGGGGTCGCAGATCAGATATCCTGCATGTCAGATATTACATTATGATTCTTAACAGTAGTAAAATTACAGTTATATGGAGTAGCAACAAAATGATTTTATGGTTGGGGTCACCACAACATGAGGAAGTATAGTGGAGGGTCTCAACCTTAGGAAGGTTGGGAACCACTGGTTTAAACAAACTTCACGGTAACATATTAAGCCCTAGCCCCTTGATAGAGAGTATGAATGCTGTTATGGTCTAGAGAGAGGGGGGACTAGGGCAGGTGAGTTTCTAGAGGGAGAGGAGATAAATCCTGAACTAATGAGCCCCATCTTTGGACTTGGAGGAATCCTTACTGTTTGTTGGTAGTGTCACAGGATTAATCCTACTAGCCAATAACAGAGCTGCTGCTCAAAAGAACTTTTTGTGAACAACATTATGTGAAATTCTCTTTCTACCATTTTACTAAAACACCGCAGATGAGCGTAAGAATAGATCAGTGAAATCAGCTCACAGTCAGGTAACTTTAGAGCTGCTGTGTCCTGTTGTGAACCTCTTGACTAAGCAGTTTG
Source organism: Mastomys coucha (assembly GCF_008632895.1). Taxonomy (NCBI): domain Eukaryota; kingdom Metazoa; phylum Chordata; class Mammalia; order Rodentia; family Muridae; genus Mastomys; species Mastomys coucha. The sequence continues at coordinate 67,956,047 of NW_022196914.1, read as the reverse complement.
TGCATAGGGCAGGAGTTTCCAAGGTCCAGGTAGTACTCCCTGTTGGTGAGGGGGTGGAGTGAGTCCATCTGCGAAGGGAAAACACACTGGTCAGATGGCCATGCTAGCTTCTTACCTGAGATGCCCAGAGCTGTGCCTGCTCTGTTAGCCAATTCTTTAACCTCGGTCCTTTGAGTGAGCTTTTCTGGAGTGACTGAGTCAGTGTGTGTTAGCCTTCTTGCTCACTGGAATCATGTAGGGGAGATTTAAGTGTACAGATGTCTCAGTTCTCCCTGACACCAATTCCATTTGAGTCTCTGGGGTGAGGTCTAGCACTGGAATTACAGAGAAGCTCCTGTGTACGTGCAGCCAGAGTTGACCACACCATGAGACATATTAGTGCCAGGGATGGACTTCATTTCTCTCTCTTTCTTGTTTCCTTTCCAGTTTGCAGATAGATCAAAGGATGGTGTATATGTTGGACAGACTTCTATGATGGACACTCATGATCCTGACTCTGACACTTTTTATGCAAACTGTGTCCCTTTAGTATTGGTTAGACTTGAACTCACCTCAACTTAATCATCTAGAAGAAAATGACCAGTAGGAAGAACAGTGAGACAGGAAGTCCTGCATAATCCAAAAGTTTGTGTGATCAGTTCATAGTTAGCCCCTGCCTGTGGCATTTTAGCCTCTGGCTCTTCGTTCTCCCTGACTCTAACTCCAACTCTGAAGGGAAGATGTACGGGTTGCTGACCCATGGCACTGTGCACATCACTAACAGAACCTTCTCTCAAGGCAGCTAGTTCTGCCTATGCCTTCTTTTCACTATCTGCTGATGAGGGTGTCCTTGTCTGAACTGGGAGCTGGCATCGCAGCTTCTTCTTCTCTCAGCTGAGACAGTCTTCCTTTCACAGTGGAGTTAGAGCAGCATCCTTCACAATGTGGCCATGGAAGCTGCTTACCTGGTTGATTATGACATCTGTTACTACACTGCAGGTTCAAGCACCAGGGGCCAAGGTTGAGCTGGATGCTCTCCCTAGCTCTGGCAGATTACAACAAGCTTTCCAGACCAGCGGGGCTTCTGGCATTTCTTTAGTGGAGTCTGAATTTCTAGACCAAGCAGTCCCTGTTCCCTTCGATTTTCCCCTGGCATTAAAGGAACTGCCAGGAATTCTGTTCCATGCCCCTGGCTCAACTGCCCCCAGAGGGCCAGCAGCTCTTTTGTTGGTTTGGCTCTCTACTTAGATCATTGAAGAGACTTCAGATCCAACTGGGCACCACTCTGCATTTCATTTGTGTCTTGGCAAGGTTACCATATTATTACTTAACTCTGCTGCTGCTACTCAATAAGTGGGAGCTGATTGAAATAACCACAGGAGTTACTGGAGTCCCTTAATTTTAGCACAGAGTTAAAGCTCACTCCCACAGTTGGAAGTTAAAATAGGCTGCCAGCCCACAGAAATGCCCACCCACCACACCTAATCGTCACCCCACTGATGCCTGTCATGGAAGGAAATGGTGAAGTTGAAGAGAATGTTCTTAGAAACAAGGTTCTTCTCCTTTGAGGACACCTGAGGTCTTTTTGGCCAGGCCCAGTGACTTTGAAACCTGCAAGTGGTAAAAATTTGCACGACTACTTTAGTTGCTCTTGCTGGATTCCCAATTTGTTTAACAGGCAGTTTAACAGAGAGCTACTTCTGAGAACAGAAACTTCTGTTTGAGGGTGTCTCTCAGATGAGTCATTCCTCAAGTTCAGATGTGGAAAGAGCAATGACCCTGTACAATCTAGATAGTTAGGAGAGCAAAGAAATAATACTTAACCTGAACCAACTTTGTCTGTCTATCTTCTTTCTCCCTTTCTTCCTTTCTCTCTGTCTCTTTCTTTCTCTCTCTCTTTCTTTCTTTCTTTCTTTCTTTCTGTTTTTCTTTCTCTTTCTTTCTTTCTCTCTTTCTTTCTTTCTGTTTTTCTTTCTCTTTCTTTCTTTCTTTCTTTCTTTCTTTCTTTCTTTCTTTCTTTCTTTCTTTCTTTCTTTCTTTCTTTCTGGAGGAGGGTGTCATAGCAATCAACTGCAGTCCAAATACTACAACTTGAAGAAAAAAATGGATCCAGTGGTTTCTGGGCCAAGACTCCCTTCAAATCTCAGGGCACTCTGTTGTCTCTTCCTATTGAAGAAGACCATGCATCACTAGAGATGTTTTGGAGTGGTCTGAGAGGTTCTTTTTCAAGCAGTACCTACTGTTTAATATTGTTTATCATGAAACTGAGCTACTTTAAGTCTTGGGATATCCATGTCATCCCAGTGGCACAGATTATCCAGCCATCAAGGGCAATGGGAGAACATCCTTAGAGCAAGAGGAAATGCTTCATCTACTAAGCATTTCCTAAAAGGTTTCCAGGAAGTCACCAGTTTCATCAAGTATACTTGGCAGTGGTCACCCACATCTCACCTCTCATTATCACTGCCACTGTCATCTCTAAGACCCTATGGCCTTATAGCAGGACTAGAAAAATCTTCCTCATGACCATGTGGGCCATTGATGGCACATAAATCATCTTCAAGGATATTGTATACCATGCCGCTTTCCTGCCCCCGAATACTCAGTGATTTTCTGGAGCCTACAGGGTACAGCCTCAATCCTGATGCATTTCTTCATTCTCTAACGTACCCCCATTATGTGTCATTGCTCTTCCGTGACAATTTCTTTACTGTCAGAATCTGTCACCTTTGTATACCTTTTCAGACATATTGCCTCACCTCTGTCAAGTTGTATTTTACAAATATCATGCCTTCCATGCTCCTGGAGAGCTCCATCCAACCTCCTACCCTAAGGCTCAGCTTACATCTCTGCTCCTGTATGAAGTCTTTGCTAGCTTTCCTCAATACATTATGATTCCCCTAATTACTAATTTTGACAAGTAGTTTTGCCACAATTTTGTTGGCACCTATTTTTTTCCAACAGGATACCTTGGGGATCGTGTGTGTGTGTGTGTGTGTGTGTGTGTGTGTGTGTGTGTGTGTATTTGTTAGTTGATGACATTTTTATGAACTGACATTTGAAACACGTAGGATGTGTAGACAAACATGTCTCCAAGAAAGGACAAGAAAGTCCAATAGAAGCATTGATAATTGTGTCTGAAGAACCACGTTAACTGATTGTTCTCAGAAATCTACCAGACCTCCTGTTTGGGGAATTGCTGTGTGACAAAGGTCCATGCTCTGTGCTGAGACCACTTGCTCATGAACTTGCATTCTTACGAACTCATCTCAGTAACAACGAGAGTTAAACTGCCTCATCTTTTTTTCCTGGAGCTGTAAGCAAAGCCAGCCCATGACCAGAGTTATTCACACATTTACTGAAACAGGACAAGCTCAGAACTAAATGAAGAAAATGAAAATTAATCAGCAACTCCCAAGGGGCTCACATATGGTGGGTTTGAATTTATTTTTTTCTTTGGTATCATAATTATTTTTCTTATTCATTTTCTTTGGTTGAATACACAACTGAAAAAAAAGCATGAGGTAGTAGAGATAGAAATGAATAAGCTCATGGAAACAGTGAAACATCTATAGAGATAAAATTAGGAAGGAAGGAAACAAAAGCAATTTCGGTATCTCTCTGCAAGTCCCTCACCTGTTTCCTGGCCTGTGCTGCTGGATCTGGCTTGGCCTGCTAGGTAGCAGGTACTTCGGGTGGCCTTGTGCAGATAACAGACCCCTGTGCAGGGGAGGGCCAGCTACACTTAGCAGAGAGACATCATGCATGCCCTGCTTCCCCTTTCTTTCTACACAGAAGAGATAAAAATGATCAAGTAGCTGAGGAGAGAGTCCAAGTATAGGCTTTGCGCAATTTCTTAATTCATGGGGATTTAAAGTGAGACTTCATTTTGGCATTTTAAAGTAGGGTTATGTCCCCTTTATTGACTTTTTTTTGTGGGAAACCTGATCCACAACAGAAAATAATCCCCTTAATAGAATATCATGCCCTGGAACCTTCTTTCCCTTGTGGAGTACAACCACTCTAGCACACAGCAGCCTCTGCCTCTCATACTAGTTAACAGATAGCGCTAAGCAGGATTCAAGTCAGAGTTGGAAATCACATCTGGTGTCTTTCATTAAGAATTGAAAACACTCTGAGACTCTTGCTCCAGGAAGCTCTTCTGGCATGTTAATAGTATTGCCTTAGCAATAGCAGAGAAAAATCCATGAACTCAGTCTCATACAATGCAAATCAAGAGTTCATCCAACATGGAGCGCCTCCTGGGTGACGGTGTAGTTTTCATTTGGGATGTCAATGTGGCTTCTGCACTTGACATGAAAGTTCCCATTAAAAAAAGCTAAACTACTACTCAATTTTTTTTTAATCAAGCAGAGTTATCAAAAGTGCCTTTTAGAGGAGACTATGGGAAAAGGAACAGAAAGGAGTAGGTATGACTACTCGGCTCTAGGAGCTGGGGTAACTATCAGCAGTGAGAGATCTTTCAAGGGACTCAAATTCCTTGAGTGTTGGCCATTGTCCTTTAGAAGGGATGCAGAGAGTTAACATGCATTTGGTACTCACTCTGTTACCTTTCTAACACACAATTCTTTGTTCTTCAAAAGAGAAATACATATATAAAAATCTCAAAGTAAGACTTCAACTCTGCTTGGTGGTGGTGGCACATGCCTTTAATGCCAGTACTAGGGAGGCAGAGGCAGGCAGATCACTGTGAGTTCAAGGCCAGCTTGGTCTACACAGCAAGTTCTAGGGCAGCCAACTCTACACAGAGAAACCCTGCCTTGAAGAAAAAAGGACTCCAACTCCTCATGTTGGACAAGTTGCCAGTATAGTGTGACTAAAGGTATAGGCACTATTCTTGGCTCGAAGGGTTTTTGTGAAAGATTCAGACCAATTTCTAACAATACCTCTACAGTTTATAAAGGACTCAGTTGAGCATCAGAGGGAGACAGAGGTGATCATTTCTTGAGGGTTGACTCTGCTGCTGCTGCTGCACATGTGTAGCATCATCCTAAGTCCATCATAGCATGTTTTCAAGTGCTATATATTGTCCAAAGATGTTAAATGAAGACATGTTTTGAACATGAAGAACTTGGAACTTCTGTAAATGTTCCTGAAGTAGAGGATTAGTACAGGCTCTGCTAGAGTACTATGGAGTCATTAAGAAATTTGATTTAGAGCTATTAGAGATCCATTAATTTGGAAATATATTTATTGGTGAAGGAAATTATTCCTAATACCTTTAAGGTCACAAACAATAGGAGAGTCTGGGGCTGGAGAGATGGCTCATCAGTTAAGAGCGATTGTTGAATAAGTGTGAAGATTAGAATACCACCCAGCTTCTATGTGAGAGCTAGGTGTGATCCTAAGTATGCCTGTTGCCCCAGCTTTGATGAGACCACAGAGACTTTCTGGCTGCCAGACTAGCCAAAAAAAATGTGAGGTTCAGTAAAAAGATTGTTTGCCTCAAAGAAACAAGGTAGAACGTGATGAAGGAAAACTCCCAATAACAAACCTTCAACCTCCATGTGTGCATAGACATGCACACACAAATATATGTGTGTTCACCCTCCCCTCCACCCACTCATACCCACTTTCCAAGAAACAATAGGAGATGCAATGTGATCCCTTTTTAATAAGGAAATATAGCATTGATCACGACTTGATCACGACTGATCTTAATATCAGTGAACATCGATACTATGCTACTCAGCATTTTCTACCAGATTACTTTTGTAACCAAAATTAGTGAGGGGGAAAATGCAGGGCTGTCCCTGGGCCTTATGGGTAAAAGAATTCCCCCAGGCACATAGACATATTAGCCAAGGCTCTGGCAGGAATCAGATGGTGGAAATGAAAAAAATGTGAATTGAGACACAGCTTATATCCTCGCTCAGTGACACTGGACTATAAAGCCAGCTATTCAGGAGGCTGAAGCAGGACTATCACAAGTTCAAAATCTGCTACAAGAGTGAGTTCAAGGCCAGCCCGAGCAACACAATGAGAGCTGGTAAATGGTTGCTTAAGACACAAGAGACTCTGGGTTCACTCATGAGCACAGCAAAAAAAACAGCGGCCACAGTGTTGTGAAAAGGGATAGAGAGATAAACATGGGGCATAAGGCTTCTGGGGACTAGGGATACTCCGGGACAAAAGTAAAACACAGTTCCAGCACTTGAGGGATGACCGGTGTTGTGTTGAGCACCCCAGCTGGAATCCTCAGTGAAGGGTCCTAGTTATGGTCTAGGAAAGCAGGAAGAAATACCCTGACCTTTCTCCTTTGTCTTCTCGTTTCCTGCTGATGCTTCCCAATGACGTAGCTCATTTGGAAGGCAGTTGGCAAGGGAGTATGGGTAAACAGTCAAAGTCAGGGACAGAGAATGATAGGATATGGCCCTGATAAAGGGCTGAGCAGCGAACGCGGTGGGGGAGGGGTGTCAGTCCCTGAGAAAAAAAAGGGTGGTGGTGGGGTGTCTGTCAAACAGGAAACTGAAACAAAAAGGAACCACCTGCCAGAAAAACATGAGCTGTGTGACAGGGCTTTCCTGCCTGCTTTGAGAGCTCCAAAGCCTGGGGGTCACAGTTCTTCTGGTCTGAGCTGAGCACAGAATGCCTTTATGGAATTTTATAGGAAGCATCATTGTGCACCTTTGGGCACCAACAATATAACCCCTGCTGCTTAAGAGGAAGAGGGAAATGAGAGCAGAGTCAACCTCACCTCCTTTGCCCTTTCTTGCTATTCCTCCCTAAGCTGCATTCTCTTCCCTTTCAGGGTCTCCATTACTGCAATAGTGTTAGCTCACACTGTGCATCTGTTGGTGGTAACATTGCTTGCTTTAAGCACTAGCCCAGTTGCCTACTGTGAATCAGAGGGAGGATGGAGCAGGCTCCCTTCTTACATGGAAGGTGTCAAGAACATCATGATTACTAGCTAATCCTCCAGCCTATGTAGGATCAGAAGCCATCATCAGGGCAGGTGTGAGAGAAGCTCTCAGACCATGTAGAGGCAAGTGAGGGAGCACAGATGGGGATTCAAGACTTCTTTAAGGCTTGAGTTGTATCAAAATCCCCTGTGTTCTTTATTTCATTCCTTGGAAACTAACTTACCTGCATCTCTTTCTTGGCTTCCTCTTAGCCAGAGGCATTATAACTAGATTCTTTTGGCCAGTCATGTCTTTCATTTGAGAGTGAAATATGATCAGTTATCACAAACAGCAGAACATGTTGAGTGATATGTCACCAGTGAGCCAAAGACCCCAGAGTAATGTCCACAAGCTTGTTGAAAACACAACAATCAAATGCCCATTCAACAAATCTCTTTTTATTTGATTCCTTTTCACTCTCCCTTTGTTTCTGACCTGATATTCAATACACATTGAAGCAATGAGAATGCAACCACCTTCCCTAATTGTGCAGGTGCCTAGTAACCATTCAAAAGAGGTTGCCTAGTGTTTGTATGAGATCCCTGCATCATGCATAGAACAAAGTATGTGTTTTCAATGTGCACAGTGTTGGTCGGTCCTTCATGTTTTTCACTTTTCTCATCTTCTATAGCTGCTTTTAGTAAAGGGCCATTTAGACTCCAGCCTCTTACCCTGTGAGCAATGGAAAATTTGGCAAGACTCAAAGGTTTCAGAATGTGCAATGACAAAAATTAGTTGAAAATCAAATGCCCTATGAACCTACATTGCGTCCTGTGGCTTTGCTGCAGCCTTAATCTCGCACATACAACATGTGCATTTTGTATTGCACATGATATCACATGATGCTATGGGAATCAATGCTTTCTGAAATACCCCAGCTCAGATTAAGCACATGCTATGAATTATGGTGGTTTTTTTGTTTGTTTACTGTAAATATGAAGTTTTCTGTTCCTAGAAGCATGATTGTTAATTATAAAAAGTAAAGACTCTTAATATGTTCCTATTCTCACTCCTCATGTAAATATAAAATTAGTATAACTTTAGAATATATTGGGTTAAACTCTTTGATTTTTAAGAGTAGCTGTTTGAGTGGCTGACCAGAGTTTCACAGAAAGGTGTTAAATGAATTGTCACTTGGAATTGGGAAAGAATTTCCCAAAACTTTTGAAAAGGCTCAATTCTGCCATTTTGTACCTAATATAGTGATGTAAAGTGGTGTTCTTGCTGTTGATAATTATAAAGTCAAAGGGTTGGTCAACTTTTAAAGTCATTAAAGATACTCTATATCCTGCAGTTTTAAATATTCAGCCAAGATTTAATTATTTTCTAGAAAGTAAATAAGCAAATTAATCTCATTAGTATGCAGATTTCCTTGTGTCCTAACAGTACATTTATATGCACAGCAATGCACTGTTATAAAATTTCATTAGGCTTTTATCAGTAATGTTTGATTTGTGTACCTGTCTTATGTATCTATGTACTTGGACTCTTACAAACGTCTTTCAAAGAAAAAGGAGATTTTTAAGTAAAAAATGTTTAAGAAATCCTGACTTAGACAATAAGTAGTCCAGAGACCCTGCCAGACTGTGTATGGCTAGAGTCTGGAGCCTAGCTTTGTGACAGTGAGAGGAAGTTTGGAAATGGTTCTGGACTCAGTTTCCTTATCTGTCAAATGGGAAGGTTTTCCTAACTATAGATAATTTCCAAAGTTTGTCTCAACTTAAAAGTGTACAGTTTTCTTAGCAGCAGTGGCCCAAAGACTAAATTATATACCGAGCTCTGCTCTGAGTCTTATAAAGAAAATTCTTTGAACCAAATGTGGAAACATGGAGAACCGAGTAGCAGAGGTGTGTGTGTGTGTGTGTGTGTGTGTGTGTGTGTGTGCGCGCGCGCGCGTGTGCGTGTTGGTGCTGAATCTTTTATAAGAGAACTTTCTAGAGAAGAAAACAAAAGTGCCTTTCTTGAATGGAAATCTCTCTTGGGGATAATGAACTTTGATGGTCTCCTTTTTCAAATCAGAACAGTTATTCTTCCTGTGGGGAGATGCAGCTTCTGGCAGGACGCTCTGCTTACTGAAGGAAGCTCTCACTATTGTGAGGAATACTGCCTGCACAACCCATCCCAAGCCCACTGTGATGGACATCACAGCCGTGACTGCAGTCCTTCCAAAGCTCGCACAGTTTCTACTCAGGAACCTAGCTCCTGTATGTCAGGGACACCGTGAGCAAAGATTGCCTACTACAACACATAGACTTCTCTATTCACAGAAAACAAACAAACAAAACATTTTAATAGGTGTGGATGGAATAGTGTCTTAGCCACAATTTGTTCAGAAGACAAAACACCAGAAAAGAGTGTGAATGCAAGGCTTTAATTTTGGAAATACAAGTGCCAGGGGTAGGAAATTGAGAGACAGTGAAGGCAAAAACGCCAACCTGACATACTTTATTGAGCTGTTCCATACTGAATGTAAAAAGAACTTCATATTGCTTAGCCCTCTGAAGAGCCTTAAGGACTATTTCAGGATTGCTTGCCCTGGTGGGAGAGAGGAATAGGTCCTGTCGTCTGGATCCCAAGTCTTGCCACCAATTGTCCTCAAGCATCCTCTGCAAATGTGTCAGAACGGTTATGTTGTTAGCGCTGGCAGAGGCACAGAGGCAAGAAAGGCAAACTTATACCCAAGTGACTGTCAGTGAGGAAGAATGAGTCATACATCCTCATGAACAGAGAGCATTCAAGGTGAAAAGCCTACCAGCTGGTGGGCCTTCTTAAGAGCTGTATGCTCTACAGAAGACTCTGTGAAAGGCAGATATTCGGCACAGCAGTTGCTAGGCTGGGCTTGGTGAGGCGGCATCGATACTGTTAGTGTCATGCCTGGGCCTTTATCCCTGCCTTATCTCCTAGATTCAGTATGTATTCTAAAGCATCTGGGGAGATAGACCAGCTAGTAGGACTGAAGTAGAAACTTCTAGTTTCTTTGCATAGTTATTTCAAATGATGTTTTTCTAGGGCACATAGGTGAAAGGATGTCGTGTTAAAGCAGACACCTGAAAGAATGTTTTCCTGAAGCAGACACAGGTGAAAGGATGCTTTGATATAGCAAACCGCATGAAAGGACTGGTGATGAAGGTGTACAAATATGACCCCACAGACTGTTGGAGACAAGCAGTGAGCATTGGTTTGGTTTGCTCCGCCTTACTACTCCTCAACAACAACATGTATATGTTTGTTCCTCTTACATTAGCATTGTTGAGCTCAACTTGTGGTAATGCTGCCATTGAGAGAAGCTTGCCTGAGAACTGCTCGTGAGGTTTCTGTGGCAGCTTGCCGCTTCTGTGGCCTCACCTCAGGCCAGTTGAAGAGTCTTGCAGTTTCTTCAGGGTGGAGCTACAGTTGTTGGTTCATGCCTGGTACCTGCCTGTCAAAAGGACTGAACTGGAGCTGCCGGTTCATATGTGGTATCTGCTTGCATAGAGGACTGGCCTGCAGCTTCTGAGCTGAACATTTGGTGTTTGCCACAGGACTGAACTGCTGAGAGAGAAGACAGAGCTCGCCTCCAAAGAACTATTGCTAAACAGGTCTACCTCCCCCATATCCTAATAATATTTTCCTTCCACTACTTCTGCTGGGTGGTGGGCTAGAGGAGAGGTTAAACCCTTATTAAAAGTAGGTTTCAAAAAAAAAAATGTATGCCTACACAAGACATTCTGTCATCTAGTTGTTCAGTGCCACACTTGCAATGGAGGGACTTGAAGTGAACCAGAGAGTTACTCTGTGAGATGTGTCTTGTGACATAGGTCCATCTACCTCGACATGTCTAAGATATTACACTCTAAGTTTGTTTCTTTGGGTTGCTCACCTATACAGCAAACCATTTGCCACCAGGAATGGTTCCAAGTATACCCCTAAGTCAGGTAAATTCTTTCCCTTACAAATGGTTTGAGCCAATAAATTTTTTACTAGGAAGAGTGACCGTTACCACCCTTAAAGACAACTTTTAATGGTCTATAGCCTGGTGGTAGCCCATTTTCCATTACTCATCTATTTATATCTTGCCAAAGCAACCCACTTATGAGATGTGGTCAGTTAACTTCCTCCTTGGCTGGATACAAGGCCTTGAATGTGAACTTAGCTAGGAAATGCAGGAATCTGAGGAAGAGCTGATGTAGTTGTACCATTTGACCCCTCTAGACATTTCCACAGTTATTGTGGTCATCATTGTGGATCTGATAGTATCTGGCTATAGTGGGTAGCTCTAGCTGGATGGTTAGTCAGTGTCCCATGATAAGAAACCCCATCTCTGTTAGGGTTGAGGAAGGAGTTAAGTCTGGCAGAACTCCAGAGCCACAGGATCTACTGATGACCTTTCCTTATATAGGGTGCTACAGTGAATCCATGCACAGGTCACCTTCATTGGCAACTGATAGCACTGCTTAATCTACTAGTCACATAGATGGGTGACAGTCCCTTTGTGCCATAGCTCAGCTTTGCTGCAGATCTCAGAAACTCAAAACTAGCAGACTTCACAGTCATCTAGTCAATGGGCCAGCACAATCTTCCCATGAGGAACACACACTATTTTGAATTTTTGAAGATTTTTTTTTTGTGGTTTTAATATAGCCCAAAAATCTTTGATACTCCTTTCGTCAGTAGGATGCCTCATCTCTTAGAATCTGATTATGCTTTTTATTACTTTTCTGGTGACTTTATAAGATACCAAATGGTTTTGAGTCACTCTCAGCCATTTGAGGTTTACAACCTTAGGTTCTAGTAAGGTTTTTCTCAAAGGGAGATTTTCATCTGAGCCACAGGAGACTGAAAGTGGTCCAAATGACTATTTTCTCAGTCTTTCCAATATCTTACACTAATACCATTTTAGATGCTCAGAAGAGAAACACATTCATTCTACTAGTAGGGCTTATGGCATTAAGGCTAACTTCTCTCATGGACACCCAGTCTAGGAAAACTGAATTTAATCCGAGTAAAGATACTATGTTCTATTCAAACATCCTTTATAGGTCCTTCAGTATAGCAATATGGTAGTGTTTTGCCCTCACCACATTTTGGGTAGGATTTCAATAGAAAACCTGAAAAAGATACAAGGTCCAGCATCTTGGTTTTTGCCTCATAGATGTTGTACAAGCATGTCCAAGGTCATGGAATACCTTAAAGTGTCACTATAGGGTTGAATTGGGAATATTTATGTGGCTTTATTCTCACCTTCTGACAATAAAGGCATCACTTCTGTTTACTGTGTTAAATTTGATAATAATGATGTCCCCACCAATTCCATTGCTTCTGGAATAGTAAGACAATTAATATTTCTGCAGACTCTTTTTGTGACATTGCACAAGAGGCTTCACATAGCCCTTGGCAAGACTATCAGTGCGAGCTGACATCCTTACCACTGAAGGAGACCTGCTTTTGATCCTGTTTATTGATGAGGGTTGAAAAGAACATATTCATCAGATCAATAGCAACATACTGAGTGCCAGAGGCTGTGGTGGTCTGTTTTAGTAAAGACATCACATCTAGCTTAGCAGCTGAGATTGGGACTATCTCTGAGTTAAGTTTGTAGCCTACTGCCATCCATCATGATCTGTCAGTTTATTCTTTGAACAGGCTAGATGTAAATTATATAGGACTATGCTGGGGTGCACCATTCCCACATACTTCAAGTCTGATAATGACAGCGATTCTCTTTCACAACATGAGGCTGTCTCAGCTACATTCTTGTGGCTGATAGGGTCGTGGTTGGATAGTTTCAGAGGATCTTACTTAGCCCTTTTACCCTAGAGATTCTTACTCAATAGACCAGGGAGCCAACAGGAAGCTTATGCCAGCCACTGTGTCCAAATCACATACTTGTGGAATCGGAAAATGATCATATAGTGAGTCTGTGGACTGTTGAATTCTTTTAAAGGTGTATTTGCATTAGTGCTCTCTCTCTCTCTCTCTCTCTCTCTCTCTCTCTCTCTCTCTCTCTCTCTCCCTCCCTCCCTCCCCTCTTGACAGTGTTTTTCTGTGTATCTATGGCTGTTCCAGAACTTGCTCTGTAGACAAGGCTGTCTCTAACTCAGAGATCTTCCTGCCTCTGCCTCTCAATTGCTGGGATTAAAGGTATATATCACCATTGCCTGACTAAAACTCTCATTGTTTTTTTTTTCCATTCTACAAATAAAAATCGAAATGCTTTTTGGCTATACCATTGTTGGAAATGCCCTAATCCTCATGGTGAATGCTTAAGCACCAAGAAATCACCCAACTTTTTTTTTGTTTGTTATAATAGTCACATATACTTGCTCTAGTTGCTTAAGAATTGGCTTTGCCTCTTATCTTCCTTATTGAAGTGAAGGCTTCTCTATGGCAGCATATCATATAATCAACCTTGGTTTTCAGGGAATAATCAACACTTGAATTCTAAGAGTAGAAAATCTGTGTCCTCTTCCAGTTTATTTGTTGCTGCTTCTTTCAAAAGGCTATCCTCAGAAATTGCCTGGGGAGCAGTAACAGATGGAGAGCTGTTTGATCTCACAACATAATAAATAATAAATCCCATTTTGACATTTCTTTCCCCTTTAACCTTTACTTGATACTTTGCCAAGGTCATTTGGGCAGCACAACCGTACTCGCCATAGTCCATCATTGTGTCCAGCCTCCCACAAGCCATCCAGTAATGTGCTCGGACTATATCCATATGTCTGCACCAAAATGTTAAGTCATGAGTCAGAGAAGAAGGCTGCATATCAATTCTCTATCCATCTTTGCATTCCTTCTTTCTGTTCATGTCATCGGGAAGTACTCTACATGTGTGTTTTCAATTTCTGAACTATTTGACAGGATTGGTAAGCATTTGTGTACTGAAGGAGTAGGCACTGTGCTTCTTGGATCACACTGTACTGAGGTTTCATTGTAGTAATTAGGAGAGAAAAGTCACGTCTCTTCAAGTACAAGTGCTATCATTAAGCATTTGCCTCAGGTGAGATTGTACAGTGCTATCATGCAAGGAGTTTGTTTTCCTTTAGAATTGGAGGGCATTTTTCTGTCTGACTTTACAGGGCTCCAAGTTCTTGAGGATTCATCATTTTCAGTCATGTTTACCCACATGGTCTCCTTACTGGGTCTCTGGATTCTAGCTTTCCCAATCAAGAGTTTCAATCTTGGCAAAGATTTGTTGAGGTGGTTTTGCTGTCCTTCCATCCTTAAAATTAAGTTGTCCCATAGCTGTAGAAGTTGGTATTGCCCTTATAACACTGCACACAGACTTGATAAACTGCTGTTTGGTTGACATGAGCCTGCCTGACAAATGGTGCTGTGAGACAGTAGAGGAGAGATGATGAACCACGGTGAACCACAGGCTGGGAAGCAATGGAAGCCTCAGGAAGGAGAAGCCAGGAGGAGGTGGAGCAAATGACAAGATCACAAATCAGTCCTCTAGGAAGTCTGAGCATGGCATGTATTATAATTTGAATAATTTTATAGTAATCTCCATTAACTGAAGTATTCTTGCATACCAGAAGAAACCCCTCATCTCATTTGAATATTTTCAATTTTTGCTTAAGATATTACTGAAAGGATTTGCTTTAAGCACTATGTTCCAAAGCTTATTTGAAGGAGGGTACTTTCTTCTGGGCTAACAGTGTTTCGTCGGTTACTTAAAATCCTGGCAGTGGCTTCTCCATGCTGGGGTCTGGCTGCAGGTCTGTCCTTTCTTGCTCTAATTTGTTCTATGGTCTGATTAGATGCATTTGCTTCCCAGCCTTTTGTATGGTTTTTTTTTTTTTTTCTGTGCTAAAGATTAAAACAAGAATTGAAAATAAGGCACTTTGGTCAAGAACAGTGCTTACAGATTAGGTCTTAGCTAAAATGGCTCATACAGGGCAGGAACATAAATACTCCCTGAGACTTCCTGTGTAGCATCTCTCCGTGGCAGCCTTGAGTGTCTTGAGGAATCTGCTCCCTAAATCTTGGCTATTTGATTCTATCATGATTCTGTATAGTAACAAGTTTAATATGATGAAAAGGAAAAAAAAATTAAAAAGGAGAAGTTGTCTAAGGGTCATATGCTGCCACAAAAGCAAAACCAAGAATGGAGCTTAACCTACTCCACAGGACAAGCCTGGCCAGTGTGTGGACTGGACAGGACATCCTTGGCTTTATATCATTGGGAAAGACTTGAGGGTTTTAGTTGGTCACAGATTTGATGTACGCTCAAAAGTGGCACCTTTCTGAAAGACTTAATAAAGTTGGTACTAAATTAATTCTAAAAAGTACTTAAATAATGGAAGGTTGTTGTTCAGCCATGGACTGCATTGATCCAGCTACACTTTGTGAATGCCAGTGGATTGGAGCCATGACAAACCTGACACTCCCCAATACTTCCTGTAATGGGGGAAACACCTAAGTGCAGGGAACAGCTGTGGCAGATGCTCAGGAATGAGAGAGGTGTGTGTTTAAGAAAGAGCACATGGTTTTGAGACACGGGAAGAAAGGAGAAAGGAGAAAATGTGTGATGGGGTGAACTTATGGCAGGATCTTTTCAGACTAGGTGAGGATTTGGATTTCATCCTGTAAGAAGAGGATCCTCACTGGAGAAGCACTTCGGTGGGAATGCGGAGAGAGGTGTAGATCAGGACAAGTCTGGAGGAGAACCCAATCAGGAAACTGTTTTAATGTAGGTACACTGGAGAAGTGATGAGACCCAAAATTAGGTGGCAGTCATGGGGAAAGGAGGATGGATGGGACAAATGGTTATGACGAAGCAACAACTGAAAGATACACTATTCAGCCTTTCCTAGCCACAGTATCTAACTCTTTAACCTCCTCATCTCCTGTTCCCACTAGACCTTCCCACCATCCCATGTATCCTGTATTCCATCGATTTGTCTTGCTTGTTGTGTGTTTACCTCTCTAGAATGCATGTCAACCCCATGAGGGGCAGAGATTTTTGTCTATTGGTTTGCTGCTCTATCCCCAGTGTATATGTATATGATAGGTATACCAGTGCACTCTCAATGAAGAAAACTCTTAGTAGTGGTAATATTTAGATGACTTAATATTATGGCCACGATGATATTTAAGTATATTGTCCTGCTGTTTTTATTCCACTCCCCCATTTATTCATCTTGTTTTGTTTCAGATGGAAAATTTTACCTAGCAAAATGTTTAAAGGTGAAAAGCTGTGTTTTTTCCCCCTCTAAGATCAAGAACAAACCAAGGATGCTCTTCTTAGTGCTAACGTGGTAAACAGTGCGGCAAGACGATTGTGATGACTGGTCTTCATACCTCGGTTGAGGAGCTGTCTCCATTAGGTTGGCCTGGAGTCATATCTGTGGGAAGAGTTTCTTGATCATTCATTGACATGGGAGAGCCTCGCCCGCTTTGGGTGGGACCATCTCTAGACCTGGGCCTGGACTGTGTAATGAACCTAACAGCAAGCCTGGTGCGAGCATGCAGAAAGCTGCAGCATGCCTAAGTAGTCTTTGCTTTCAGTCCCCACCTCCAGGTTCCTGCTTTAAGTGTCTGCCCTGATTTCCCTCAGGGATGCACTGGGACCTGGAAACGTGAGGGAAATAAAACTCTTTCCTCCCCAAGTTGCTTTTGGTTGTGTATGATGTTTGTCATAGCAACAGAGAGCAAACTAGAATGACAAGAAGAAGGGAGAAAAAGGCACCCAAGGTTGAAAGGAAGAACTCTACATGTGCAGACAATCTATGTGAGGAATTCTACAGGTTACAGTGTAGCCACAGAAAGAAACAAGGCCAGTATCATCTGTTGTATTTCTTTTTACCAACAACAGAGAATTTTTTGAGAGTATAATATAATTACAATATTTCTCTCTTTCTTTTCCTCCCTCTAAACCCTCAACATATCCTTCCCCACTCTCCTTCAAGTCCATGGTCTCTTTCAAAGTGTATTTCTTATAGACAACACATAGTTGGGTTTATTTAAATTCGGTCTGTCAACTTCTGCCTATTAATTTTGCTGTTTAGCTCATTCGGTGTGATTACTGGTATGGTTAAATTTAAGTCTACCCCCTTGCTTTTGTATTTTATCTTTTTTTCTTTCTGTTTTTCTTGTCTCCTTTTAGATTATTTCATGATTTCATTTTGTGTTCGTTTTTCTTTTCTTAACCAAAACCCTTTGTTTTACTGTTTTTCACATGCTGCTTAAGAGAGTTAAAATTGATTATATACTAGATTATAAAATATAATAGATTCTATTCATTTTGCTTGAAAATTGTACTATTTTGGTAATTCACTAGAAAAATGGTACAATTTTTGAGAGATGTGAGAATAAAATATATACATATATGTGTGTGTATATATATACATGTATTTGGGGAAAATGGGTGTTTTTATATGTTTGTGTGTATAATTATAGTCTCAGAAATAAAAATTATATATATATGTATATAATATCTTCCACGTTTGTGTTTCACTAGTTGACCATAAGCGATACTGAGAGTAATTGTTGAAGTATCCTTGTCTGTTAATTCTAACATCCATGTGAATCCTGCCTTGGTTTTGACTGGATGGTATTTCTGCTCCTTATTGGTTCTATTTTTTGCCTCTGCATATCTAGTCATTTCTTACAGAAACTAATATTTTCTAGATTTTCCTTTGTTGAGTACTGGCTATTTTTATGTTCCTATAAATATTACTGAGTTTTGTTCTGGGGTGCAGTTAAGTTGCTTATGAACAGTTTGCTTTTTCTGGGTCTTGTTTTTAAGATTTATTTCATGGAACTCAGAGTGTGTTTAGTCTAGGGTGAATAATTTTTCATTACCAATAACAGAGCCTACTGAAACCTCTACTCAATGACCTAAACATTATGAGATTTTTCAGTCTGGTGGAAGTGGGCTCTGTTTGTAGTGGGTTTTCCCTTCTAGTTTGGAGGTGTGATGCTCTCCAGGCTGGGCAGTGTTCTAACATGCTCCTCTGTCTGGTGCTGTTTTGCCTGTTCAGAGTTTCAACGAGGGGGCTCTACAGTCTTGCATCCTTTTGAGGGGACAGCTACCCACTTCCAGTCTTTACTCTGTTTTGTGAACTCGGGCTCTTTTGGTCTCCAGAAATCCAGTGCACAGGATATCCCACCTTGAGATTCTCTCTCTGAATGGGATCTACAAAGCATTTTCAGGCAGTGAGGCATCTGAGGGCCTGGGCTTTAGAAGATGCCATTTGTTTATTGACTCAGGAATCTCTGTAGCTTTTTTTTTTTTTTTTCTTTTTCAATCTGGTACCCTCTGCCCTGAACCTCTTCCATGAAAAACCATTGCTTTTTATTTTGCTTATTATTTTAGTAGCTCCTGGATGGGAAGGTTAATTTTGGGCCTCGTAGCTCCATATTAGCAGTGGAAGAATATTTACCTTTGAAAAAATTCTAGTACTACATTTGATCTTTCACCTACATAGCTTGTCTTCTGTATACCACTCTGTAACGGTCTAGAGTGAAGGAGCCTCGTTGAATGAATCTGTGGAACCCCAGGTGACTTACTATACCAAGGGCTTGGTGAATGGCAGGTAAATTGAATTGTGGTAGGTCGAGTGGGTGAAATTTTCACAAAGGGATATTTCTTTTGCCTTACGAAAGAAAGAAACATCTAACTGAGAGTCAGGGAAGGAATGTTGAAAAAAATGGGATGTGTCTGAGCTGAGGGAGAGTGCTCCTTGTTGGGAGGGATCACCATCAGTGTGTGGTGTGGAGAAAGCCTCGTCAGGGAGCAGATTTCTTTTAACACCCCTTCATACTACTTCTTGCCAAATGTGAGATATTATAAAAAATAATTACTAAGGACTTGAGATTATCAATTATGAATGATTCTGTCTCTAAGTTAATTACAAAAAGGATATTCATTTGAAATCTTTCCTACAGCTGTATTCCTTATTGTCCACAAAACACCAGGCTGCAAAGAAGTCTGGATGCTGTTATCCGTTACTGGCAGATTGAGACGCAAACATATGTAGGGTCAGGAGATTTACTTTAAATGTCCTATGACTTCAGACCCAATGCCAAAGCACAGTCCCCCAGTTCAGGGCAACATCCTTTCCATTGGCTCTAATGTCTTGGGCTTCCATAGGTTTCAAAAGTCCGATCGATGTTTTTCTAATATGGGTTCTGGGAAGGAAGAAGGAATGAAGATAGTCAAATGACTCAGCTCACCTGGCCTGTGCTTGCGTAGAAGAACAGCAACTGAGTCCATCTGCAAGGCAGGCCTAGCAATAAGAAGACAGTGTCAGGATCCTCAGGCCAGTCGGTGCTTCTCAACCTTCCTAATGCTTTGACCCTTTAATACAGTCCCTTATATTGTGGTGACCTCCAACCATAAAATTATCCTCATTGCTACTTTAACTGTAATTTTGCTAGTTATGAACAGTAATGTAAATATCTGTGTTTTCTGATGGCCACAGGTGACCCTGTGACAGGGTTGTGTGACCCCGAAAGGGGTTATGACCCACAGGTTGAAAACTGCTGAGCTCGAGCCCTGTGAGAACCCTGATGATCAAAACAGTCTAAGTAAGCCTTGAGTTAAAGCAGGGAAGCCGAAATTCAACTGAGTAACACAGGTTTCAGAGTAACTCACATCAGACACATAACCCGAGTTTAGAGGGCAGAGGTTCTACTCTCAAGACCTCAGCCCTGCCCCTCCGCACACACAGGCTGAGAACTTCAGAGCTTGAGACCCAGTGGTGGGAAGGGAAAGCTCTGGTGCCTGGGCAGGGAAGGAGATTACAGGGTCAAAGATGGAGAAGAAGGAGACAGTAAGGTCAGCTTGGACACACTAGAAAGGGGAAGGCTGAATACAGGCTAAAGATCTGTTTCTAACATCTTTTATGACCTCTGTAATGTGGTGTTTCTCCCATGAGCTAAAGACAGTGGGAACATAAAATATTTTTTATAAGAAAAGCATTACACTTTTATGGCTTTCCATATTCTAAATAAACCCAGAGAGAGATTCACTTGTGCCAATGATTTTCCGTTACTGCCCTTCAGACATTCCCTATTTTCTACCCTCTTTCCTTAACAAAGAGTAAATAGGTCTCAGTTTAAGAGCTTTGGTAGACTCCTGTGGCTAGCCAGAATCCTCTTCTCTCCTCTCCTCCCCTCTTCCCTCCCTTCCTTCTACTCCTCTCCCCTCCTTTTTCTCTTCCCTCCCCTCTCCTTCCTCCATCCCTCCTCTCCTTCTCTCCTTTCCCCTCTTCTTGTTCCCTCCCTCCTTCTTTGTGTGTGTGTGTGTGTGTGTGTGTGTGCGTGTGTGTGTGTGTGTGTGTACTGGTACATGCATACATGTGGGTGCCAGAGGTTGATAATGTCTTGTATCTTATCTCAATCACTTCTCTGCTTTATTTTTTTTAACTAAAAAAAACAAAAAAACAAAAAACAAAACAAAAAAAACCAACTTATACCTTGGGCTGGAATGATGGCTCAGCAGATAAGAGTACTTGCTCTTGCAGAAGACCCAGTTTCACTTCCTAGCATGAACATGGTGGCTCACAACCATCTATAACTCCACTTCCAGGGTTTCTGACGCCCTTTTTTGGCCATTGGAGGTACCAAGCATATATATGATACATAGACATGCATGCAGACAAAACACTAATATACTTCAATGTGTTCCGCACCTCTGCTGCCCACCAGCAGCAATGATGACAGAACACCAAGAATTCTTCTTTCAACGGTTTACTCAGGAGTTTTCTTTTGTGTTACAGCTCTCCTAGGTACCTAGGTGTTACAGCTCTTTAAGGTACCTAGGTATTACAGCTTTCCTAGGTTCTTAAGTGTTACAGTTCTTCTAGATGTCACGGCTCTTCTTGGTGTCTCGACTCTTCTTGGCTCTTCTTGATGTTGCTTCTTCTTCTTCTTCTTCTTCTTCTTCTTCTTCTTCTTCTTCTTCTTCTTCTTCTTCTTCTTCTTCTTCTTCTTCTTCTTCTTCTTCTTCTTCTTCTTCTTCTCCTTCTCCTTCTTCTTCTTCTTCTTCTTCTCCCTAGGTGCTGCAGGTCTGCTTGCTTCTGTGGAGTGGCATGGAATGGCTGGAGACAGCCCCTTATATACCAGAGCTTGAGCTGCCAAGTCCTCCTGGATTGGTTCTCCGGCAGACCCTCATTAGCATACACCTGCTCGGGAGAGGCACATGCGCAGCATACACCCGCTTGGGGGCGCATGCGCAGTGGAATCGTCTATTGCTACAGTGGATCAGGAGCCAGCGCCATCTTGGATTTTATCGTCCAAGTGGCTGCCTACACTTCAAATGAAATAAATCTAATTTTCTAAAAAATTACATCTTGGGGCTAGAGAGATGGCTCAGTGGTTAAGGGCACTGATTGATGCTCTTCCAGAGGTCCTGAGTTCAATTCCCAGCAACCATATGGTAGCTCACAACCATCTATAATGAGATCTGATTCCCTCTTCTGGTGTGTCAGAGACAGCTGCAGTGTACTCATTTACATAAAATAAATACATAAATCTTTAAAAAATTACATCTCATTTAACATGTGTGCATTTGTGCACATACATGTGTGTATGTATTTATCTGTCATAATCTGTATGTTGGGGGTCAGTGGACAACTTGTGGGTATCGGTTCTCTGTGTCTGAGCCCAGGAAATCAAACTTGGGTCATCATCCTTGGTTGTACGTGTCTTTAACAACTAAACCATCTTGCCAGGAATATAAATGAACATAAAGCTCACCTATATGATTAGGATAGATGACTGGCCAATAAGCCCAGGGATCCTCCAGCCCTGGGGTTGAAGGCACTTTGTGCCAATGCCCAGGTTTTTAGTGGATGCTGGGAATCTGAACTGGAGTTCTCATCCTTTTAATGCAAACACTTTATTCACTAAGCCATCTCTTCAGTTCCTTTGGTATTAATTTGTCCTGTTGGGGATTGGTCTTGTGCACTGTATATTCAGATGCTGATTTCTGTGTTCAGAGATCTGGTTACAGTAGATGCCAGCATTGTCATGATTATTGAACCATCTCCTGAATGAATGTTATATAAAGATTGCTCCTCAATTATCTCTGATTGGCTAATAAAGAGCTGATCAACCTATAGGTGGGCAGAGGAGATAGGAATGTTAGAGCTCTGATCCCATCCAGGGGTCTCATGGAGAGAGAGAAGAGGTCCAGGAGGAAAGAGGTAAAGAGACCACTTGGAAAGAGCAAGAGGTGGACATGAGGCAGAGGGTCCAGGAGTTGTGATGAACAGGTTGCCAAGAGATTAATCATGAGCCCACACATGGAGCAGAGCAAACCAGGGCAAGGTTCATGACTTAGAGATAGATAGTTTAGAGGATTAGAATAGAGGAGAGTCTGCCCAGCCTAGTCTTACAGCTTGTTAATAAATGTAATAGGTCTTTGTGCCAGTTATTTGGGAGATAGAACAGGAACAGATAAATTCTGTTCCTTCTGGCATAAATTACAGTTTACACACTGTACTGTCAAAAAGTAGTCTTTTAAAAATGCTATAGTAGCTTCAGGTTTCTTTAAAATAAAACTTGAAAATAGAATTGATTGTATTGAAATGCAAGTGGATTTGAGATCATCTTAAACAAAGTTCCACAATGACTTAAACATCAAGAAAACGACAGGATGCTGTGGTTCAAATAATCTCATGTCTGGGACTCAGGAACTTGTGGAATCTGCATGGGGTTAGTGTCCTGATGCCTTTGTTTTCAATTTCATTCATTAAAGTTACATGGGTGTCAGCCAGAAGTCTGTATGAAATGCTAAGTTTTCATCTCGTAAGATATGGAAAGTTCTAATTAGAGTAAAGAAGCATGATTTTATTTTATTTTTACTTTATTTTTTTAAAATCTGAGCCAACTTAATGTCGCAGGCCGACCAGCCTTGGCCTCTCTTAACCCTCGGGAGAAACAGGGTTCCGGTACAGGTCCGCAAGACGTCAGCGGAGAAAAAAATGACAGACAGACGTGACACAAGGAAGTGTTGGATCTGAATGTATATTCTTAAAATTAAACATCAGACCTTTATGGCCATTACAAAAGGAAAAGAAAAATCAGGTGGCTTAGCGGTCAAGGTACATCTGAGGCCATCTGAAAACACAATGGGTCTAAAGCAGCAGCCACCTCTTCTGGATGGGCACAGCACCCCAGGGCTCTGAGCCCGCTCGGCTCCGAACAGCCTGGCCAGAGTGGGGGCGGGGGCGGGCGAGCCAGCCAGGAGAGTAGAGGCTCGAATCTCAAATGTAGACTCTCTCTCTCTCTCTCTCTCTCTCTCTCTCACACACACACACACACACACACACACACACACACACACACTTGGCTCAAGGTCCCACCCATCCTTAGTAAATGTCCACTATGCTAATCTTCTGGCCTAGCAAAAAAACGTGTCCCAGGGGTCTCATTCTTCTAATCCCTGGGAGTGGCTTAGCTGCTATTCTAATGTGGTCTGTCCTATGTGAGTGAAATAAGGATTTTAGTTAAACTTGCCCTGGGATTATCAACCACCATTCAGTGGAACTACAATGCCCTACCCCTATCATTATCTCCCCAACAATGCCGGAGGCAATTAGTCTGAATGGGTAACATTCTTTACAAAATTCCAGGCCAAGGTTTGGCTCAGCAAAGATTAGAGTATTGGACCATTAGTGAGTGCCAGTCAGAAGGCAACTTCTAATTTTATTTAGTTATAAATGAATCATATCTCGAGGGGCACCTAGTGCATGAGACCCTCCATCGACTTGAGATGTTGCAGGAGACTGTCTTCCTTGCAGCTTTTTGCCTCATGAACTGCTGTCACGCAAAGTGTGTGTGGCAACGTAACAGACATAGGAGCTCAGAAATGTTGAGGGGCTCTGTGAAGCCCCCCCATCATTAAAGGGTCTCTTGGATGCCAACCATTGACTAGATTATTTTTCCAAGGAACCTCATATTTTAAAACCCTCTGTCAAATGTTTAGGCTGTGAAGAAAAGCAATGAACTGACAGAAAAGAGCAATCATGGACCATCTCATTAAAATCTCATTTTCTTTATCTCTACCTTGCCTACTAAATAGGTAGCCTTGGATGAATCAACTTGAAATGGAGGTCAGACACCAAACATAACCATTTTCCATGTGACCTAAGTTCCCACCTCCAGAGAAAGATTTCCTCATCAAAAGTTTTAGCTTACTTTTTACCTTTGAAGGTCAAAGAAATTGAGGTCTTAAATCAGATGAGATGAGAGAGAATGCACAGGCTGGCTTCCATGAGTCTACCTGTGGTCTTGTGAGAAGGCTCTTCATCTTCAACCTGCAGAGCTTTTCCCAGTTGCCTTGCTCAGAGTTACCTCTCTGTAGAATCCCCCAGAGAACACCATTTCTCTGCCTTCCTGGGAAAACAACAGAGGTTAGGACCTGAGCTTGAGAGACTGACAACCGGGTTCAAATTGGACCTCCCTCAGGGATCTTCTATGTTTTATTTAAATCTCACATTTATCCAGCACAATGACTCAGGGAGGCAGGCTCAGTATCAGAGCAGATATTGTTAAACTCAACCCTTTGGGGTAACTAGAAAAGCACATGCCTCCTTTACCAAACACCAAATGACATCATGTGTGCTCTGAACCAGTGTGAAGCATAAATACACACTGTCCCCAGAGCTGGAGCAGTAGCCTCACTGTCCCCAGAGCTGGAGCCTCATCTTGGGAGTCTGGCAAACAGGCAAAGAGATTTAAGCACTAAGTTGGGGGAGATAGTTAGAGAGGTAGCTGAACAACTACCTGCATTGTAACACACACACCACAGACAAAAGTCACTCTGCCCTTCATAGCCCCTAGGAATGGCCTGGTAACTCACTTTTGTGACCAAACATACCCTGGAACTAGAAGCCATGCTCCAATCTAGCCTGGATTGTTTTGGGGTACTTGTGCAAATAAGATGAGCAATCTTATGAATGAAATTTTAGGAAAAAAAGAACACCTTAATTACTGTCTTATGCTTATGCATGGTTGGGCATGTAGATAATTAAAATCAGAAGTATCATAAGCAAAGATATGCTTAGTTAATCAATACATAACTCAAACTTATCAATCAAAAAAGAAAAGCATCCATATTGTACCCCTAGTAACTAGCTCCTCTTCTTCCTGGACAACAAAGGAAGGCCTAGAAGTCAGTGGACACTCTTGGATCAGTCTTGCTCAGGGCCTGTGATTTCCTCGCTGTTATCTACAGCTTTCACTTTGCTTTTCAATAGCACCCCTCACTACTTTGCTGCTTCTGTGTGCTTCCTAACACAGAAAGAACTTGACAACACTAGTCTGGATAGCGACGACTGGTACCAACTGGTCCCTGCATTGATTGGGTACTTTGGCGAAGGGCTCACACTGCCATCCCAGATTACAACCCTGAGAGTTACCACTATCTCACAGCGAGGGCAGGTTCAGTGTTTTGTGTTTTAAGAATATCACACTGGCCTTTTGGTAGGAAAGCATTAGAAGGTGATGGGGCTAGATACAGAGTTTATTAGAAGACTGTAGTAACTGTCCGGAGTAGGGACTGATGGGTATTATGGTCCATAAGGTAGCAGTGCAGATGAAGAGGATTGACAGACTCAGGGATGTTAAGGCATAGAGCTGACAGGTCTGGAACACTAAGACTCAAGAGGTACTATCATTCCTGTATGGCTCCTCTGAAATAAGAGAGAACATAGAAACCCATAGTGGGTCTTTTGAGGACACTAGCATAAATACTATGGAGCAGCCAGTGTTTCAGTTCCCTCTGTTAAGGGCCTACTTGGTAGGCATGAACTGTGACAGATGAGTGTGCAGTAGAACAACGTGAAGACAGTAGTTTCCTTGCTCACTAAATCCCTCCTTTGCTTCTAAAGTCTACGTGGACTCTACCACTCAGTTGATCTAGATGGGGGTCAGTCTTTGGATCCTTATTTTGACTGCTACCCTAAATAGCCATAGCTAAAAGGATTTCAATAGGTCTTTTGAATCCGGCAACTTGATATGGAAGCATAGTTTTTGTTATTGACGGCATGGTTTTCCTTGGCTAAGTTCCAGATTTGCTATCTGTAGGAGAATTGAAATCCTGCCTCTTCAAGGTTCTATGAGGGTTGTATTCCATGTTAGCTCTGCGTCATCTCTGCTAATACCTTGCTTGCTTTGGTAGATGGCCTCTAACATGGGCTCAGTAAATATGGCTGCAATGACTCAGGGATCAGGAAGCATAGAAACCTGACCAGGTCACAAGCCAGACCAGCCCTGAGGTCTCTACAAATGTCACCTTACTTAGTTCTTACTGACATTATGCTTTTTCCTTTCCAAATAGTGAAATCTAGGCCCAAGGAAGAAACCATTTACCCAAAGGCAGGACAGAGGCAGGGAGCTGGGATCTCAGGCTTTCTTCTACATAACATATCAGATTCAGGCCATGGATTATTCTACAGAAAGACTTGTTACCAAGTTGATGGCACCTGAGGAGATAACCCTTACTTATCCTGCTTCAAACTTCTGGACTGAACTAGCTGTATAGTGGAGAGAGCAGAGGACAGTTAACAGCCAGCCAGTGTAGATATCGGACAGTGTAGAGGTTAGTGGTGCTTATGGACAAGGACAGGAAGCTGGGGAGAGGAGGCAGCTCAGAAGCCAGGAGCAGAAGAGAAAGGATGAGAGGGTTGATGATGTCGTGATGGGGTGAATATAGAATTACACATCTAGGATATGGCTAGGATCTGAACAAGCTGACATGTATCAACTGGTACAGTAAGCTGGTAGACAGCAAGGACTGAGTAAAACATTATGCCAAAGGAATACTACCTTTCTCCTCATTGAGAGATGGCTCCTACTCCTAAGGGAAGGATGAAGGAAGGCCATCTTCTTCTGTAGGGTCTCTGTGTTGACCCATCCATCCTTTCTGGGATTCCTCCATCCATACATTTATGGAGTTAGCCGGGTTCATACAATGTAACCTCCGGTCTTTGGGGGATATAGAAGGGCTAGCTATCAGAGAAAACAAGTCCCTCTGGCACGGAAAATTTTGATTTTTCTGCTTTTTATGTGTATTTGCTTTTATCAAAGTAAGGGATTTGCCACTGGCCAGCTATCACTGCATTCAGATAGTGTGTTGGAGCCCAAGGATGTCCCAAACCACTGCTGGGAAATGTCAATTTTTTATAAAAAATTAGAAATTAGCTCTAGCAGCTTGCCTGCTAAGTGAAAAAAAATTACAGGATTTCTTCTGCACTGCTGAATGAAGCAGAGGTTTTCTTTCTCCCCCCCGCCCCCGAATGTACAGTAAATCCCAAGTGGTTTATGTCATGGCACCTCTCCTTGAACACAATATAAAATTGCTACCAAATTTAAATAAAAAAATAAATGATGTGTTGTGCTAGGAGATTCTCCTGCCAGCAGCTCTCACACAATTAACACACTGGCAGAATGTGTTGCTAATTCCATGCCACTGGCGTGTTTTCTGCTTCAGAATATAGAAACAAAATCGGGTCAGAGATCCAATAATAACGAGAGTTCGTTAAAATATACAGCTCTGCCTTGTAGATACATTGTAGGCATGGGCGGGAAGTAGAAAGACCCACAATGATGCATTAAATAGCTCACTCCCCCAAATAGAACTGGAAGAATTTGTCTCCAAGCTTCAACACAGAGAGGGGGGAGCAGCAGCAGGGAGAGAGAGAGAGAGAGAGAGAGAGAGAGAGAGAGAGAGAGAGAGAGAGAGAGAGAGGAAAAAGAGTTCATTCCAAGTCTAGGGTTCCATGTTGTAAGAAAGGGCTTCGTTATCAAGATCTGGCCACATCCAAGGGAGGCAGACACCACGCAAGGAAGCCAAGAAAACAAATTCAACGTATCACACAGAATTCTGATTCTGCAGGTTTCTCCAAGATGGTTTCTCTCTCCTCTCTTAGCCTCCTTATATATGTTCTGTTCTTTTCCACAACAACAATGATAATGAAAATATTTTGGCAATGTTCAGAGCCTTTTACACCCATGACCCTGACCTCCAAATCAATTTTCTTTATTCTTAACCTGACCTTGGCTTCCATTCTCCCTGGCGTTCAATATTAGTTACAAAATCTTGAACTCTTTGAGACCTTCTCCCCCTCCCCCAATAACCCTGGCAGACCACACATGTGAAGCCCCAGAGAGAAAAGGGAAAGGCGACTTGACAAAGAGAAATAATAAGGAGATAAACAAGCCCAGTGTGTTCTCTAGGAGTCTCATTTGCACCAAATGCCATTAGCACCGTTATTTTCACGGAGGTCGGTGGGTGGAGGCTGCCTCGGCTCCCTGCTTGTGTCAGGCGCTTTGGATAACACCATACATCACCAGGCGGCCCAAGCACTTCACTTAAATAGTGATATGTAAGGGAGAGCATGTTTCATTTCATCCATCACCCATGGGCTGGCTGAGTGCAGAGACTGGAAAAATCGCACACATTTCTCCATTGCTGCCTGCATTAATACTCGAAAGGGAGCGAGCTGAAAAAGGAAAGTGCCAATTTTGGCACACATGTTAAAAAGAGAAGCAAAGAATAGGAGCGAAAAGAAACCATCTTCCAAACAAGGTGCCAAGGGGGCTGAGGGAGGCTTTTAAGGGAGGAGACTACTTTTCAAGACTGAGGCATTGACGAGGAGAATAAGGACTCGCTGAGACAAGAGTTCCAGGGTCAGCAGCATGCTTTCCAGAGAAGAAGTTAGCTGGCAGGGGCTATTTTTCTGCAAATTAGGTTTCTATCAAGAATAACTGGAGAGGAGGAGCAGAGGGAAATGAATTGGAGTCTCTTGAATAATCAGGTATTGTTGGAGTGTTGGAATGACCTATGCGCTGATGTGCAGGGAGACTGTTCCTGTCCCTCCTCCCACAGCTGTTGACAAAGTGTCCTAATAGGACAGCTCCGGGGTTGACAGTGTGGCCCCATGAAACAATGGTCCATAGAGTGTGGGCTCCACTTGGCCAGAAAGGTATGGTCTGTTGGCTCTTCCTGACCACGACAGGCATGACAGGGCTGGGGGTGGGGGGAGGGGCGGGGCAGGCAGTGGAAGAGGCAGAAACCAAATTCTGGGCAGGTTGTGGAAAGTCATGGCAAGAAGGGACTGGACCTTCCCTCAGAGGCGACAGAAGCTGCACTTGAACTGTAGGCTTAGCAGCGCTTCAGTACCATATACAGTTCAAAGGAACATCTGCCTATGTCCAGTTCAGTTTCTACGGAGAACGCTCCCTGCCCGCTCCTGCAGATCCAGTTGTATCTTGCTGACTTAGATATTTGCACACACTGCGTGACTGAAACCCATGCTTGTCCATGTAGTCCATGTGAAATTATCAGTCAAAGTTCAGGGCTCCAAGGTGAAGCCCACAGAAATATGTCACAAGGGAGACGCTCCTTCTTATGCTTGTTTATCTTCTTAAAAAAACAAAAACAAAAAAAAAAAAACTGTCCTCCAAGCGGATACATTATGTGGCAGCAAAAAATAGGTAACATGCCAGATGAAATTTATAGGCCCTTTAAGTTTCTCAATTTCTGACAGTTCTAAGGTACAACCCAGTCTGCATCAGAAAATAAGGAGATAGTTACTCATTTAACACACACTTTATAAGGATCTATCTCAGATATCCAAAAGTTAAAATTTGAATAGTAAAAATATCTTATATGTTAAGAAAATAGAGTAGGCCCAGAGCTGGGGTCGGAGGAAGGAAGGAAGCAGGTCCCAGAGAGAGTGGGGATGAGGTTGTGGGGGAGGGGGAGCTGGAGCGAAGGGGGCTAGAGCAGGGACTGGAGCAAGAGGGAGAAGGGAAGGGGGAGAAAGGAAAAAAAAGAGTAGTAGCAATCGAGAAAAATGGAAATTTAGGAATCACAGCCAGTCTCATCTGTGACTTGAGGAATACGAGGGTGAAAGGTGAACAGGAGAAAGCTATGGGACAGTGTCAAAAAGCAGAGCTCCCTGGCTAGAACCACCCTGTAATGAAGTGGTATGCCATGTTCATCCTAGCACTGTCAGAGCACAACCCTAGCAGCAAACACAGAGCAGGTACTCTGTGAACATTTGCTGAATTGCTAGGCTGTGGTAACTGTCTGTCTTAGCGAAGGTTTCGATTACTGTGATAAACATCATGGTCAAAAGCCATTTGGAGAGGAAAGGGTTTACGTGGCTCCTGCTTCCTCATTACAGTTTACCATTGAAGGAACCAAAGGCAGGTACCCAAGTAGGGCAGGAACCTGGAGGCAGGAATGGAATTAATGGGAGCTCTGTCCTTTCTGAGAGGGCAAGGCATGCCAAGCATGTGGGAACTTCTATGGAGTCTGGACTGCGAGCTCACTGTGTCTCTCAGATACTAACTGGCTGATGGTCTTGGTACTGACCTTCTCTGGGCCTTTCCCTTTTTCTCCATCCCCCTACTGCTTTGGCAGAAGGATGCATTGACTATCAACTTTCAAAGATTGGGGTAGAACTTCAGACTTCTGTGTACCCATGTTTATGTTTAGAGAATTTCATCTCTCCACAATCTCTGTGAGATGCTGTTACTGGAAGGCTGAATCTGTGGCAGGATGGGGATAGAGTTAAGATAGTCTCTTTATTACACAGTACCTCACCCCAGAGAAGACCCAGGGGGTTCTCCACCTAGCATCCAGAGATGCACACTCTGGAACACTTGGCCTTGTTCTGGGAAGACTATCTTAGAGCAGAAGATGTAGTAGAAAGTATCATGACAATGACTGCCAGCTATCTTATTAAAACTCCAACCAAAGCATAATCACAAAGCAGATCACAGTAATCTGACTCCATACCCTCTACCACCATTTCCAGGAGTTCCTCTCTAGGGTGAGGATAGCCTATGCAGCACTTAGTAGTAAGCCTGTGGTCTGAGTGAGTAGACTCACATTTTTGTTGCTAATTATTAAAGTGACCCAGATTTTAGAGTCAAATCAACAGGCATAGGAAATGAAGTCATTTGGGAGTCTGTGACTTCAGATTCTAAACATGGAACAGAAACTTTTATGCTGTTTAGTAGAGAATAAAGTTGGTGCTTCTTTCTTTCTTAGTTTTGAAATGAAAAGATGACTATATCATTCTCTTCCTTCACTTTCTTCCCTCCAACTTTTGTCCTTTGCTTTTTCTCTCTGATTCATGGCTTCTATTTCTTTAATGTGGGTGGGTGGGTGTGTGTGCGTGCATGCACGTATGCACATGTGATCTCATACTATCAAAATAGATAATAGTTACATTTTTAATAGGTTTTTTTTAAAGATTTGTTTATTTATATGAGTACACTGTAACTGTCTTCAAACACACACCAGAAGAGGGCGTCAGATCCCCTTACAGATGGTTGTCAGCCACCATGTGGTTGCTGGGAATTGAACTCAGGACCTGTGGAAGAACAGTCAATGCTCTTAACCACTGAGCCATCTCTCCAGCCCAAAGTTTTTTTTTTTTTTTTTTTTTTTTTTTTTTTTTTTTTTTTTGAGATGGGGTCTCACCACACTATCCAGGCTGATCCTAAACTCCCAGGTTCAAGCAATTCTGTCATACCTGGATATGTTTTAAATTTTGCATTCTACACAGTGATCCTTGGAGTGGTTTTAGCCTCCTAGAAGAATCCACAATATTATTTACTCCACATGCCTCGCAAAGCCCATTTGTCACTTGCAAAAAAATCACATATAAGACATTTAAATATCTTTCAGTATAAATTAAGCATGTGACACTCATGCTTACAATTCCTTACCTGGTGTTTGGAAGCTCTGGTGCTATAACATCTTTACTCATTCATATATTCATCCAAAGACTATTGATCAAGTCCTACTCCTGAGAAAATATTTGGATTTCCTGATGCTTTTTTCTTTTTTCTTTTCCACAGCTCCCATCTTGTTTGCATTCAAGGAGCTGGGAGAAATTCAGGTCTGTGTGCTGGAGAGGGGGCTAAATATATTAGGTTCATAAGTAGTGCTTTCAAGAAAAACATAGAAATCATGACAAACATTCAAAACAACCTTTGAGTCAGAAGTCAAGAAAGTTTAGCTCATGGACATTAGTCTTGTGTTAAAACATATCCTGGTCCCCAGCTACTCTAAAGACTGAGGCAGGAGGATTGCTTAATTCCATGAGTTCAAGGTCAGCCCTGACTATCTGGTTCTCACTCTATGGTCTTTGGAACAATGGTTTTGTCTTGAGTTTGTTGGAAATGGAAATCCCTGGACCCAACCTCCTAGCTCTGACCTACTGAACCAGAATTCCTAGGCCTAGGCTTCAGGGAATTGTGTGTTTAAAAAAAAATGATTTTAACACACATTAAAATATGAAAACCACTGCCCTCATGTTAATCAGGCTTTATCTGAGCAAAGCCTCTTTTTTCAAATCCTGATAGTACTGCCAATTGAGTTCTACTGCTTGCCCTGTGCTTTCTCCAGTTTAATCTCCAAAATCAATCCCTCTCCCTCCCTCTCTCTCTCTCTCTGTCTCTGTCTCTCTCTGTCTCTGTCTCTCTGTCTCTGTCTCTCTGTCTCTGTCTCTCTCTCCTCTCTCTTCTCTCTCTTCTCTCTCTCCTCTCTCTTCTCTCTCTTCTCTCTGTCTCTGTCTTTCTCTGTCTCTGTCTCTTTCTCTGTCTCTCTGTCTCTCTCTCTGTCTCTCTCTCTGTCTCTCTCTCTGTCTCTCTGTCTCTCTCTCTCTCTCTCTCTCTCTCTCTCTCTTTCACACACACACACACACACACACACACACAGACAGAGCAACCAAGTCATTTATGCAGTTTCAACTCAGGGAGGAAAAAAAATAGCAAATTCACAGCAATAATCAAAAGGGAAAATATTTGGACAGGTAATTTGGGGAACTGGCTATGGATCACTATGTACAATAATGAAGTTGAGCAATTAGGTTTGGAAAGCCACAGCACAGAAAATAATTAACCCACAAAGTAATCATCTTGGAAGTCTCAAAGCTCATGATTAAAATAAACCTGAAACAAATGATTGTTTAACTTTTAAGCCGCGCTTGTTTTAGCCACCGCCAACTTCAGGTGTGAACTCCGGGGAGTTCTACCTGCCTGGTGAGACTGGGTCTAGGTTGAGAGAGCACACGTCCGTTCTTCTGTGTTCCTTTCTCTGGAGAAAGATTGCTTAGACTATCACAAAATACCACTCCAGTTTGTGTGGAGAAGCTGCTTAGCCTTACCCATCGCGGAGGCGCATCACACCTTGGCAGTCCACTTGCAGCTATGATGGGCTTCAGCCATATTGAATCCTATGTAACCTTGGAGGCTGAGATGCATGCTTCGTTTTTTTTTTTTTTTTTTTTTTTTTTTTTTTTTTTTTTTTTTGCAGCTAGCATGCACTTTTGTTGGCGGTTTATTATTGCGAAGCATGGTGCTCCCCTCCCCCGACTCTCCACTCCACCCAAAGGAGTGAATTAATAACTAGAAAACGAGACGGAAATGAGGTCTAGAAGACTCTGGGCTTCTGAATGTCACTGGGAGCAAACAGCAGTGGAAAGAAAAGGTTCCTCTCCATCTTTATGTGCAGGGCTGCCTGTGCATTGACTTGTTTCCTGACACATGAGCCATGGCTTGAAAGGAATTCAGGCCCCAGCAAATTTTGCATTGCGCTTCAATGTGGCCTCTGGGATTGAATAAGGGCAAATCTATTATACTGTTGCCATGGAGACCCCGGCACAACTGCTGATAAAGAGTGTCTGATGTTTGGTAGGCCTCGTAGAATGGTACATACCATTTAAAGAACTCTCTCTCTCTCTCTCTCTCTCTCTCTCTCTCTGTGTGTGTGTGTGTGTGTGTGTGTGTTGCATGTGTGAATCTGCAAGAGAGCAAGTGTACCCATGTGGGTAGTGGGGGTGGAGGGAGAGAAGTGGGGAGCAGGATGCAATGGGAGAAGAAAGAAGTGAGACTCTAGCTTGGCAGATCATGAAGGAATGTTCTGTGTTTTTATAACAGATTTGTACTTTCTTGCCTCTAAAAATTCATCTTGCCTTCTAAGAATCTACACACTAGACAGATGGGGGCAGCAGTAGATGCGCAGCTCACCCATTGGTCTAACAAAATCCGTCTTTAATTCATCAGAAAGAGAATTAAGCTAATACAATAAAAGTGAAAATGTGCTCTTTGCGTCTTGTGATGAATGCCGCTTCCCTTCAGCTGTCTGCCTGAGGATCAATAGTGCGCCTGTAAGGATCACCAGCCTTTGCCAGAATGGGCTAGCAAGATGATGGATTTTAATCATTACAATCACTTCATAACCACCAAACAAAGAAGGCTGATCTACCTTCACGTGCACAATCTCAGTTTGGTTGCTTCTGCTTAGGCGGGTCCTAAATGTACTTCTTGTCTAGAAGGCAAAGCTCACAGTCACCAGATTCCATTTCACACTCGTGCCTCTAAGTGGTCAATATGGGCAGCTTGTGCTTGCTGACTGGTGCCCATCAGCCCCAGTCCTAGAGTGGGTTGGCTTTGTGAAGCTTGCAGCCAGCCAAGAGGCTGGCGTTGCTGGAGACAGGCAGTTCTGGTGAAATCACCTACAGTCAGCAGCAGGCTTCAGAGCAAGCAGCTCTAACAATGGGAGGCTGGGCAATCCACGACAGCTGATAGGATTATTATTATTACCGGCCTCAAAAAGCTGCTGCCTTCTTCTGTGCTGTTCTGCAGACCTCATAAGGCCTCTCTGTGATTTCTGCATAGTTAATTTGTCAGTTTATAAATTACCACATTATGTTAACGCTGAATGCTTCAAAACACAAATATATGCACAGAGGGCTTGAATATTTGAAGTGTTTTAGTACTATGGGGAAATAATTTTGTTGTCAAGCTGTGGCAGATATAGAACTGCTAGGGGATACATGGCCATTTCATCAGGACTGTGTCGATGATGGCCTGTGAACATCCAAGGGGGAAAATCATCTTTTATCACTATTGTGTACCGTGCCGGTCCAGATGGGGGATAAAACATGCATGAGTTGCCCGCAGCTCTGAAAATAATTATACTCATTTGCCAGAAATGTAGAAAGTGCATCCAACCAAGTTACCACCCATCATAGTGACACTCCGTTTGCATACTGATGAAGTTTAAAGCCAGAGACAATGGTGTTGGTATCAATAGCGAAGAGGGGGCTGGGTACCATGAGTGCCGAAGGATTAATAGCACCATCATTTTATATTATGCAGCATTTCACTTATGCTGCATATCAAAGACTCCTGCCTCTGAGGTTCACCTCACTGTTTATAAGATTACAGTTTGCTTTAAGACTCCAGACATTAGCACGATTTCTTTACATGTTCTATGGAAGAATGCAAAATTGTCTGTGTTGTGGAAAGTGCCTAGAATATAATTATGGGTAAATATGTTCAGATGCCATTATAAGTGCTGTCTGTATATATTTGTGTGTTTGTGTGTGGATGTGGGCAGATGCCTATAGACCCACATGAACATGAGTGTGTTTGAAAGACTATAGTGGAATATGAGGAGATAATATGCACATGCTAAATACTAGTGCAACTGCAGAGTCATTGATGAATGTTTTTTTTTTCTAATGTAGAAGAAAAAGAATGATTATAAGCAGGACACAGGAGAATAATTCTTTATATTGCAATCAGCTCAGCTTATATGTATTTGCTTTAATTATAGAAACAACTGACAAAACAGATAGACCTGGGTATTTAATTCTTATTGGATAAAAGAGAATGCAAAATACTATAAAATATTAAATGATTTTGATATACTTCAAATTTTAGACCACTGTAAAAAAAACTGTTGTTGTTATCTAGGAGACTGGTAGATTCCTTTAAATTTTTGAAATCAGTAAGCTTGCACGTGTGCATGAAGAGATACTTTCTCATGGAACCTTGAATTCTCATAGGTGTTCTACACTTTTCAAAATAGCTCATTCACGATGTCACAATGTTTATTTTTAAGTAATGATTTTAATTACATCCTCAAAAGCAAACCATTCTACACTTGGCCTGCATGGTCTGCAGTCTAATGATTAGTCCAACACAGCCTCCCATTTGCCTATGCTGTCATGGGGGCAAGGGTAAGATTTCCCATCTTATTGTACTACAAGATGCAGGCTTCACTCTCCACAAGTCTTCATTGTAATCAAAGGAAGACATGAACGCTGTGGAACTACAATAAAATCACCAAGAAAAAAGGAATCATTTCAACAAAAATGGTTCAATAATAGAAGGCAGGATGCCACGAAATATTTTTAGATAGCAACAGATGTAGATTCCCCAATAAACTCTATTCCAGTCCTCCTTCTCTTGAAATACAGAGGCAAAAGGGATTCCCCAGTGCTTGGTAATAATTGGTCGGGTGTAGAGAGGTGAGAGTGGAGAGGTGAGCACGCTGAAGCAAGAGGATTTTCACAGGAGTAAAGCAGGATGTGCTATGGGTAAACGGAGTGTAGAATGGGACAGATTTTCAGAACTGATGCCTCTGCCTTCATTTGTTGGGGATAATGAAAAAACCATCAGGATAGCACCAAGGACCTGGGAGCAATCCAGAAACAGTCAGAATACAAATCCTTTAGGGAAATCCAATTCGACTGTTGAGTCAATGATTTAGAAAACAGAAAAGTTGATGAACTTATTTAAGGTTCAGTAATAAACTAGCTTCTCAGACCCATTGTTATTGATGACATCAGAAGTTTTGGCATGATGTAAGTTCTCACACATAGCCTCCGATTTCAAAGGAAAAGAATAAAAAGATAATCTGACAGGTGAGTGGGACACAGAATCTCATATAGAGCTTTGCCATTGACTTAGTTAGGGTTTCTATTGCTGTGAAGAGACACCATAAGCTTGACAACTCTCATAAAGAAAACCATTTAATTGGGGCTGGCTTACAGTTTCAGAGGATTAATACACTATCATCATGGTGAAATAAAACAGTTGAAAAAGAGATGATCTTGCTTCTACATCTTGATCCACAGGAATCAGCAAGAGATAGATTGATCAGACTTGAGATTCTGAGACCTTCAAAGCCCACCTCTCACACTGACACACTCTCCAACAAGGCCATACCTATTCCAACCGGGCCACACCTACTCTAACAAGGCCATATCTCCTATAATGCTGCTCTGTATGGACCAAGTATTCAAGTCTATGGGGGTCATTCCTATTCAAGCCATCACAGCCAAGCAGTGGTAGGAAGGGAGATTTAAAGAACACTTTCTTACATTAATTACATTATATATATACATATATATATAATTACTGTTACATAATTGTAATTAATAGCTCTTAAACAGTGAATTAAATATCAATTCCCATTTTAAAGTTAAAGAAACTGAGGCATATTAATGCATATTAAGTTGCCCAAATTCACACAGCAAATAAATCAGAATGATTTAAAAGTGAGTCTAGTTCTAAGTTTACACCAATTTTATAGTATACAAAATGTTCCAGCCTTTTCAGAATATATAAAAGATACACAAGGAGCTAAATATCACATAAATATCACAGATAGAGAAGGTAAAGCCTTTGCACTAAGGAAATAAGGTAAAAAAGGCAATAAAAGTATTAATGATCTTGACAATTATGATATTGAATATTTGATCGAAGAAACTAGAGTTTTTGGTGGCAATATACTTTGTTGGTAAATATAGACAAGTTTTTCTTTAGAGATATAAATAAAGATGTAGTTCTTTGCATATCATAAGTAAGGAAATGAGTCATCAATGGATCGATGCAGACATTCCCTTCTGTTAATTTAGTCCTGAATTCTTTAAGTAGCAAAGATTGGCATCTATTCTAAAAAGAGAGTAAAAAACATGGTGAGAGAGGCATGAGACTCCAGTAGACTGAAGTGTGTGTGGAGAGCTTCAGTGCTGCTTGATAGAATATGTAAGAGCTTAGGCATCGTAACATGTGTGCATGTGCAGGGGACTGGAGCTGTGTGGAGAGCTAGAGCCCAAATGTGTTGACAAATTGTCAATGGAAAGTGTGGCATTGTGTGTCAGAGTCTAAGCAGAAGGAAAATCGGCATCCATGGCTAAAGGTGACCCAGCCTGGGATGTCAGAACCCTTTAGGATTTATAGGTGGCCAAGCTGAGAGATAATGTAGGGTCATGGGGTCCACACAGGGAGCCAATGGTAGTAGAAAAAAAGAGTTTGGCTTGATGCATAAGAATTGATCAACTAAATAAACATATTAAAGATACTGAAAACCAGATTATTCATGTCTAGAGGAAGGAGTAACAAAAATATAGCATTTCAGAATAACCTTCATAGTGTTGGTTTGGAATTTAAGATACCAGTGTGGCTATGGTTTTTATGACAAATAAGTAGATGCAGAAACAAATGCATATGGGGCTGGAGAGATGGCTCAGTGGTTAAGAGCACTGGGTGCTCTTCCAGAGGTTCTGAGTTCAATTCCCAGCAACCACGTGGTGGCTCAGAATAATCCACAATGGGATCTGGTGCCCTCTTCTGGCATGCAGAGGTGTACATGCAGATAGAGCACTCGTACATAAAATAAAGAAGTAAGTCTGTTAAATTAAAAAAAAAAAAAAGGAAAGAAAAAAGAAACCAATTCACATGCAATGAACATTTCTACTCTGCTGTTTTGAAGGCTTAGAAGCAGCAGCTATCCAAACGGAGTTACCCAGTGCTTAATCTTGGCTGTTACTACCTTTTCCACTAAACAGATCCAAGCCTCTGTGGAGAAATCGCTGACTCCTGGTTTGGAATAAAGCCAATGTAAGACAAGCTCCACCTCCTTTTGCAAAAAGGATAACAGGAACAGAGAGGTTAAGTAACTTGCCTCAGTCATGCATCAAATACAATGGATGGGATAACCCCAGGGAAATAGATCAAAGTCAGAGCAGTTCTGCATTCCTACTCCTTTGACAAACCTTTAGGATTATTGTGCCATGTTGGTCATGGATGTGATTCATATGAATCATAGCTGGGTAGGATGATTGGTTGCTTCATTCCTTTAAAAGCTTACATGGCACCTTCTGGTACCATAAAAGCTAGTCTTAAGGGAGGATACATTCAGGCCAGGAGCCTCTGGACTCCGTCTGAATTGCATAGAGTCTTAAGCACCAGGAACTTATCTCCTGCCTCAAGGGGACAGCCAAGGGTAATAGCAATAGTCTGTAATGTTTGGGAGTCTGTTGGACAACCCTCAACAACAACTCTAAAGAGATCATACCTGGTATTGAGGTTTTTGTTATATGGTCTTTGGCTCTTGGAGGAAGCATTGTAAGCCTCTCTGAAAAAAATTCACTTAAACCATATGTATATATCTATACACAGGTTTATATGTATGACTGGTTATTTTTTAGGTAGATAGTTAATAATATGATTCCTTATGACTTTACAAGACACCTTTACTGTTATTTTAGCCCTTCTTCTTTTTCGGTATCTATCTCCCCTGTCCTTAGTTAGACTCTCTCCTCCTCATTTCTGTGATCAGATAAAATCTGTTTTAGGAAAGGTAGTATTAGATGCAATCGATGTATTTATGCAGTAGAGAAAAAAACAAAAATGATCAAAACAAAACAAACAAACAAACAAAAATTGTCCACACCCATCAGGCATGGCAAGAAGAAGAGAATGAAATGTACTTTCTCTTCACTGGAGGCACCCATGCGACTGGTGATTTTCAATATAAGTAGACAGAAAAATAAAAGAGATGTAACAAGCCCTCCTCACCCTTGTCCATTGCAAGGACCAAGACTGAGTATACATAATGTCCCAATGTCATTAAAATACTCTCTACTAAAAGGGCCTGAGAGTGAAGAAATAGCTGAATCTAAGGCATAAACAGGTAAGGCACAAGAAAAGTCTGAATCAGAGAGTGGGATATCTATCTTTGAGTCCGAACATTTGTGGTGTTGACCAACCCGGAGCAAATTAAAAATGGGTGAGGTTGAAAAAGGCAAGAAGATTTTTGTTCAGAAGTGTGTCCAGTGCCACACTGTGGAAAAGGGAAGCAAGCATAAGACTGGACCAAATCTCCATGGTCTGTTTGGGCAGAAGACAGGTCAGGCTGCTGGATTCTCTTACACAGATGCTAACAAGAACACAGTCATCACCTGGGCAGAGGATACCCGAAGGGAGTATTTGGAGAATCCCAAAAAGTACATCCCTGGAACAAAAATGATCTTCTCTGGAATCAAGAAGAAGGGAGAAAGAGCAGACCTAATAGCTTATCTTAAAAAGGCTACTAATGAGAATATCATCCTGAGTGAGGTAACCCAATCACAAAAGAACAAACACGGTATGCACTCTCTGATAAGTGGTTATTAGCCCAGAAGTTTGGAATACAGGAAGAACAACCCACATTCCACAAGGAACTCAAGAAGAAGGAAGACCAAAAGGTGGACATTTCATTCCTTCTTAAAAGGGGGAACCAAATACCCACAGAAGGAGTTGCAGAGATTAACTATGGAGCAGAGACTGAAGGAAGGGCAAGCCAGCCTAAATATAGCTATCCCCTGAGAGGCTCTGACAGTACCTGATTAACACAGATGTAGAGGCTCACAGACATCCATTAAACTGAGTACAGGGTCCCCAGTGAAGGAGCTAGAGAAAGGACCAATGGAGCTGAGGGGTTTGCAGCCCCTTAGGACGAACAACAATATGAACTAACTAGTACCCTCAGAGCTCCCAGGGTCTCAACCACCAACCAAGGACTGCACATGGAAGTGGTCTGATTGTTCTGGCAGCATGTGTATGGTAGAGGATTCAAATTCGATCATCAATAGGAGGAGAGGACCTCGGCCCTGTGAAGGTTCTGTGCCCCAGTGTAGGGGAATGCCAGGGCCAATAAGTGGGAGAGGGTGGGTTGGCAGGCATGGGGAGGCGGGGAGGTAACAGGGGTTTGTTTTTGTTGTCTTTGTTTGTTTCTTTGTTTTTTGGAGGGGAAACTGGGAAAGAAGAAATTTACATGTAAATAAAGAAAATATCTAATAAAAAAAGTAAAAAAAATGAGTAATTCCACTGCCTTATTTATTACAAAACAAATGTCCCATGGCTTTTAATGTATACCATAATTTAATTCATACACCAAACTCAGATCATGAATGGCTAAGGATGTTTTGGTTGGACAGTCCTGGTTTAAGTAAAACTGACTTATCGTAAAGTGGATATGATCTTTCTAAAGTAACAGTTCTGGTTGTATATATGCTAACACTGCTCTCCCTTTCTCAAGATAAGGTTGGACTTAATGAGTAATGTTTTACTTTCTGTAAGGATTGGGGTGTTGCCTCAAACCTATTAAATGGTTTTATACTTAGATTTATATAACTGGGCATATGAATATGTTTAAACACTGGGAAAATTCTATTACTGACTCACCTGTGTTCACTAGCCTGTTACTGTCAATGGCTAAACACCAGGAGGCAACTGTCTATTCTTGACAATGCTGTTTTAATTATAATTCCCTACATCAAAGATGGTGCCTTTTACCACTGAAAGGCATTTACTGTGGTCTATGCTGCCAAGTCTGACAGCAGGATTTCAATACCCTGGAACACGTATGGTGGAAGAAAAAAATCAACTCCCGCAAGCTGTCTTTTGACCAACGCGTGCCTGTTGTGGCATGCATCTTTGTTCATGTGCCCACACCCATAAAAAACAGACACCAATTGCCATTAACCATGAGGGGGAAATAGTAGCTGTATAGGAAATGTCTTTCCAAGTTCAGTTTATTGGGATCTGAACTTGGAAAGGATCAAGGATCTGACTGAGGGAGTGGATATCATCCATAGTGAGACTAAGAAAACGTGCTCAGATGCTGAGAAATGTGTGGAAAGGAGCACAGTGTCAGTTATATGAGGTAGCTCAGTAAAAGAATGAGGGATTACTGGACAAGCTAACAAAGATCATACAAAATAGCTGGTCCACTGTCATCAGAATTGTCAGTGTCATGAGTGTCAGGAAGAGATGGAGATGCCTTCTGGGTTGGAGACGGCTGAGAAAGCATGGCCATTAGCTGCTCTGTGATTTTAATCATAGATTTAATGGGGGTCCTTTTACTACAAAAGATGGTATGGGGACTGCTAACATCGGAGCAGGGTCTGAGTGCTAGACAAGAGTAATAACCCAAGGTGCAGAAGCTCCTTGTTTGTAGGAGATTCAGATCCCAGTTCCAGGACCCCATGTATATATTACCCTCTGGCGGAGACATTGTAGACAGGGTTAGTGTTTTCAGTGGACATTATAGTGGGTTTCCAGATACAGTCATGGGGATTCCTTTAGGTGACACAGGGAAGTAGGAGAGAGAGAGAAAAAGAGAGAGAGAGAGAGAGAGAGAGAGAGAGAGAGAGAGAGAGAGAAAGACAGAGACAGAGAGAGACAGAGACAGACAGAGACAGACAGAGACAGAGACAGACAGAGACAGAGACAGAGACAGACAGAGACAGACAGAGAGACAGAGACAGACAGAGACAGACAGAGAGACCAACAGAGAGACAGACAGAGAGAGACACAGAGACAGACAGACAGATAGACAGACAGACAGGGAGAGAGACAGACAGAGAGAGACACAGAGAGAGAGAGACAGACAGACAGACAGAGACAGAGAGAAACTGAGAGGCAGAGACAGAGAGAGACAGAGACAGAGAGTCAGAGAAGGAGGCCCAATAATGAAAACCAAGTTTGAAACGATGCGGCTACTGGAAAGGGGTCATGAGCTGTGGTGTGTGAGTAGCCTTTGGGAGCTACAAAGAGCAAGAATAATTTCTTCCCTGCAGGCCCTTGAAGGAATGCAACCCTCCTGACATCTTAACGTAAATTTGTAAGACCCATCTTGGAGGTTTGAAACCTCCAGAACAGTACAATTTGTTACAGCAGCAATAAGAAGCTAATTCAACAGACACAAGGGTTTAAAGCAACATCTAGTCCACCAAGTTGCTTTGCTGTTACTGTTGTTGATGTCGCTGCTCAATCTTTTTGAAGCATCCAAATCCATTTTCTGGGGAAATTCTGCTTTTGTGCTTGGGATATGTGGATGACTTTCCAGTCATCCACACTTGACATCAGTTTCCACAGGGCAGACTACACAGCATGAGTATGAAAAATGCTGCAACCTCCATTCCTGACTGCCCACTGCATCCAGAGGCTGACTATACAAACTGTGTGACGGACTTTCCTTGCGTGTTATTGGTTGTTGATCTGCTTTTGATATCTCCTCCTGTAGAGGAGATGTAAACTTTGGTCCTGCTTTGATGGGGTGCTACGAGGAGTGGTATTAACAATGTGCTCTCTGTGGATACTTCTTGCTGACACCTGGCTATGGCTTAGGCATCTGACTTGTGGCCAGGTGTTTCTCTCATAGGAAGCTTATTTAAACTGGCAGATGCATTGATAGAGTTCTCAGTGAAGCTGTGGCCTGTTTATTCCTGCCAAACTAGCCACTCCATACAGGGAATACTCAGCAATACAGTAGGTTCATATATGTAGGTCAGGTGATACACAGATACGAAAGTACAAGAACAGATATGAAACCACAGAACAAGCTTTACTGTCAGTCAGAGGGAGGGGAAGGGAAGAAAGCAGAAATGGGGGAAGGGAGGGGTGGAAGGAAGGTGACAGAGACTGATTTAAGGGCTTAAGCTCTTAGGATCCAGGACATTACCTGAGCAGGCTCCGGTCAGAAAACCCTACTTGGTGGGTCTACAGCAAGCTGGCATGAGTCCTGTGGAGTCCTACTGTGAGTGACAGGTGATTACTGTGGCATATCATACAGACCATGTGGATTGTGAAGGTCAGTGAGGCAAGCCAAGCTGGTCATCTCCAGATGACTTCCTGTAGGGAAGTGCCATCGGGAGACACCACAATAAGGCAGGTAATCTGGACTGACCGAACTGAGCTACTGAGAGGAGGTGGAAAAGGGGAAACTGTGTCAAAGGTGGGTGACTCAGCGTTGCTTCTGGCACTGGAACGTTAAAGCTATATTCAAAATAGATGCTGAGGCAGAATAGAATAAGAACTCAAGGCACCCTCTGACTGCAGGTGTCTTCCAAAGGTGCTGGGAAGGAGACTGAAAGGAGAAGGAGGAGTAAAGTTAGAGCATTTGTTCCCTTTGACTCTTGCATCAATGGCCAGTCAGTCAGGAAGGGCCATATGTCTACTCTGAAGGCCAAGTTTCTGTTGGGGCTCCTTTTTGAGAATGCCTGTTTTTTTATGGTAACCTTTCTTCATTCTTATGCCTTCAGACCTCTGAGTAGAAACAGCTCTTTGCTTTGACTAGCCCCTGATGTTTCATCTTCTATAGACAATGTCACTGTGAACTCACTCACCCCAATGTGTGTACTGTCCTGGGTGCCATGATCGATACATATCCATACATTCCCCCAGCCAGAAGGCCTCAGCAGCTGCAAGTGGTTGGCACAACTTAGGTATCGAGGAAGAATGGGATGCTAGTGACCCTTGTCAATATCCTCCAGCTGAATAGCACTGCATGCACACCTATAGTCACACCAATTTGGTACCATTCCTTGTCTCAGCAGGAAAGCAGAGGTACCATGGAAACAATATTGGCATCTTAGTGAGACAGGATTAGGAGAGACTAATGGCAGGATTTGGGCTTGGGATCAGCAGACTTAGAAAAGGTTTTTGTATCAGGTCTTTGAGCTGCATGGTATGAAGAAGTAGAGGAGATTGTATATGCTTGAATATTAATAAATAACTTATTCAGAGGTCAGTTACACTAAGGCTAGACTTGTGCTTGGTAAAATAGTTTTAATTACTCCAATTTTCTGAGAAAGGATCATCATTGTAACAGACACCAGAGTGAAGTCACAACCCTAGGTTTGTGAACCAGAGTCCCAGCAACTACTCCCAGCATGAGGTCTGACACACTGAGCACCCTTTTAAATTCTCAGTGTTTCAAGTTCTGG
Organism: Mastomys coucha; assembly: GCF_008632895.1. Classification (NCBI taxonomy): domain Eukaryota; kingdom Metazoa; phylum Chordata; class Mammalia; order Rodentia; family Muridae; genus Mastomys; species Mastomys coucha. The sequence goes on along the minus strand of NW_022196914.1, from coordinate 67,911,337 downwards.
TCCTTAGTTGTTTCTGAGTCTTAGTTCAGTGGGAGCCAGCCTATAGAGTTGACAAGACTGTCTGTGCTTACACACTGTGCACTGGATTCAGAAAAATCACAGCTAAGGAGGTCAACTTCTGAATGACAGGAGAGAATGCTCTGGTCATCTATTACCATACATTAATAATAAGATACCAACAGAGAGGAGAGAGAGAGAAAGAGAGAGAGAGAAAGAGAGAGAGAGAGAGAGAGAGAGAGAGAGAGAGAGAGAGAGAGAGAGAGAGAGAGAGAGAGAGGAGAAGAGAGACAGGGAGAACAATGAAAAATTGCTTCCATTCCAGACTTAGAGAGAACATTTGCAAGTACAGAGCGAAGCTGTAGAGACAGAGCTTTTCAAACACGCACGACTGAAATCTCATTTCATAAGACAGACCGCAGATCAGAACTGGAAGTCTGTAATGGCTGAATGTCTGGTGAAAAGTCACTGTGGCTGAAAACACAAGCATTGCTTTTTTTTTTTTTCTTCCTTCAATGGGGAATCATCAAGAAGGAATAAAAAGAAAGCAGAAACGAAGAAGTTAATTTATTCTGAAACCACAATTACGAAGCTATTTGGTATTTTCAAATGTCAGAGAAGTCGTACCAAAAGATATAATTAAGACAGACCCTAGTAGGGAACTCGATGCTGAACCTGGTTTTGAGGGATTGGTGAGACTCAGCTCTTCGTGACAGGAAGGAGATGTTTCAGGAACATTCGTCACCAAGTCTTAAACTAAAGATATCCTTGTTGCTTACACTTCCGATATGGAAGCATTGAGCCCACAGTACTAAAACAACCCCACCAAAGCTTTCCTAACAGGAATTTCCTCACTGCTCTCCTTAGCCTGAGTAATGCATTGTGCCTCACAGTCTCTTCTCTCTCCAACCTCCACAGGCAGAAAGTCTGCATCTCTAGCTCATTACCATCATTCTGATGATAATGTTATGTCTCATCAATTACTAGAGAGCAAGGTCAAATTTAGCAGCCAAATCTCCCCGTTAGCAAGGCCATCAAGATCCTATCAGCACCCTTCCCAAGGCTGCTCCCTCTGCAGAAGCCTTGCCCATCTCTCCCATCTCTTGTTTTTTTTTTCCCTTCCTCTCTCCATTTTTCTCTCCACCCCCTCAGTCTTATCTCAATGCTTCTAGCTATAAAACTCTGCCTGATTTTAAGCTCTGTTCATTATTTGACTTCACTTTTATTTGTAAAGGACAAAGGTAAGAGCCTGCATTCCCAAAAGAAGAGATCATTTGACTTGGTAAATAGATACTGACAAACTATAGTTGGGAGGTTCTCTCAGAATACTAATCCAAGGGAAGGTCTTTTTTGATTGAGACTGTGTTTGTATAAACCATGCCAGTGAGATTTGTTTTCATTAAAGAAAAAAAACAAAAAAAACAAAACAAAACAAAACAAAACAAAAAACCTTCCAGCGAAGCAAAAGCAAACCAGAGACAAAGAAAGAGACAGAGCAAGTCCCATGAAAAGGATCTCCTTTATTTCCAGGCCTTGGCTCTGCTACAGGGCTACCAACCAATCCAAATTTCTTAAAAATAATTTCCATTTAATAGGAAACCCACCTAGAATGCCCACCATAGTGTATGAGTGTTTGACAACAGGCTTGTATTTCCTTACAAAAGTTCAGCTCAATTCCATAAATCATTTACTGAATCCACTTCCTAGAATTAGTAAGCAAAACTTCAGCTTCATAAACACAGCTGCACTTGGCAAACAAACTTAACAAGACAAAAAAAAATCTATTTATTCACTTTCCAGAATGTATTTATAAATTAACTTTGCATTTGAATAGTTAGGATTAAATTGATACAACAACCACTGTCTTAAACTTGGGCCTCATTTCTCTGAGGTAGCAAACCTTGTAAAAAGTCAAAACCTCACAGGAGATATAGTCCTGAGGTGGGCTGCTCTGAATTCCATACAGTATAATGATGATAAGTGTGTATGTATTTAAGATCATACATCTTCTTAGTAAACACTTCCCTAAATTACCTTCTTTGTTTGTTCTTAAAATTATGATTTTTTTTTAAAAGACCAATTTGTTTGATAAGAACAATATAATGGCTTTTCTTTTCAGGAAGAAATTGTCCGATAATTTTTACTTGTCTTTTAACTCTGAGTCTTTTGTGCCATTATATTTTTAATATACTTGTTTTTACAACTGGGTTGTCTGAGTATCTCTGAATTTTAATTGTTAGGTTTAGCCCATTTAGTTTCTTGTAATTTTGTACATTTGCCTTTATTTCTTTCATCTCCTTTTCTGCTTTTAATATTTTGTATTTCCTTTTTGGTTGTTTTCCAGCCCATACCATTGCTGAAGTGTTCATTTAAAGAAGTAAATATTTCATATGATATACATATACATATACATTGGATCTTCACTTTCTACCTGTCAAGTTTCTTAACTGCTGTCCCTTTTTTTTTTTTTTTTTTTTTTTTTTTTTTTTTTTTTTTTGCCATATAAATCTTAGTACCACTTAAAATAACCCCACTTACAAAATTTATTTTTCCTATTATGGCAACTTGAAAAGAAGTTTAATTAGATGTTCCAATGCTCAGAATGTGAGGCCGCTCCTGGAGGGGGTAATAACCCATCCCATTTTACTTTAAATTATGGCTGCACCATGTTTTACTGTATCTCAAGAGGCTAGCAGCCAGGGAAGAGCATGCCTTGCTTGCAGAGGTAGTTTATACTTCAGGAGAAGATACAGCTGGTGCTGGTGCTATTCCCCAGTGAAGAAAA
>NW_022196914.1:67897235-67908545 GCF_008632895.1 Mastomys coucha | reverse complement strand
AAAAAAAAAAAAAAACGTATTTTGCACTCAGATGAACCAGTGGCACACGTCTTGAGACTCTGATGCCAATTTTTAGTGGGTAAGTATGGTAGGCACAGTCTTAGAAGGGCAAAATGATAGAGAGCCTACGTCCTCGAAGTTCTCCTTACCTAACCTATTAAGACAATAGTGATTAGGAGGATCTAGAATGGAGCGCAGCGGTGGGAAGTGGTGAACATGACTTGTGCCTGTGAAGCTACTTGCAACATAAACGACAGCCAGTGTTCTCCAGTAAGTATACTTACTTAAGATTGCTAAGGGTTAAGAACAAGCATAAGATGTTCTTTTTAGACAGAACAAAATACAATGTGCAAAAGTAAATGAATCCATGTAGTTAAGGGGGGCAGGCTGTAGTGGGCGCTGTTCTGTGGTGCTCGGAGCCCCTACCTCCCATCTCCTTTGATAAGAACAAAAGTGTTTGTTTCTTTTCACACACACTGGTTGCTCGTGCCTTACTTTTTGATCACTCTCAAAATTGTCTTTGGCCAAAGAGAGCCAATTTCTCCAGATTTATGACTTCTTCCCAGGACAGTTTGTACTAATGTCTAGCTGATATTAGGAAATACAGCCCTAGCTTAATCCTTCCAATTTGTGATAATGCCTAAGAGCTCTCTGTAGACACTGAGGTCCCTGCAGGATTAGCTGCAGCCTCTGTTGCAGTTGTATTACTGTATCATTTCCTGACCAAGTCTACTTTTTTCATGTTCCTAATGGGGTTCCACAGAGCATTCTCCAGAAACCTCCTGCCCGGAAGACTCCGTCTCAGACTTGGCTTTCAGGGGACTCTCCTCAGGGCACCATCCTTTCCTAATGATATTTCTATTATGGTAGATGATTGCATTCCTATCTCGCTTGGGTGCCTATTTTTTTGTGCTATAGGGCCACCCCTCAGTGATAACCTACCTATGAAAATCCTGTGTGGCCTGGGATGCAGACGTATCCTTCTGTAATCATTTTCTGGTCAGTCTTCTGGGTACTCCAGTGACATCATTGTCCCAGGATTAATTTCTATGTAAATTTCTCATCTTGACAGTTTCTACACCACTATAGACATATACATTTTAACTTCAACAAGCAAATGGAACAGAAGCCTGTAATTTTTATTCCTCTGAGAGTCTCTCTCATTCATACACACACACACACACACACACACACACACACACACACACATACACACACACACACACACACACGCACACGCACACGCACACATGCACACACACACGCACACACATGCACACATGCACACACACACATGCATGCGCACACACACACACATTTCCCCCCTTTGTAGCCTAAAACATCCAATTTCATTGTTTCCCTGTTAAGGTGGGTGGATCTTTCCCCCCAATGCCTCTAATTACTCAGGCTCTATCCCTTTGAGCATTACAGCTTCATGAAGGGGTATTGGTTTCTAATTCAGTGTCTCATAAGACTCACGGCCTCATATCTGGCCTGATTGTATATTAAAACCCAAACTACTAGCTATTACTGAATTTGATAAGCACCCATGGGGAAGCTTTGGGATCAGATTCTATGCTTATAGCACTTAATTTGGGCTCCTTGAGATTTCCATTTATTTCTTGCAGGTTGATATGCATTAATATCATTTTTAACATATTGCTAGGATCTAAAATTACCACAAAGTAGCAGAATGTTTCCTGCAGTTAGATTTTACTAAGAAATGAAAATCATGAGGGCAATGACCTTGGAATAGGAGGCAAGGGGATGACAGAGTAGAGAAAAAAAATTTAAAGTTGAAAAGTATCCTTTAATTTCCAGATTGGCTAGGTATTGTTATGATGAAAACTTGTCTGAAATCCAAGTTGGGTTTGCTATCCCCCCACATGGGACTCTGAGTTCTTTGAGAGAAGACCACTCTTGTTTGTTGTTTTAATCTTTTGAATTGCCAGAATCACATTAGATGTTCAGTAGATACTTGTTGACTAAATGATTCTGTAATAAAGCAATGCTGTGTCAAATGTGCCTAAATTTAAAAAATGAGAGGCAATAATATTGTCTACTATGTAAAAACTAGTCTATGGAGGATGATAAAAAGTAATAGAGAATGAAATGTGAACTGACTTTGCATATTCATTTATTCTAACTTTTTTCTACAGATACTTATTGTCTATTATTTAATCTGGCACTATGCCTGGCATTAAAAACGTGACAATGAGATATGGTCTATGTCCATGTTTAGAAGTAGAGAGATTTAAATGAATGAGCTAATAACTAGCAAACAGAAATTACAACATAGTTTAAGGAAAGGACAGCCAAACATTTTACTATACCAGGGCAATTTCTGCTTATATTTATTGTCTAGTGTAATTATCAATAGCACGCAAGTCCCTTTTGGAGGCATGCCAGTTTGGCTGATCATCCCGCCTGTGACTGAGAGGTCCATGATATTTGTAAAGGATATGATAGGGGAAGCTACCTGCTTAGTGAGTTCAGAGAAGGCTTCCTTGGGAAAGTCAAGGTTGAGCTGAGGCTTAAAAAGGGGAAACATAGAGGCCAAATCTGCTGGACTTATGGAAGAGCACAAAGCAAGACACATTCAAACAATCAGTAGGCCCGTCTTGTTAGAATATTAAAGGCAAGAAGATGTGTCAAGGGGTGGAAAGCATAGACTCTACAAGCCCAGAAGCATTATGAGTCTTGAGGTTATCGTCTTCATCTTTCAGCCTAAGGTAGAGATTGGGGGAGTTGAGAATTTGGCATTTTGAGATATTTTTCTTGGACTGAAGTGTACAAGACAGATTTTAGAGAATCCAGAAAACTAATTAGAAGTTTGATATACTGGTCTAGTTAAGAGAGGATAGAACTAGAAATTGAATGGGGAAGAAGACAAAATAAAGTGGCTTTGGAGCAAGTCTAGAAAGGAAAATGACTAGAACTTGAAGATGGATTGAGTAGGGGAAAGGAGAAACTGGGAAGTATGTAGAAGCAGGTGATGACACACACCTGGGAGAAGAGTGGTTCATATCGCTGTATCAGCAATGCCATTAGTATTGAGATGCAGCACATCTTATCCATTCATGCCTTTGTCTCTTCAGGAATCCATCATTCATTGACACCTGGTGCACAGTAAATACTGTGGGTAACAACAAACAGGTTTATTAGGACAGAGATGAGGAGAATAAGCACACAGATGTGTATGTTTACCAGTTATACTCTCAATGACAAGTAGTGAGTCAAAATAGCTTAAGCAATGAGTGTTCTGAGGTGGAGCACTCTAGCTGGGCTGGTTCATGACCCCACGATGCCAATGCAGTATACGCCCCAGGTCTTTCTGTCTTTTTTGTCTTTTCTGTTGTCTTTTTGTTGACAAGTACCTTTGATGGCTGTTAACTCCAAACATATGTGAATATGATAGTGGTCAGCAACTGGATCACCCTTTGCTCTATGTATTTTTATGTCATAATCCTCCCAGTGGAGTCCTCCTCCAATCTTAGCACACAACACAGTATCATAGATCTATTCCTGAAAAAGGATTGGACAGGATAGCAGGATTCACCATCATTTGTTCAGAAAAGTATATGGCTGAGCAAAAGAGTCTGAGTTGCCAAATAAACTTATGTGTTTTTTTGTAAGAAAAGGGGGTGGAATTAATACTGAATAAGTAAGCAGGGAGCCAGATGTCTCTGTGGGGCGAGGAAGTCTGCAGTATAGTCTCTGGAGTGGACTGCACGGTTCAGGGGCTTAGAGTAGAAGTCACCTTGAAGTTTTGAGGAGAAGAGATGTTTTGAAGGCTGGGAAAAGGTTATTAAGTGTATGTCTCTCTGAAAGTAGACCTGGACTCTAAGATTATAGCACTTAAACATACACAAGATAAATCCATATTTATCCACCAACTCTCTTGATTTCAGGTGTCCTTGCAAGCCCCTATGAATTTTCCACAGTCATATAAGTACCACCTCTTGCTGTTTCTAAGCTTTATTGCACTGCCAGAGGAATGGCTGGAGAGTGTTTTGCATATAATACCAGACATATTTGTGACCTAGCTCTGGCTGAGTTCGAGCCTGACCTGTTTCTATCATTGCCATTGGAATAGGTCCCTAGTTTTTGCCAGATTTTGAGTTGTCAGGATAATAATTTATCTATCTTGTTGTCAGAGTCACAGATAGTTTGTCCGACTCGAGGGGAATCTAAATGACTCCTCCCTGCACACGGCATGCAACTCACATTCCAAATGTATTCAATTCCAGTCACCCTCTCCCTGCCGCACCCTGTAGCTAGAGATTGCAAGCCACTGGTGTCATACACTGTCTGCTGATGTGGGTTCCCTTCTCAAAGACCATCTTCCTTCTAGTTTTCTCTAAATGATCACTGAAATGGCTGGCCACGGTTACCACATTTCCCATGTCTCCCATCCTCATTCTATTCACAAATCATTCTTCAACAGAACCTCAGTTGCCCAGTGTGGATTATAACCACACTTTGTAAGAGGCCACTTGTGAAGGTTCTTGCTTTCAAGGCAAATCTCCGGCCTTTTTTCACAAGGGTAACCTGAAATGATTCTGCATGTTTCATAACTCATTCCCTTTGGCTTTCCCCCGCCCCCACGATAGATCCTTTTCAAGGTCTTAACTACAGGCACTAAATTACCCCCTGACGTATGTATCCTTTCCCTCCTCTTCCAAGGAGTGCTTGGAAAGGAACCCAATTGTGGGCAGATGTTCTCAAAAGCATTTTGTGTCAAATAACAAAACACAGTCGTCATTTAAATAAAAATACTAGTAGTGATTTACATGAAAAGCCGGAGTAGTAATTACCACCTTGGAAGCATATCATAATGACTTCTTGCAGTGCCATTTAGGCTGCGTTCTCTTCTTATTCTCCAGGAAGTGCGTCTAATTGCACCACCCCAAGAAAATGCACTGAGAGAAAACAGCAACACACAAAGCGGATGAGACCCCCAGTGACCGCTGGCAGCCAGATGGAGCATGGGCGGCCGGGTCAGTCACCCTCGATGTTCAGGCTTCCTCCTGTCTTCCTTTTCACCCTCAAAACCATAGACATAGCTGCTAGTCAGTCAATCAAAATACGTTCACCAAACATCCATCATTAAGTGAGGAACATCATCTAAAAGACAGGCACTTTGTTCATATTTGTTACTAGGTTCAACGAGACTTATAGAACCAAGGAACCTAAACTGGATTCCTCTCCTCTCTGTTTTACTGATTCAGAGGAGAAGAAGCTCCTGGACACCAGCCGCCACAGACTGAAACCACAGAGACTGTGAGCCAAAATATGTCCGTCCATTCCTTAAACTGTGTATGTCAGATACTTCGTCATAGCAATGAAGAATCTGAACAATACAACATCTTCTCCATTATGTCTTAGATCTGTCAACAGTTAGCACTCTGTTGTTGCAACATTTTCTCTGTCCAATTAAATTAGGGCAGTGACAGGCCTGTGATTGGCCAGGAATAGAGAGGTGGAGCTAGATGTAAGGAGTAGAAAAGTCAGAGAGCAGGAGGAGAGGAGCATCATCAACATGGAGCCAGAGGAAGATGACGATTCAGACCCCGTGTTAAGGTTTTTATAAGGTTAAGGTTTATAAGGTTATAAGGTTAGGATAATTGGGATAAAATATTGTCTTTATCATTGGGCTCAGAAATTATTGTATTGGCATCTTGTACTTGTGATCTTGTATTATTATATAAACCTGATTAAATAAATAAGCCTTAAGAGTCATGCTTTACCAGGTACTAGGCGCTAGATGAATGATTGTGGGGGTGTGTAAAGTATTGCATGTGAGTGAGATGTTGCTGCTAGGTGGAAGAAAATAGCTAGAGCTCGCTGAGACATAGTGTTGTGGCTGGACGGTACCGGCACCGGCACTAGAACTTTATTGGTGGCAAAGAGAGTTTGCGGGGTGGATTCATTTTTTAAATATTCCTGCAACACTCTGTCACAACTACTACTGTTCTTATGGCCATATGTGTGTTCAATATATAAAATTATACATATAACATATATATACATACACATCTCATATGTATAATTTTATATATTATATAAAATATTTATAATTATATAACTATAAAGACATATTTATATAATATATAAATATATTCTATATATCTATAAAATATAAAGTGTGTTAGATTCATAAATGTATTATATAATACATAAAAATAAATATATAAATATATGTAATATTTATAAAACATAAACATTTATTTCATATACATATATTTATATAATTCTTTTTTCAGATGGAATTTAGCTGAGTAGAGACTATCATTCTTCAGCATGCAAGTACTTAATAAATATCTTTTGATGAATAAATGAATGAATGAATGAATGAATGAGCAACACAAGTCAAGCGTTCTCATCTGTGGGACTTTCCTCTGTGGCTTGATTTTAATAAAATGTGGTAACCAATTTCCTCCTTCATAAAATGAAAATAATAACCTCTGGCTTTCACAAGATGCCATTTGAGAAAGGTGTCCCTTGTGAAAGAATTTTCAGGTATACAAGAGCAGGCTGAGGCTAAGGCTGGCTCGCAGGCTCATGAGGGACGGTAGAGATGTTCCAGGAGAGATAGAGGTCAGCTGACACTATGCCTTCCTCTTAGAGGAATAGTCGCATCTCCATCATTGTCAGCACGCACATGCCCTCTGTACCCATGGGTCCTTTCAGCGCGGTTTGCGGAAGCCCTGGGTAAGGGGAGAGACCCACGCTCTGGGGATGGATGGAGAAGCTTAAATGTGAGCTATTGCTCTTCTCAGAATTCTCAGCTCTCCTGATCTTTTAGTTACCCCTGTTTGTACTTTGTTGTGGTTGTTCAAGGTTGTTGTATAGGGGCACAGTTTACTCTGTGTTTTTCTTCTCATTAACCCATAGCCACATGTGGTGCATGGGACTGGAATCCCAGCAATCAGGAGGCAGAAGCAATGTATCATCGCAGGTTTGAAGCCAGCCTGGTTTATATGGAGTATTTCAGGACAGCAGAGGCTTAATAGTAAGACCCTGCCTCAAAAGTAAAGCGAAACAAATAAAAATTAAACTAAATAAACATTTCTCTTTCGATGGTTGTCACAATCCTCCCCCATCATACTAATAGCAATCACTGGTATAGTCCCAACCAGGAAGGCAGTGGCCTTTTGAAAATATCACATGCACAGACTCTCACAGTGTGTCACCAACAGAGATTAGCTCTTTCACTTAACATGTCTTTGAGGCTTATCTGAGTGTTTCTTTTTTATAAAAGTAATATTCTTTTGTAAGGATATATTCTGTTTGTTTGCCTATCTGATAGCTTACATTTGAAGTGAGATTACTGATACATACTGTATGCATGTGTAATCTTGTAAAAAATGGCCAAGCTGTTTTCCAGAGGGGCTGTGATATTACACACACACACACACACACACACACACACACACACACACACACACACAAACACACACACCCTGCCACAGTGGATGAGAGAGATTCTTCCTGTTCATGCACACTCTGGTCATATTTTATCCACCCTTCTAACATGCTGTGCATGCTTTCTCTCAGGTTCAGTGTGCATTTCCTCCAAAGGACTTCTGTCTGTTGATGGTGGACCCACTTTGAAGTAGTTTGTCAATTATTGGTTTGCTGTTGAACCTTAAGAATTACGTAAGTATTCTGGATACACATCCCGTCAGACATGTTATCTGAAAATGCTTCCATGCAATGGTAGCATGTCTTTTCAATATAATTTTGTTTAGTTTCAATGAAGTTGTTTATTCATTTTTAATTTAATTGGTTGTGCTTTTGATAAGATGCCTGGGAATTATTTGCTTAACCATGATTCATGGGCTTCTTGTTAGCATCTTAATATTTTGATATTTTTAAGTTTAGATTTATGATCAGTTCTATATTGATTTTTTTAAATCACATTTAAGGTTGTGAGGTTTACAGCAAAGGGTCTTTTTTTATTTTTACTTTTTGAATTTGGTTACCAAATAGTTTCAGTGTCCTTCATGAAAGTAGTATCCTTGTTCATCAAATTATTTGTATATTTTCCAACAATCATATTTATAGGTGGTTGTGTTTATGTGGCTTTATTTCTAGACATCTAGCTATGTGTTTAATTCTTCTCCATGTTCAGATATGATTACTCTAGATTCATGGTCATTTCACAATCAGTCAGTGTACCTCTCCTATTTACATTCTTTTTCAAATTTATTTTGGCTTTTCTGTCTCCATTGTCTTTCCACATAAATGTTAGAATCTTCTTTCTCTATGAAACCTCTGCTAGAGTTGATTGAAACTATATAATATTTGTAGATCTGCTTTCATTGATCAGAAATTTGGAGTTTTGACCACACAGATCCTGAAAATGTTTTGAATTTATACCCAAGTTTTTTATTATTGGGGAGACATTATAAATTATATTACTTTTGAAATTTCTACTTCCAGTTGTATATTGCAGCAAATAGAATATAATTTTTGTATGTTGCACTCTTAGTTTTACATGCTGTACAATCTGGTTTGCTTTCATTTTAGTCTGTGGCATTTTTACTCTGTCTGGTTTTTATGAATGTAATGTCAGCCCTATAAAATAAGCTGGAAACTGTATGAATCTTCTTTTTCCTGAAGTACACTGTCTAGAATTTGTGTTGTATCTTTTCCTTCACATGCTTGTGAAGCCATTTAGGTTGGGAGATTGAGTGGATTTCCTTAGCAGCAATGAGACAGTAGAGGCTATCCATTTAGTTTGTGTGAATTTGGTACTCTGAGGTTGCTAGGTTCATGGTCTACTCCATTTCAGTTGGTCATTCTTCTCTCATCTTGAGATTTTGCCATGTCGTCTTCCTCTTGTTCCTGATATTGGCCGTTTGTACATCCTGGCCTTTTCCTTTGCCAGTATGCTAAAGATTAATGAATTTTATTGATCTATCAAAGACCCAGCTTTTAGTTCCATTGATTTTTCTCATTTTCAGTTTTATTGATTTCAGCTTTCATCTTTACTATAATATTTCTTCTGTATGTTTTGTTTCATTTTTCTCTTGTTTTCTAATTGCGTCAATTGTCAGATTACATATTGATTTGCACTCTTTCTTCTTTTCAAATACTACCACTTATTGTCATTAATATGTTCCTAGACCAGGTTTTGTTTCATCCACAAATCTTGCCATTCTGTATTTTTGTACACATCTAGTTTAATGTATTTAAAAATTTAAGGAGTAATATGAAACATCAATATAGGAAAAGCTTACTAAAATGATACATATATAAAGGCAATCTAAATGAAATCACCAAGTAATGGAGAAGACAACATCCCAACTGGATATCTCTTATCACCAAATGAAGCTTCCAGTTCTTGAAATTGGTTACATCTAATGGAATTGTTGGCCAAAGACACTCAAACAACCCAGGCCATCGTCAAGGCTACTAATTACTCCCTAAAAAATGATGGTAAGGCCCTCCCTATCCTTGAAGACAACGTGCACACAACTGATTGAAAATGAGAAAGTCAGGCTGTCACCTACTTAGAGCCTTCCATCCTATAGATGATACTGAAAGAACTGTGTTCACTACCAAACTCAAAAGGTAAACACCAACCCAGATACAAAACCTTTAATCTACACTGGTACTTGCCTGCAAAATATGCTTTGCAATTGTGGCACAAAACTTGTGAGAGTTACCACCCAATCTCTGACTGGATTTCAGGCCTACTCCATAAGATAGATCCTATTCGCTACATTCCTCTGGTGGCCAAGAGCCTGAGACTAGCTGGGCCAGGGACCTGGGGGAAAACCAAATAGCACTGTCCTGCTAAAGGGCATAACAAAAAGATAATTCCTGATGACATTTTGCTCAACTTAGATCAATGCCTTACTTAGTTAGCTATTATCAGAAAAGCTTCCTCCTGCTAAAGATGGAAGCAAATACAGAGGGATCTCTGTATTTGTTAGTTGATATAGAGAAGATAAGAGACCTTTAAACAGTGAGTCCTAAATGATGTCTCCATTAACCCTCAGGGCTTAGAGAAATCTGTGGAAGAGGAGGTGGAAAGATTGTAAGAGCCAGATGGGATGGAGGACTCCAAGGAGACAAGGCCTTCTAAACACGGCAAACCTATACACATATGAACTCAGAGGCTGGCAACATGCACAGGACCTGCATGGGTCTACGCTACATGAGGTCGCATCACTGAGAGGAGGGTCCATCCCTAACACAGAAGGTGTATCCAACTGATAACCATTCACAAATGAAAACCAGAGTCTCACCAGGGATGCGAACTACCCTTAAGGGCTTGCGCATGCCCAGCAGTAGGTTGCCAACACAAAACAAGCTCAGTGGCATCATGGGAGTTTCTCTTTTCCATGATGTTTTCTACCTTACAGAACCTTTGCATATCGGTGACGTCCAGTTTTTGTGGGATTCCCGTGCATGTAAAAGTGTGTGTCTCAGTTTCTGTGTTTCTTGCACTTTTCCTTTGACCATTTTTCTTCTGTTTGTTTTGTTCTATTCTGATTTGTTCATTTTATCTTATTTTCTTCTTATTACTCTTTAGATACCTGTTGGTTTTCCAAGAAGAGACAGGGCGTGATGTGATGGGAACAGAGGTGAGGAGGATTTGGGGCAGAGGACACTTTAATCAGAATGTTTTGAAAAAGAATCAATTTTCAATAAAAGAAAAATTAAGAAAAATGTCTCAGGTGGGTCCCCTTTGAACTATAAACCATTTGAGATACAAGGTTTACTTTCTAAGTGTAAAAAATGTCCTCGTCCTCTTTGGTTGCTGGTTTTTATTCGAATTCAGTGATTGTCAGTGGGCATAGTTTTAAGGACTTCAATTTTTAAAAATGTGTTAATGTTTGTATTATGGCCCAGCTATGACCTGTGTTGGCGAATATTTTCATGTCTTCACAGGAAGATACAAATTTACTGCTTTTAGTAGGGTGGTCTGTAAATGTTAATCAGACTAAGTTGATGGTGCTAAATGCTTTAGCCTGGCTTATTAAATACAGCTCCTACTCATACTGATAAAAGAAATATTCAAGTTCTCAAATGTAATTTGGAATCCATCTAGGTTTTTTTCTTCTCTCTGTCACTTTTGCTTAATGTATTTTGTAATTAGATATGCACATTTATTAAAATGCTATTCCTTCTGGTGAGTTGGTTCAATTAGACTTGTACAGTATTCCTCTCACCCACACTAATTTTCTTTCGTATGCCGTCTACTTTGCTCTACATTAATACAGTCCTTCAAACTTTTTTGGATTAAGGTTTTTTTATTTTTTTATTTTATTTTATTTTTTTTTTTGTTTTTTT
>NW_022196914.1:67867670-67897225 GCF_008632895.1 Mastomys coucha | reverse complement strand
GGGTTTCTCTGTATAGCTCTGGCTGTCCTGGCATTCACTCTGTAGACCAGGGTGGCTTTGAACTTAGAAATCCACCTGCCTCTGCCTCCCAAGTGCTGGGACTAAAGACATGAGCCACCACTGCCCAGCTTGGATTAGGTTTTTGTATGGTATTTTTTCTGTCCTTTTTCTTTTATTATACCTTTATCATTAATATCTTTCACAATATATAAACATATTATAATTTATATTTTAGCACACCTTTATCATTGTGTAGTAAATTATGGACAGAATGTAGTTGCAGCATTTTCTTAGTGTAGCAATATCTGTTTTTTATTTGGTGTCTAAAGATCATTTATATTTAATGTTATGTTTCATATGATTTACTTTGCTCATAATTATCATTTATTCTTCATTTCATTTCCTGAGTCTTACCCTAATTTTCAATATTTGAACATAGCTTAGTATTCCAGTTTAAATGATCTACTGTACTGCTTCCTGTGTCTTTGTGCGGGATTCTTTTTAGTTGCTTTGGTGAATAGCATACATATTTAGCCTCCTGCAGCCTACTTAAAGTCAAAATTTTACTACTTCAAATGGCAAACCAAAAAAAAATCCTTTAACACTGGGTATTGTAGCAACTGCCTGCATTCTTCCCAGAATCTGAAAAGCAAAGCCAGGTGGATCCTGAGCTCAATGCTAGCCTGGTCTACTAATCAAGTTCTAGGACAGTCAAGGATACACAGAGAAGCCCTGCCTTGAAAACAAACAAACAAAGAAACAAACAAAACAACAACAACAACAACAACAAAACCCATAAGACAAAAGACAAAACAAAATCTTTACCACTCTGTATAGGTTCTTAAGCCTCATAGTGTTCTATTTGTTGTGTATTATGTTAACATATAGTGAAACCTGAAATGTCTTATATTTAATCCAGATATTTACCATGTCTGTTGTTCTTTATTTATAATGTAATAGTCTCTCTCTCTCTCTCTCTCTTTCTCATGTGTGTATGTATATATGTATGTATGTGTGTGTATGTATTTACATATGTGTTCAGTTATGCTTGAACCTCTGGGTGAGCATGTGAGTGTGGGGGCAAATGTTATGTATATCCTTCAATCACCCTCTCTATTTTTTTTAAATTTCTTTCTATTAGTACTCTGCCTGCATGTTTGTCTGTGTGAGGGTGTTATACCCTCTTGAACTAGAATTACAGACATACTGTAATACTGATTGTAAACTGCCATATGGGTGCTGGGATTTGAACCTGAGTCCTTCAGAAGAACAACCAGTGGTCTTAACTGCTGAGCCATCTCTTCAGCACCCCCCTCATCATTATTCTTTTTAGACAGGGTCTCTCACTGATCCTGGAGCTCATTGATTTGCCTGGAATGGTTGACCAGTAAACCCTAGGGACCATCCTGTCTCCATGCCCCACCCCTACTTTAAGTATTGGGATTGGAAGTGTGTGCCACCCTGCTTGTTTTTTTTTTTTTTTTTAAGTATGGGTGCTGGAGATATGAACTCAATTTCTCATGTTTGTGTGACAAGCACCATGCTGACACTGTAGCATCTCCAGTCACTAATATAATACATGTTCATATAGTATCATTTGCCTTTTCTCTGAAAAAAAATCTTTTTCTAAGCAATTCCTTTGGAGTAGGCCAATTAGCAACACAGTCTTTTAGTTCCCCTCCTGGGAGGGTACCTTTACTTCACCTTAATCCCACAAGCATATTTTATCTGGGTGGAAATTCTCTCCTTGAGATGTATTTCTTTCAGTGCTTGAAACAACACTTGGGTCTTGCCTTCCCACTTTAGACAGGAAGTCCACCTACCAGGGTGGGTTTTCTCTGTCGTTTGTTTTCAGTACTTTGATTATGATATTTTGGGGGCATATTTTTTAAAAAAAATTCAACTATGCACTCAAGAATGCATAGTTCCTTAAATGTGTAGATCATGCTTACCTTTTTTTAAAACTTTTATTGCATTATGATGAGAAAAGCTACATGATTTCAATTTATCTGGATTTGTTAACATTTAAAAACATATTTTAAGTAAATAGAATTAAATCACATTCTTGTTTCCCTTTGGTACCCCAACTCCTCCCAGAGACCCCCCTTCAATACCTAGAATATATTTTTTGTCATATTCCTTAACATTTACAAAATATTATAACAATAAAAATTAGTATTATAAAAGTTGTTTGATATAAAACAACAATCAATTTAACAGTCTTATATAGATGCTTGTCTACGGCAA
The DNA here is from genome assembly GCF_008632895.1 of Mastomys coucha. Taxonomy (NCBI): domain Eukaryota; kingdom Metazoa; phylum Chordata; class Mammalia; order Rodentia; family Muridae; genus Mastomys; species Mastomys coucha. Next base: position 67,894,978 of record NW_022196914.1, on the reverse strand, counting down.
TACTGAAAATACATATATTTTTCTCAATATAAATTTTAAATAACTCCAAACATATTAACTGTATATTTCAAAATAATACATCACTCCTAGTATTTTCTTAAATGAACATAAATATATAAAGGCTTTGTGTTTCTTTGTTTTATATTTAGTAGAGTTTAAAATTTTGGCTCTTACTGTGGTACAAGACCAAAATAAGAACAATTTTTAGACAAATTTTGGATTTCGTTGTAATAAGGCTGTACTTCAATGACCCTCACATCACCAAAGAATTTTACCTCCATTGTAGCTAAGCTGAGAGTTGACAGTTCTGCTGCACCAAGGAATGAATTGTAGGCACGATTTTTGGATACAGACTTCCTGCTATGGTCAAAGCTATTTGACTTGAGTGAGTGATTTATTATCAGCCCACAGAGAACAGGTTATATTTATTTAAGAAATGGTGTATGTATTAAGATGGTCTATCCATAAAGTCATTCACCAACTGTTTCAATGAACAATGGTTCTGCTTGGAGGATGGCACAGATATTAGGTGCAGGTAAGAATCTGATTCATTAGCTGTGATAATTTGGAAAAGCATTCATCTCAGAGAAAGAGTAACTTATAAAGTCCTCTTCTTCAAACTTGATACAAGAGCTACAAATGTCAAACAGAGCATTTAGTCTCACTCTTTGTTGTTCTCTTTCCTACAAGCCACCTCCCAAGTTAATTGTCTATGTCTCCCTTGGGCATATAAATACTTTTGAAATATATAAGCTGTTATGAAAACTAGAGTATAGTGTAAAAACATGAAATAAACAATACTACTAATAGAGAGGCTGAGATAGGAGAAGCAAGATTTCAAGAACCTTATGTTGTACACAGCAAGACACTATCACAAACAAGCTGAAAGTGTATATAGATTGTACAATATTGGACCTGTTTCTCCAATTACCAAATTAGAAAGACCATTGGATGACAATCAACAAATTTCTAATTCCTCTTATTTTTGGATTTCAATCCATTAGGATATGTTAGTAATATTAATTTTCATATTAAGATATTAAGAAAAGGTAATTGTCACTTCCTGTTGTTTTTGTTATAAGAGGTGGAATTAGATTTGTGTGGATTTGTTGAAAGATTATTTTCTTGCTTCTTCTGGGGGGTTCTTGCTCCTTATGTTAATGTGTTCCATACATTATCCTTTGTAGGGCTGGATTTGTGGAAAGATATTGTGTAAATTTTGTTTTGTCATGGAATATCGTGTTTTCTCCATCTATGGTAATTGAGAGTTTTGCTGGGTATAGTAGCCTGGGCTGGCATTTGTGTTCTTGTAGGGTCTGTATGACATCTGCCCAGGATCTTCTAGCTTTCATAGTCTCTGGTGAGAAGTCTGGTGTAATTCTGATAGGCCTGCCTTTATATGTTACTTGCCTTTCTTCCCTTACTGTTTTTAAAATTCTTGCTTTGTTTTGTGCATTTGGTGTTTTGATTATTATGTGATGAGAGGAATTTCTTTTCTGGTCTAGTCTGTTTGGAGTTCTGTAGGCTTCTTGTATGTTCATGGGCATCTCTTTCTTTAGGTTAGGGAAGTTTTCTTCTATAATTTTGTTGAAGATATTTACTGGCCCATTACATTGGGAGTCTTCACTCTCTTCTATACCTATTATCCTTAGGTTTGCTCTTCTCATTGCATCCTGGAATTCCTGGATGTTTTGGGTTAGGAGCTTTTTGCTTTTTGCATTTTCTTTGACTGTTGTGTCAATGCTCTCTATGGTGTCTTCTGTCCCTGAGATTCTCTTTTCTGTCTCTTGTATTCTGTTGGTGATGCTTGCATCTATGACTCCTGATTTCTTTCCTAGGTTTTGTATATCCAGGGTTGTCTCTCTTTCTGATTTCTTTATTGTTTCTATTTCCATTTTTAGATTCTGGATGGTTTTTCTCATTTCCTTCACCTATTTGATTGTGTTCTCCTGTAGTTCTTTAAGGGAATTTTGTGTTTCTTCTTTAAGAGCTTCTAGCTGTTTTCCTGTGTTCTCCTGTATTTCTTTGAGGGTGCTATTTATGTTTTTCTTAAAGTCCTGTATCATCATCATGAGAAGTGATTTTAGATCTGAATCTTGCTTTTCCGGTGTGATGGTGTGTCTAGGACTTGCTATGGTAGGGGAATTGGTTTCTGATGAAGCCACGTAACCTTGGTTTGTGTTGTTTATTTTTGTTATGCTTGCCCCCCACCATCTGGTTAACTCTAGTGCTACCTGCCCTTGCTAAATCTGACTGGAGCCTGTCCTTCCTGTGATCCTGGTTGTGTCAGAACTTCTCAGAGTCAAGCTGTCTCTATGATCCCATGATTCTGTGATCCTGTGATCCTGGGCTTGTTAGAGCACCTGGGAGTGCAGCAGCTTCTTCTGGGTGTTGTGGGACTGACTGCAGAGCCTGCGCCCAAGGTCTGCTCAGGACACCAACCCAGAGAGAACGGAAGGAACCTGAGCTACTCTGCTGGCAGAGTTCCTGTGTGCCTGGTCCTGCTGGTCCCAGTTACTCCCTGTGTTGGGACAGATGTGTCCTCCTCACCTCTAATCCTGAGAGTGCCCGAGCGCCTGGGAGTGGAACTTCCCTGGGGTTGTGGGACTAGCTCAGATCATGCTTTTCACTCAATTGGAACATTCTCAGGCATTATTTCTTCAAATATTATTATTTTTTAACCACAATCTTTATTCTCCCCTTGAGACTCTTATTGACAGTAATATTATGCCTCTTGATACACCACAATCCTGGTTGGCTATCCTATTATTATTATTATTATTATTATTATTATTATTCAATCTTTTGCCCCATTACTGTATTAAGGTAATTTCTATTAGTCCCTCTTCTATTTCATTGGCTTTCTCTACCTTCATTTTCAGTCTGTTCTTGAGCCCATCCAGTGGGTTTTCCACCTGGAGCTGTCCCTTCTGTGAAAATGTCCATGTACTAGATTTTCTTTACTGAGAATATAATTCTATTAATGTAGCAGATTTTTGCCCTTCCCCAAGGGAGTATTTTTACAATAGTTGCTTCCATTCTTGATCTTGTCATCAACATCGATTGATTGACATCCTGTGAGTTGAGTGAGGTGGGTTTTTTTTTTTTTTCAGGCTTTTGTATGCTGATTAATTTGGATTGTGTTCTGGCTATTTTAAGTTTACTGTGATGAACACTGGGTCTTTTCTAAATTCTATGGAGAATAGTGATAATTTTGTGTTAGGGAACTTTAATGGTTTGGCTTTAGGCAACACAGTACAAATGGTCTTGTGTGAGTTCTGCTTTCAACCTCAGTTTTGTTTCTGAAAACCTCGTGCTGCCATTTAGATTGGTCCCGTATGTATGATAACTTGTTGGCTAACCAGAAACTTAGGTGGCAATTTGTCTCATGATTTACTCTCTCCGAATATGGTATGCTTTTCAGGGTGGGGTTCACACTTTGTAAAAGACTTGCAATCACTCCGATGCTTTCTGTTGCCCAGGTTCCTGCTTTATCTCCATTAGAAGTGCAGAGTTTGATATACCCCACTCTTGTGTGTACTTCCTGCAGCTCTACCTGGATCCAGATATGGAAATAAAAGTAGAAGTAGCTTGCCACAGATCTGCTGATCAGAGGGGCGGGATAATCCTCCTGTCGATCTAGTCCCATGAGCCTCTGGGTGGATACTCCTATGACAGGTTGCTTGGTAGGGTATGAGAGAATGTAAAGAACCAAAAACAGAGGAAATATCTTCCTATCTGAGCATTAGAAGAGATTTACCTGCTGTTCAAGCTAGAGCAAGTCAGTTGGGCCATGCACACCTTTGCCAGGTGTTGGGCAACATGGAATCCAGTCCAAAGAATAAGACGAGGAAAAATACTTGTGCTTCGAACTCTACTCTCAATATTCTTCTAAGTTATCATGGATTCTGCAGGTTTTCTAGCCCAGAAAAACAGAGTTTGGCTATTCTATCTTGTCTAGACCCAGAACTACTAGGTACAAATCTTAGCTGCTTCCTCAGATTTTTTTTTTTTAAATATTCTGTGAGGGTTAAACACAGGACTTTTCATCCCTATACCACCTCTAAGCCTGATGTTGTACCTTTAATGTGATTTTGTGCCTAGAATTATTAGGACACATAGGCAGGACTCATATCTACCTCATCATGTTTGAAGCCTCAATAGAAATGGCTAACATGGCTGGACACACCAAGGGAGGCTTAGCCTATCTCTTGATCCTAACTTCTGCCTATTTCTCAGATTTCTTTGTTTTGCTTCATTGGCTGTACTCTGAGCAGGGCTGTCTAAAATGGTTTCTGTATTCCTATGTCTGGAAACTGAGCTGAACTACTTGGAACAGTGAGGGCTGACAGTTCACTTGCCACGGGTAGTTCTGTATTACACAGCATGGAAATTTCACAGGCGTCAAATTTCTTAGACAGGAACCGGATTCCCCAAAGAATCTTCCTCTCTCATGTTTTAGCTTCATTCGACTTTGTGATGCATATGCATTCAGCAAGCTATCTTAAACTCGCTTCAGAACAAGACAGAATAGAAACATGTAAATCAAGTAGAATAGAAACATGTAAATCAGGTATCAAGGGACAATAAAGAGGTGCACAATAGAAGCTGGAGAGAGAGAGAGAGAGAGAGAGAGAGAGAGAGAGAAACAGAGAGAGAGACAGAGAGAGAGACAGAGAGACATAGAGACACAGAGAGAGACACACAGAGAGAGAGAGAGAAACAGAGAGACAGAGAGACAGAGAGACAGAGAGACAGAGAGAGAGACACAGAGAGAGAGAGAGCTCAGTTGATAAGTACTTGCTAGAAAAGCCTGGGGACCTTACATCACCCCCTAAAACCCACACAAGAAAAGTTGGTGTAGTGGTGCATGACTGTAATCCTAGTACTGGGAAAACAGAGACAGGCAGATCAATGAGGCATGCTGAAAAGACAGCCTATCCATGCTAGTGAGAGATGGTGGATCAGCAAACAAGATGTGTGGTACCTGAGGAGGACTGACAACTGTAATTATCCTTTAACTTCACACATGGGCACACAAATGCAAGGCATCCCCCAACACACACACAGACACACATATACATGCATATACACACATGTATAATACACACATACACATGCACACACACATGCATATGTACATATATACACATGCATACACACACAGGACACAGTGGTTTCTCTAAAGGAATTTTAGGTAGTCTTTAACAGCACCCATGGTTTCCTAAAGAGTTATATCAACATGGAGTGTTGTATTTATTTAAAGGAAGGAGTAGACACATCAGATCTCCTTAAAAATAGATTTGATTTTATTCTTTTACTTAATTTTTAAAGAAGGTGACATTTAGACCACCTAAAAGGATTAGAGAGAATTTTTTAAAAATAATGTGGTTTGCTCAAGAAGGGTAAGAAGGAAACAGTGCATAATTAGAAAAAGCTAAACATCATTGCAAGTGTGCATGGCTTTTAGTAATTTAATACTAACACATCTCTCCACTTTTTTTTTCCCCCATGCATCTCTTATCTTATTTGTTGCTCTACCCACTGGATTCACCATATTCCATTTTGTATGCATTAGAAAAATCAAGATATATTTTAAGCACCAAGTAACCTGCCAGTTAGGCTGGAAATCCTGTGCAGTGGAATTCTGGGCAGTAGACTTTTTTTTTTTTTTCTTATCTAAGTGTCCATTCACCCATGACCTTGTAACTGTAGCTTGGTTTCCTTCTGAATAACTATCATTTACCAACTTCCAGCTGAGAATCAGGGCAAGAGTCTAAGCAACTGGTTAATGGAAGAATGAAATGGTCTAGGGATAGAGACATGAGTCCCTGTAACCAAGGAACCTTGCTGTATCTTTCTGTGAGTGAGAAGTTGAGCAATAGGGAGACCAAGCATACTCCTTCTGCCTCTTCCCTACTGTACCAAGCCTGAGGCTTCACTGATGCAAACAGATGGAGGGAATAGTTTAGGGATAGAGAACACTTGGTTCCTGGATTTCACCATTCCTGAATACTCAGAGTCCTATTTTAGAATCTCAGAGATTGGGGGTTTGAACCAGGTATTCAAGAAGGGTAAGAGAAAAACAGTGCATAATTAGAAAAAGCTAAACTTCATTGCAAGTGTGCATGGCTTTTAGTAATTTAATACTAACACATCTCTCCACTTTTGTTCCCCATGCATCTCTTACCTTATTTGTTGCTCTACCCACTGGATTCACCCCATTCCATTTTGTATGAATTCATTTATTTTTATTATTTTTGAGCATGCGTGTTTGTGTCTGTGGTCTGTGAGTATGTATGTATATATGTATGTATGTATGCATGTGCAGATACCCAGGGAAGCCAGAGGTGTTAGATCCCTATGGAACTGGAATTGCAGGCAATTGTGAGTCATCTGACATGGGTGCTAGGAACCAAACTCTGGTCCCCTGAGAGAGCAGTACATATTCTCTCCACTGGGCCATCTCTCTAGCCTCCACATTCCATTGTGAAGCATTTACTAACCTTTCATTCATTTATGTATTTGCTAACAGTGGTGCCAGTCCAAAATTGTTCTTTTCTTCCTTTTGTATAGGGAAGGTCTTCCTAACTAAGGGCTCACTTGGGTAGATCTCCCTCTTATGTTTATACAATCTTTCATAAACAGCATCCTTTCTATATAATCCTACTGCTACAGAATTTAGTGTTTTATGTCTTATTATTTTAAGACAGGGTTTCAGGTTTCTCAGGCTAACTTAGAGCTCAGTGTGTAGCTGAAAATGCCCTTGAACTTCTGATTGTCCTGCCTCACTTCCCTAGTGCTAGGATTAGAGATAGGTGTGTGCTACCACACCTGGTTTTAAATGCTGTGCAAGAAATCAGAGCCAGGGCTTTGTACATGCTAAGAAGTACTCTACAAACAGAGATATAGCCCACCTTATTTGTTGTTGTTTTTTGTTATTGTTTATTTTATTGTTTTGTGAACTCCTTGAGCTAGAGATCAGCTTTTATATGCTTCAAATCCCCGTTAAGCATTTATGCAGTATCTGATCTACAGTAAGAACTGAACATGGGTTAGAGAAATGGCTCAAGAGCTAAGAGTACTTGCTGAGGACCTGGGTTTGGGTTCAGCACACACAGTAGGCTCAGCCACATGTAACTGAGTTGCAGAGGATCTGGTGTCATCTTCTCATCTCTGTAGGCATGTGGGACACATACATACACTCAGGCATGCACATAAAATAAGCAAACAAATAAATATAGAAAGGGAGTTTAATGAATGTTTGTGAATGAAAGGTGCATGAATGAACTAGAAATTGTAGGTAATAAACCAACGGAGAGCCTCCAGCTTCCATTGGCCTTTTCTACACCTGTTCCCAAGGCATCTTCATTTTGTTCTACAGATTGCTTGAGATTTCTTATTTGTTCATCATGATTTGTTTCTTCTCTATTTTCATTTCCTTTTTGGTTAGATGTGCCTATATAACTGGCTTTATTGCAGTGGGCATCATACTTCCATGTCTGGACTTTACAAGTCCCATCCTCCACCTTTTCTTTTCTACTGGCTGGGGAATGCTTCAGTGACCTTGGAAACAAGGGTTGAAGGCAACCGAGGGTCTGTTATCCTGAATACTTAAATGACTGTAAGAAACAAGGACCTACCCACATCCCATCAAAAGCCAACTGAGCACTTCCACTGAGTTTCTTGAAGAGGGAGAAATTAACTTTCTTTGTGTCAAGTCACCCAAACTGAGGGATTGATTGACTGAATTGTTTGTTATAACTCTCATTGCCCTGAAATGAGAGGAAGTAGGATGTTCTCGGTCCACACTGGGTTCTGAGTACTGTGACAACTGTAGATGACAAGAACTCGTCTACTCTAAAAAGCCTTCCTCCTGTCTGGCATTTGGGAAAAGGTCATTCACAATCTGAGGTCACTGGGCGAGTCAGTGTCAGGCTGTGGTGAGAAGGTTACATTCTATTCCTAGATCTGCCCCCCTACCACAGGATTTGGGTATTCAGCCAAGGAAAATTACAGCATCCATATTCAAACAACCCCTTTGTAGGGAAGATACATGAAAGCTAAAACAACCGCCCTAGCAGAAATGCAGGTGACCGTGGTTTCTGCAAGAGGGATCCTCTTCTGGCTGGGCTCTTGTATGCTTTGGCAGTCTGGATGCATGGCGCCTTCTAATCTTCCGAATACTGCTTATAGATTCCAAGCCTGGCCAGGAAAAGGAGCATTGTAACCTTTCTTTGATGCAGGCAGACTGCAAATGCACCAACCAAAAATGTCTCCATCCTTGTCACGATCAACTTTTCTAGCCATAGGATGAATACGAAATATACTTAGTCACAAAGCAAGCAATTTTTAAAGCCCCCGAAGGTGTAGTGTATTAGTAGAATGTACCACTCAGTGTTCATAGCTACAAACTGGAACTTGCCCGTCAATGTTCAGAGCTGCACACTTTTTAGTCCTCTCCAGCTGATGCTCACAGCTACCCAATGTTCTTATCTATCTACCCAGTCTTTTCTATACCCCCTCAGTAGGCATCCTGAAGGCCACTGCCCACTCAGAAGCAGAGTGATTTTTACATTTAAGCAGACTTTCCTGTGTTTTTATCTATGGGGGAAGAATCACAGCTTCTGTCCTTGAGATCAAAGTTTTCTCAGAGCCATAGATCCCTAAGTCCCCATGCCAGGACTGATTGGTGTTTTCCTACCATTCCCATCAGTACCTGCAACATTGAGAAGCTCCTTTTGTGGCCCTAGGGCTGTTGGCCCATTATTTGGCTCTTGTCCCTGACATTATGCCGCCACTGATGTCTAGGTGCCCAGTGGGCATCAGAATTATTTTGTGAATGTCTTGTATACAAGTGTAGGCATGTGGGCTCTATGCTTTGAGGTTCCAGCCCAGGAAATATAAGAGGGAGACTAAGAACCTGTAATTTTAATAGGCTCTTTATGTAAATCTGACACTGGTGGATTTGAGAGCATCCTTTCCACTTATCTGTGAGTGGTCTTTCTATAACACAGAAGGCTCCTAATGTACTCTTTAAGCATTTCTTTAGTGATCTTCCATTCCCAATATCATAGGTGGCAAATTAGTCTTCATAAGAAACTGGCCTGCATTTATGTTCCAGCCCAGGCTTATGTCCTAAAACCTCCACTTTCATTTTCCTTATTTCAGTTTTTCTGAGGTTTGAGAGAGAGATTGCTTGTGTCTACTGTGTTCCCAGTCACTGACTTGTAAGTATTCTTCAGATGGACGCCATTCCCTTTACTTCACAGCCTTTACTCAGTCAGCTAGTTTACAGTGAGCCAAGACCATCCCACCCCCACAATTCTCTGTGAGGAAGCCTTGTTCATCATTCCCTGGGAATGTGTCCTTCTCTTGTGCAGAGAGCTTTCCTGAGTCTCTCACTGAGGACACTTTACCCATGATTTGTTCATCTCTCCCCTGTGATTGTCCTCAACAGAACTAGAGATGCTTCTGGCCAGGCTCACACACTTTTCTCCAGGGATAAGGACTTGATTGTAGGCAGCTTGGGCCTGGACAAGCCACTGCCCAATGATCTGATTAATAAGAAAAACCAAACATCACTGAAAACAAAACAAAACAAAACAGAGAACTGCTTCTGATCCCATCAAAATAGACATCTAAAGAAGAAATAAGTCCCATTGGTGTTAACCCATCACTGTCAAGTATCTTTGAGTAAGAAAACAATGTCTTAAAGTGCCCTACACTGATATTTCATATCATAAGCAGAACTGTATTTAAGATGGCAGAATACCAGGGCACAAAAGAAAAAGAGAAAGCCACTAGGCTACCCTGTTCTGAGAGTCTGGGGGTATGGGGAATTCATAGGTCATATGCGATTGGGCTTCTTTGTTAAAGAACGCATCCTTCACAGTAACTGATATGAAATGTGTTATGCCTCCTAAGCAAACTTGTTAGGAGGAGAGGCAATGAGTTCCTCGTGTCTTGCCACAACCGTCTTCTTGCAAGGAAAGCTCTGTGGAGGCTTTGACTATGAGGAGGCAGACAGGCTGAGCCCTGCCACTATGTGCATATGCCAATTAGGATGCATGGTTAACCCTCAAAAGCACATCCCCTCTCCTTACTGTCTCTGAGAAAACAAACAATCGAAAAAACGAGGGAAAGGGAGAGCAAGCGATGGTGGGAGTAAGATGCATTTTTCCCTTTGAGAATACGGAATTTGGGTGCCCATCATCAATCAGTACCAGAGAGAGGACAGGAAGTCCACTGGAGGGAAATGTGAAAGGGGTCATGCTCGCTTTTGAGTTCTCTGAATAATGAGTCTAGAGAGTGGCGATATTTCTTACAGGCTTGGGTTACCTTCTTGCAGACACCACTACCACATTTGTCTCAAATAGCTCTTTGCCTTCCTGCATACAGCAGATCTTCGATTTTCCTGGCTTCCCAAGAGCCTGCAAAGAAGACATCCACCCATCCCATTCTCAAAATGGGAAAACAGAGGCTCAGGGGCTCAGTGATTTATTTAAAGTGCAGCATAAGCAAGCAAAGAAGCCAGCAGGAGATAAGAGTTTGCCTAACTCCCCAGTCAATTTTCAGTTCCCCAGATAACACAGAGCCTAAATAAACCTACATCAACACCATATGGTACCAGCAAAGCAGGCGGATGTTGGGCACTTGTACTAAAATGGGCTATAAAGGAAAGAGAGTTTGTACGTGAGAGTAATCAGAGAATATGTTATCCTTCTGATAATAGCCTTCGTTTTTAGTCCACTAACCCAGGATGATACAAGCTTTGAGGAGTGGGATGGTTTTAAGTCCCATATCCAGTTCTTAAAAACACAAATTACAAGAAAAAGATGGTGTTTTGAGCACCTGATAGATGACAATTAAGAATCCTTAGAATTCTGGCTTATCAAGCATTCCTCTTAGTTAAAACTCTTGAGGTATTTTAAAAGGGCTTTCTAGGAATTTTGAACTGAGAACACATTCTGTGCTCTTTGGGGATAAGCTGTTTCAGAAATCTCTTCAAACTTAGATTTCGTCAAACCATGCCGCAGACCTGCTAACACATACCAGCTACGGACTGATGCAAGGAGCAGCCCCCTGCACACGGTGATGTATCCCACTAGGCCTCCAGAAGGGGCAAATACAATTTGTCTATAGAATTAGGCTTCGCAGTTAGAGTCCCTGCTTTGGGTGTGCGATATCCTGTGGACTGCAAACAGATTTAGTGTCCCCAAACAGATGGGTTTTCCCTTTATGGGCCACTCTTAAGTTTTCTAGGCAAACCACAGCTGTGCTAATGTCCCTTTGTGCAAAGAATTGTTTAAGTTGCACCTCGTTGTTTTTTTTTTTAACCTGATGTGTGTCCAGAGTTTTGAGCAGGGGACAACCGGGATACAGCAACATCTGCAAGAACAGAGGACTCCTTTCTTTGTGCTTTTCAGCAGGGGCTGTGACAGGTAGGAGAAGCTTTTTGGGCCGGGCGATGGTGGCGCACACCTTTAATCCCAGCACTTGGGAGGCAGAGGCAGGCGGATTTCTGAGTTCGAGGCCAGCCTGGTCTACAGAGTGAGTTCCAGAACAGCCGGGGCTACACAGAGAAACTCTGTCTTGAAAAATCAAAAAAAAAAAAAAAAAAAAAAAAAAAAAAAAAAAAAAAAAAAAAAAAAAAAAAAAAAAAGGAAAAGGTTTTTGGGCTCTGAATGAGAGTCCTTAGCAGGGGATAACCAACCCACTCCAGCTAGCTGTAGCCGTTAGCTGGAAATAGAGCTTGGCAGTGCATTTTTTTTTTTTTTTGGTAGCCCAAGAAATTTCTAGATGGCCACAGAATCGAGCTCGGGTAGTGGAGACAGGAAGGCTCTTCAGGACACACCACTGGGGTGATCCATGAAGCAGGTATCATCATCCCCTCCAGCAAAGCGGCATGGGCTACCATGGTTAGAGTCTCTGGCCCCAATACCTCAGATAATATGAGTTTCTGCCTCCCTTACTAAACTACCTTCTTCCTAGCATCAGCTTTATGACACAGCCTTGCAAAATGAAATCTTGTGGGGCATATCTGGTCACACGGCTGGTCTCCAGTCGAGAGAAAGCAAATTTCCTACTGCCACCTTGAGCAGGGGAAAGGCCTTTCCAGCAGCGAAGACAGCGAATGGCGACTGGTGGTGTGAAGCACATGCGCAGCATCGACCTCTTAGCCGCTCACCCAGTCTTCCTGTCTGCCAACTGTTATACTAAAGTTTAGAACAACACACGTACTTCAGTTGAGTGGATCTATCCTGATGGCCCACGAGCCCGGCTCTATCTGTTCCTACCCACACAGTTTTGTAGAAATAAGATGATGATTTAAAAAAAAAAAAAAAAAGAAGGGAAGAGTAGCTGACACAACTATGTACGTATTGCAAGGAATAAAAATGCACGCAGTCATTCGGCTATGGAAGGATTTTATGACATTCTGCCTCAGAATTATGTCATGTTTTCAACAGCAACAGCAAAACCTCTTTAGAACTATCAGGCAAGGGCCCTTTATTTGATGGAGAGACTCTTTCAACCTTCATTTGGGGTAGGGAGTGCCTCTAGGTGACCCTTCTGATATATTTTTGCTACAGACTTCTATTGAATTCTACACCCAGACGCAGCAGTGTGTGGAGGTACCTAGAGGATCCCTGGGGTTCCAGAAACATGCTTTGCACAGACTTGTACACTCTATGCTAGGTACAGAATGGTAGAACTCTGTTTTGCTATCTCAGTAAAAACCAATTGCCTAGGCAACATTGAAAACCCATTGTGTTGCCCAATTCTGCCGGACCATGAAGGGTTCAAACTAGACCCGCTTTAGCATGAAGGAATATCACTTTCCAATCCAAGGGTAGTGGCCTCTTTCTTGGTAGAACCATTGTTCCCTTGGGCATTAAGTCCTTTAAGAAGGAAGATCCCAGAACTATAGAGATTGAAAGGAGAATGTCTGCAGGAGGGTTGTTAGAGGTACTGTGCCTTTTCAGCTTCTACTCTTTGATCCAGTATCTGTGGGTTTTATGGTTTAAGAGATCAAAGAGCACCAGGAATGTATCATGGGTCTGAGGATGTCCTATGTGCTACACAGACTCCCCCAAGCGTGTAATGTGCTATTGTCTAGCCAACATCATCACTGAGACCTCAGTGGATGCCCCATCATCCTGCAAACCCAGCTGCTTAGAACCACCAGGGTTCTTAGAATCACTGGAAGATGTTTATATACCCGTAAATGAAATTCCCAAGGCCGCTTTCTTCTCCATCAATTATTTCCTAACTCCTACATGAAAGACTTGATAAGGCTATGATTTTCCATTAGTGTTGTAATTTGGCTACCACATCAGGATCAAATTTGAACTTTGTTGCTGCACCTGAAAGGGATAGTTTAGTTTAGTACTAAAAGGTCCCCTTATTATGACCATGTCCTGAGTATGGAAATTAAGCTCTTTGGCACAATTTTATGTATGCTTGAGGAATTAACATCATCCATACACTTAAATTCCTCCTGTTGCAACCTCCTCAAGGCTCACTCTCAGAGGATGCTATATCTCCTAGAAGAATAGTAAGAATTTTTTTTCCTGATACCTGGCCTTTAATGCCATTTGAGGTTTTCACTAGAAAATCCATACTAGGCACTCATTTCTTTATATGTCTAACAGTCTATAATCATTCTTGAGATCACTGTATTGGTCAAAGGGTTCTTGAAGTTGCTCTAGTCTTCTATTGAGAAATACGTGGAAGTACCCAGAGGATCTCTTGAGTTCCAGAAACATTCTGCACAGAACAGTAGAACTCTCTATTTTGCTATGTCAGTAAGAACCAATCAGTGCATGTGAGCTACGATATGCAGATATAGGATGTATTAATCATATTAATCAGTTCACAGAGAGCCAAAAAGTAATTATAAAGATCATAGAATCATTAGCACTGTTCATAGAATGCGGCAGTCATGCTCTAGTGGAGAGTCCCTACCCACTCCATTGCTGTCGCTAACAGCATGTGGCTCATGCTTGGCACAGGATACTTGCTCTAGGACATCATCGCTCTTCTGAAAGATGGCTGCCTGCATCTCCATTGCCCTCCACCACAGAGATCATTCAGTGTTCCTCTTTTCACATTACCTCTCAAGATCTTATAAAGTGTGTTTGATTTTAGGTCCTGCTAATATGCTTGTGCTCTGGCTTGCAGAAGTTAGAGACAGGACAATTTCAGTGAGCGCCCTTCATTCTGTGCTCAGCATCTGTGCCCTCCATCCTTTTATTAGTTAAGTATACTTCATCTCCCTAGGACGAGAAGACATCCTCCTCCTGACAGTGTATATGGGATCACCTGTCCCTTTCTACCCTCAGCCACCGATGTATTCACAGTAAACACTGTCCAGTACAGCACTTCTCCCTGGTTTGTTTCTGTTGGGACGGTAGGTTGAAGCTGCCAGGCATGAGCCTGAAGCCAAGGGAGATCACTGTACAGAGAGAATGGCCCGGGAAATAAAATCCATACAGAAAAAGGCAGGACTAAACAGGCCTGGGTGTGGTGGACATGCAGTCCAGCCAACCCCAGGAATTTTAACTGCTTGGACCTCGGACTGTTTTGGTTTGGTTTGATGTCACTTTTTGTGACTTTTCTGATATGTTCAAGTGTCAAAAGTGTGACCTGAATCATTTAAGGACACTTCTGTCTGAAGCCTGGCTGCTGTAGAGATTTGAGGGAAAAGGAGGGAGCAGCTGTTCAGACTCCAAGATCCAGAGGAGGAGGGTCTTGGAGGTCTCTTCGTCCAAGTTCCTCCCTGTGGCACTTCCAGGTCCTACAAGGGGCTGTCAGAGAAACAAGCAGGAGGTAAGCCATTCTCACAGGTGTATCAGCTCGCTTTACACTCCACACAGGAGTTCAGCTTGCTGCTTTATTGAAGCAGTAAAAGGAAATGGGGATGGTCCACACCCAGTTCCACGGACTGATCTGAAGATATCCCCCTTCAAGTCCTTGGAATTTAAACCACAAAGGAAGAGTAACTTGATAAGAATTAATCCTCCCCCCCCTATCCTGCCCAAAAACAAAACCAAGGCATTCTCTGTTACTCTCTGTCTCTGTGTCTCTTTCCCTCCCTCCCCTACCTTCCCTCTCTACTAAAAACCAATAAGGCTAGGGAGCTTATCTGCATAGTTCTGCAAATGTCTCAGAACAAAGCAATATACAGAAGCCAATGTTCACACCCTGTGTAAGATACAGATCTTTCACATCATGGACCATCACGGAGCATGAAGCTATTTTTAGCGTGATGGGGAAATCTCTCTAGCAGAGGAACGAGATATGGTCCTGATGCAGGAAAGGAGCCTAACAAAGAGGAGTGAAGGCTGCATACGTGTGAGTATCTAGCTAAACGTCTAGAAAATGCACATCAACTTCCAGCAGCAGAAAACAGGTCAGCAGTTGCTGGGACCAGGGCAGAGGGAAAGAAGCTTTGCCAAAGGACATAGGCAGCTTTGGGCGGTGACAGAAATATCTGATACTTTGCCTTTACGAGTATGTGTGCATGTACATGTGTGTTTCCAAACACATCCAGTTGTACACTTTAAATATGTAAAGTTTATTGTACATACAGTCTACCTCAAGAAAGCCGTAAAAAAAGAAAAGAATGTTGTACCAAACTAAGCAAATGAAGCATGAAATGAAAAGCAAATTGAGCTGGGAGGTGTATAAGAATGGAAAGGAAGCAGCCGCCATCCCTGGTAATCCCGTAAATGCAGAGAAGCCTCTCACAGAGTCACACTCTGCTCCAGAGGGTAAGATATCTTAGAAGCCCCACATGCTCCCAAGTTCCTCCTTTGCCCGTGTATGGCGGTTCCTGACACCCTCACCAGGGTTATCACTCCTGCAGGGACCCTGGAGACACGGGTATTTAAACTGAGTGTGTGCATCGGATTAGCTCATTAGCTAAAGCCTTGCTTGATTTACACCACTGGCTTCCAACCTTCCCCTCAGGAACCCAAAATTATACCCCAGGGAGATCCTGGGACTCTAAGGTTCAGAGGTAGCTCATATTTTTAAAAGTGATGAGTCTTTCATGTCAATATAATTACTAAAACTCCCAAGTAGCTCTTAAGCTTCGGGCTGCACCTTCTCTTTCCCTGATTTCTCTGTTCCCAAGCCCTCAGCAGTGAAAACAAAGGCCCAGCAGTCCTGAGAGGTGAGAGATGCTTTGGACCCAGCAGAGTGTCGCGGGCAATTACCCAGTTGTTGTCTCCTTTCTCTCCTTTTCCCTTCCCCAGTAATCCATGGCCTTTATTCTACTTTGACTTTTTTTCTTGGTTCCAAAACTCATAGCACTTAAATGACTCCTATAATATTCTCCTTACATCTGCAGGAATGAATGCTACTTTCCAGCTAGGTATTGTGGTTTGTGCCAGCACGCAGGAGGTAGAGGCAAGACAATCAAGGTGGTCAAGGCTTCAACTACATACCAAGGTGGTCAAGGCTTCAACTACATACCAAGTCTTTAGCCAGCCTGAACTACCTGATTCTCTGCCAGACAGAGAGAGACAGAGACAGAGAAGGAGAGACAGAGAGAGACAAAAAGACAGAGACAGACACCAAGATACACATACATACAGAGAGAAACAAAACACTTTCATTTTGACCTTGAACTGCAAACCACTAAGATGATTAAGTAGTACAAAGTGATTCCTTATTTGAGCAGTGTATATGGATCTGAGACACTGGTAGTATACATAGGGCTGGTAAATACAGAGTAAGGAAAAGACAAGCTAGGAGGAAGGGCACCAGGTCCTGGTGAAGCTATGATTGATGGAGAGTGGAGTGTTGGAGGAGGACATATGGGGACATGGTCCACCCTCGAGAGCTGCCACTTGTCTTGTTCTCTCTCCAGTGGCTCTGAAATGTAGCCTTCAGGCTGGGGAGTCCCCTTCTGTGCAAGCTATCCCCTTGGGAGTCTGTATTCGCACATCTTGTTTCCACACAGAAGCAGCAATTCAAATTTAAGTTGGGGGTTTTAACTTAACAATTCGCTAATCTATGCATCTTGAAGGAGGACCAAGTGGAGGCTTCGCTTTGCTCTTTGTGTCTATGTCCTCACACATTCGCACGCACAAGCCTCATTTGTGGAGATGTCTTTGAAATGTATTCACTGGAGATAATTATAGAGGTCTAACACTTCTGCTCTTCAATTAATGCTATAAAATTAATGGTCCTTCATTTTTACATCCTATGCAAATGATGGTGTCATCTCCAACTGTAAGCCTCTCTGCTCACACACTGAATATGATTAGTGTCCCTTTAAGCTGAATTAGAGCATGTGACCTTCTGGGGTATGTCAGGAGCAAAACCTCCGTGCGCTTATTTCCAAGATTTCATTATGAAATGTTCGTAAAAAAGCAGAATTTCAGAGTTGACACCAAAACAGGTTTCAGTGACTGATTTTTCAGGGTTGTGGCCTTAGGAGAGGGCAGACAAGAACTGGAGGACAGCTCATAAATCTACTATTTTCACTCAAATGTAAGCTGTAATAGCCTTTACAGTATGCACATTTCCAAACAAAGGATATACAGATTCCGTTAAGATAATGAAGTGGGTACGTAGGAAATGCAGAGCGATTCAAATATTACAGCCATTAGGTTACCCTTTGCAAACAAACCCAGGGGGTGCATGGTCCAACTGTAGGAGTGTAGCAAAAACGACCAACTCCATGCCTTAGAAAGGAGGAAATTAAGATGTTGTGAGACTTTAATTTCAAGGACTGAGTGCCAGGATCTTGAGACTGTGGCTTCCTAGGGGCCTGTAGGATCTTGCCGGAATTGTTATAGGCACACATCTGTTCCACGAGGTGCGTTTCTCTGTGTTAGGCAGTTTGGATGAGTTGAGAATACTACATAGCTCAAGTGCACTCACACTCATAGTCAATACTCTCACTTGTTTGGAGAGCTTTCTTCAGACGGTGGAGTAGCAGCGGGTGTTTTGAGTCCTTGGGAGAACATTTAAAATGACTGGACGTCGAGGGAAGTGGCAGAGGAGCGTGGAGGAAGAGAGATATAAAGACCCCCAGCCAGGCCTGGGAAGATAGCTCCCTCAGTAATCTGCTTGCCACATGAGCAGGAAGGACCAAGGGCTGTCACTAGGGTCTACATAAAAAGCTGAGCTCACTGGTGTGGCATGTCCCTGTAATCTTAGTACTGGGAAGATGGAGATCCTGGTCTAGCCAGTCGGTAAGCCCCAAGTTCAGTTTAAGATCCTTTCTTTAAAAAGAAGATAGAGAAGGGATTGAGAAAGACCTGATGTCTACTCTACATCTATACACTTGCATAAGCACCAACACATGAACATGTCCAAATCATCTGTCTCCGTCTGTCTCTCTGTCTGCCTCTCTCTCTCTCTCTCTTCCTCTCTCTCTCTCTCTCTCTCTCTCTCTCTCTCTCTCTCTCTCTCTCTCTCTCTCTCTCTCTCTGTCTCACACACACACACACACACACACACACACACACACAACTGTGAACATAACCTGGTTAGGAGAGAGACAAGGGATTATAAGCAGATTCAAGATACTGGGGCCCAGAATTGATCCTCACATTGATGGATTCTGTAGTTCCTGGCAGCCAGGATCATTGGTATTATTGCACATCTTTCTGAAACCAAGTTCAAAAAGAGCATGTCCAGTTAGCCTTTGAGCCATGCCGAATTCGGTGAGGTGCAATTATTCAGAGAATTGGTTTGTTTGTTTGTTTGTTTCTGTTGCAATCGAGAGTTCCTTGGCCTCAGGAATTTGAGAAGCTGAGGAAATTTGTTTTGCCAAAGATTTCTGATCTCTGCTGTAGGTTTGCAGAGGTGGTTTTGAGAGCTGCACACAGGTAAAACTGTGAACTTCTATAATCTGGGTGTGTTGTTTCAACAAGTTATAAAAGCTATTAGGAGTACGGGGCATCCTTTTTCACAAGTCTGATACTATTTTCTGAACAGTGTCAGATGGACCAGGCAAGTTGCATTCTGAGTGCCCTGCTCAGTCAGAGAACAGTCAGGAGCTGGATTGAAAGGAGGGGCTGGTCAGTGTCTACTTGTAAGAAGGTAGAGAAGAGCTCATTCATCAAAACTCATCTGAAGGCAAGTCCTGGATATACCAAGATGGGGAAGATTTTAGCAAGCCATCTGCAGTGTAGAGTGAGACCCAAGACTAAGTTAGAAATTATTCTGAAGGAGACAGAAAAAGAAAGACTGAAAAGAGGGTGTGAGGAAGGGGGTTAGAGAGCATGGAGCCAGAGACCAGTGAGAGGTTAAAGGTTGTGACCCACATGGCAGCCCCCAGGTCATTTAAGTGTATCATTATGTGTGTTCGTGCATGCATGTGCATAGGACACTTGGTGTGAAGATCAGAGGACAACTTTTGGGCGATACCTCTCTCCTTCTACTATTAGTTTTGAGACTAACTCCGGTCCTCAGGTTTGTACAGCAAGTGGCTTTTTCTACCATTTTACTGGCTCTCCTGTTACTAAAAGTGACAAAGATCACAGAAGGCCGAATGGTTGTGACAGTTTGTGAAGGCCACTGAAGGAGCTGGGTTTTGTGTCCAGTTGATGTGTATGAAACAGGCAGTTCTCATAACCACAGGTAGGTGTGGGGACAAAAATGGGGTCCCTCGTCCGCTCGGGAATAGGGGTGCTGGGCAAGGCGTACACGGGGAGTTTGACTGCAAGGATCCCAGGCCGCCCCCAGGCAGGCGTTGGACTGTGAGAAGCCTCGGGATCCCTCTCCGGGGTTGGGAAAGGCGCAGTCCGGGGTCCCGGTGAACCAGCGGAATTGGGCTCCAACTCTCAGGCACCACAGACACTGCTGCAGGTCAGGGATGACAGGTTCTCACTCTCGGACATCCCAGACTCTGCTGTATGTCTCGGAAGAGCTGAGAACGAGCCGAAGGGAAAAGGGCAGGAGGAGAGAGCTCTGGCAGGTTACCACAGAGAGGAGGGAGTCTGGCTTGCTCAGCTCAGCCGGAGGGTTGGGTTGGCTTCTAGTGGCCATGGCTGGAATGCAGGGAGGCCTCCTTGCAGGTTAGACACATGGTTCTTTAGCAGAAGATCTGCTCCGTTCTTCCAGCACGGCAGGTCCAGATGAGAAGAGGCAGGCCAGGGTTTTAAAGTGTCTATTGTAGAAAGGCAGTGTCTTAGTTAGGGTTTCTATTCCTGCACAACATCATGACCAAGAAGCAAGTTGGGGAGGAAAGGGTTTATTTAGCTTACTTCCACATTGCTGTTGATCACCAGAGGAAGTCAGGACGGGAACTCAAACAGGTCAGGAAGCAGGAACTGATGCAGAAGCCATGGAGGGATGTTCCTTACTGGCTTGCTTCCCCTGGCTTGCTCAGCCTGCTCTCTTATAGAACCCAAGACTGGAAGCCCAGGGATGGCACCACCCACAAGGGGCCCTACCCCCTTGATCACTAATTGAGAAAATGCCCCACAGCTGGGTCTCATGGAGGCACTTCCCCAAGTGAAACTCCCTTCTCTGTGATAACTCCAGCCTGTGTCAAGTTGACACACAAAATGAGCCAGTACAGGCAGAGAAAGGGAGAGAGTGGGGAAAGAGAGGCCGGCCATGGCCACATAGAGGAAGAGGGAAAGGGAAGGCAGAGAAGGGGAGCAAGAGGGCAAGAAAGTAGCAAGAGAGTAAGGAGGGGGGGCAAGCAGCTCCTTTTATAGTGGGCGGGCCATCCTCGCTGTTACCAGGTAACTGTGGGGAGGAGCATACCTAGCTGTTGCCAGGTAACTGTGGGGGTGGAGTCCGGAAAGAATCGTGCAGCTGGGGCCTCTTGTCAGGAACCTAGTGTCTGGGAGCCTGTGGCAAACTTCCTTCCGTCCCTTGAAGATTAATCTGCTGGGTCTCCGGGGTTTAAACGTAGCTGTAGCTCGACCAGAAAACAGGCTGCGTTTCAAGGTCCCACACACAGGTGTATGGAGTCCACGAGGAAACTGATCCTGGAAGACTCAAAGAAAGGATGGGGACTTTGAGCGGCAGTGGAGCTGGCTTTGAGACAAGTTATCATAAAGATGGGTGGGGAGGGCAGTTAAAACCCAGGCCATGTGTGCATAAACTGAGTCACAGGAATACAAGTTCATTACTTGTGTATTTTGTATTAGAAATGTTACCTACGATGAGAGGAAACATTTTAGACTCTACCACGATGACACAGAAATGGTGAAGCTAGAGAAAAAGCTAGTTTAATTCTCTCTGTGGTAGGGCTGGCTACTCACCAGGTCAATGTGCAGCCATCAAGTCTAAAAAATATGCAATTCTACCCAGGCCCACTTTTAGAAGGTGAATTTATCTTGATGGTTGGGACCATTCCCCAGTCAACAAACAAATAAAACCCCAATCTTAGAGGACAAGATATTTTGATGACTCTGGAAAATACCATTTTCCCACAACAAAGTGTCTACTAACAACCAACTGCAATAACAATCTTGTCAAGACGCCTGCTTTGTGCAATCAATTATAATTTTTTTGAGATGAGGAAAATTTGAATTGGGATTAAAGTGTGAAATTAGTACTCATTTTTAAGGCACTGGAATGGCACTCTTGTCATATAAGATAGCGTTTGTGTTTTAATAGTCTCCTAATTAAATATTTATATTGAAGAGGATTGGAATAACATGATGAAGTCACCAGGATTTGTGTTAAAAAAAAAAAAAGAAAAGAAAAAAATCAAGAAGAAGGATGGATGGAACAGGAGGCTGAGAATCACAGTTGTTGAATCCAGCCCAGGAACATAGGCAGCCAGCTGTACTTTAGTCTCTCCATTGAAAGCATGCCTGAAGCTTTCAACTGCAGTTTAAAAAACAGCTCAGCCAAAATAAAACTAGATTCTTAGCATTTGCAGTGCCCAAAACATCTCTAGGTGGAGAGCTCTCATCTTCTGTTAACTCTTCCTTCAAGCTAATACATAAGAGACAGCCTACATCCATGTACCATGGATACATCACCTGCTCTTTCTGACATATCAAGCAGCCTCAGCCAAGTGATGGCCAAAGTGTGTCCTCTGCACTCATGTTAAAGACCCAACCCCAGTGCCTCAGAACCTGTGTCTGTAAAAATAGAACCAAGGTAAAAGGGGCTTATATGGGCAGCTATGAAGCTAGCTGTCTGGGAAGATAGCGTTTTTTTTCCGGGGAAGGTGATTAGGTTAGATTGAGACAGTGGGTAGACTTTAGCCTGAGATAGTGGATGTCTTTGTGATAAACAGAAACACCAGGGCACATAGACAGCAACCACAGAGACAGCTAGAGGTGACTATCCACTGGCCAGGCCCTGAGACTTCAGAGGAGACCAGTACCTCCAGCACCTTGGTCACAGACTTCAGCCTTCAAAGCTGAAAGATGGAAGTTTGTTTGAACCTTTAGCCTGTGGCCAAGGCACACTGGTGCAGGAGGGAATGGAGGTGGGGGTCCTGCATTCATTCGCTGCTGGAGGGCATCCCAAGCTGTTCTCCCTTTTCCCAACAAGCACTTTGCTCCTTGCTAGGATCCCCCCTTGCTCTCTTTGTTTCTGAAGTACCGGGAGTAGAACCAACCGTGGCTCTGGTTGTCTTGCATCAGCCAAATCACTGCCTGAGCCCTGGATTGTAACTTTCCTGAAGTCATGCTGGTCCTTTCAGTGTGTCTCCTTCCAGAACTTTCCATATCTGGTTCAGACACAAATTACCCATGGGAGATTATAGAAATTTAAAAATAAATAAATAAACTTCTTGAGGGATTACAATACAATAGTAGTCTATAATTCGACTTTCATTGCTACTGAAAGAAAACGGTGCCCCAATACGTAAAGCGTTTATTATATCTTAGAAGAAAGCTCTTATTTCTGGTTCAGAGATTCAACATGGCATTTATAATTATATTCTGGAGTCAACATTGTTAAAAATTTGGGCTTTCATCATGCTAAAAAGTGATTTTTTAAAAAAAATATATAATTACCTACTAATTCTTCCCAAATGGTGTGACTTGCCTTTTTTTTTTTGAATCATAACTCATCTTAAACAATCTATTTTTTTTTCTTTTTAGAGGAAGTCTAAAATAACACTTTGGGTGGCTGGGCCTTGGCACAGCTAAACCCTGGAACATCGAACTGAAGTCATAACAATGGCTAATATTTTAATATAATGAAAAATTATCATTAACTTTTCTCGACAGGAAGGAAATGAATTTTCCTCATTGTACACATTCTGAGAAAAATGAGGCTAAGACTATTTCAAAGGATGTTCTACCTAATTCGAAATGGGCTTTAAGTGCCATCCTGACAATAGCCCCAGAGTCTGGTGTCAGCAAACTGAACAAATAGAGCTACTGAGGAGAGAATGGGGCTGGGTGCCTCTCCAAAACATATGCAGATGAATTTGAGATTTCAGAGGACGGTTAATCCTATGCAGCAGTCAAGTGCCTTCCCAGGGGTCTGTCTCAGATCTCAGGTAAATCGCTATCTTTATCACATTCCTTCCCCCCTGACTCAGAGCGAATATCCTATTAAGCCTTCATAAGCCCTTTTCAACTTAAAATGGGACATAGTAATATTAAAAATGTGCATTTATTAAATATTCTATGAAAGTCACAAAAATCTTCAAAATATTTTCCTTAGACACCTGGGACAAGAGCTGAGCTTCAGAAGTCACGGGTTCTCAAAAGTTTTCTTTGCTACAATTTCAATTACAGCCCCTCCCACCCCTCAGCGAGTCTGCTGTGCTTCACTTTTTCTAGTTACCTCCATTTTGTTTTTTCCCCCCTCTGCTACTATATTCTTCTGTTATCAAAATATAAACAGCTGTATAAAAGACACACACTCCAGGACTCACTCCCTTCCAAACACTAGCTGCCACATCAAACTGAAAGGGGACCAGAGACCAGACTCATTTCAGTGATCAAACACCAGTTAGGGAAACACAAGAAAGCAGGCCAGTATTTAAGCAATCGAGGTGGAGTGGCAGCCAACTCTACTTCCTTTCCTTTCTGTTGGATCATCTATGGAACTCGTGGCCATGGCCGCCACATTATGAGAGTCCCTTGGTCTCTATTTGGACTCACTATAGCCGGTAACTATTACTGTAATGGGCATAGTACTGTGTTCCTTCTGCCTGCATCAAAGAGCAGGTCATGCTTCATAGATTTGCAGAAAGTTACCCTTCCTCTCCCCCACCCCCAATTCCACATCAACACACACACATGGACACACACAAAATGAAGCTACTTTGCACACTAGCCTTATGGGACTGAATGTGTCCCTCTCACTCAAGTTGTACTGACTGGCCATCTCCAGCAGCAACATTTTGGTGTCACAGAGCTGAGTGTCATTTGTAGCCGGTAAGGCTAACTGCAATTTGCATCATTGATTAGAACTTTGTCACAGATCAAGGTTCGGTCCACCTCCCTTACCCGGTTCTCTGATGAAGCTCTGGGGAGGGAATTTCTGCCTGACCAACTCCTTGTGACAATGGCAAAGACTGAGATGGGACCACCCTCCCCTGGGGAGAAAAAGACAATCTGTAATGCAGCAGCACTCATGAGCCTTATTCTTGCCTTCCTATCAACTGTGTGATGGCGTCTGTGCTTGGCTTTCCTCTGCCCTGGGGTACTACAGTCTGGAAACAGAGCAATGTTTGTGCCCACATAATGTCCTGTGATTAAAAGAAAAACAAAAAAAAAAAAATTAAACACTACCTCTCAAATAGCCAAAACAAACAAACAAAAGTCTAAGCTTTGAGAAATGGAATCCAGGCTTATATCTTGAACATTAGGATTCTGGTGGAGCCTGTACAAAATGATTGCTCATGAAATCAACTTAATTTACCATAAATCCTGCCCTCTCTCCCCATCCTCCTCTCTATCATCAAGATCTTTAGCTTCATGATAAGAGGCAAAATTGGGTCAGAGTTGGAGAAGATTGAGAATAGAAAAGCCGATAAAATTAAAAATGTAAATGTCTTCACATTCTTTCTTCCTCCCCAGTACGTAAACTCTTTCGCTACACACATGAAGCAGGTCAACAGTTCTTACAGCTTCCTCTCTGAAACGAGGTCAGTATCCCACACTGGACTGCCTCTCTCTCTCTCTCTCTCTCTCTCTCTCTCTCTCTCTCTCTCTCTCTCTCTCTCTCTCTCTCTCTCTCTCTCTCTCTCTGTGTGTGTGTGTGTCTGGCTCTCTCTTTCTCCCTCCCTCCTCCCTCCCTCCCTCTCCCTCCTGTCTCTCCCACACTTTTCTCCATAGTGTAGTAAATATGGAGACACAAAGAAGTAGGAAATACTAAAAGGAAGACTAGGCAGGAGACAGTGCAGGTGATGGACAGCGCTGAAGGAGACAGCGGAAATCCTTGGCCTTGCAAAGCTTGAGCGCCTGTCCAGGAAATCATTGGCAAACTGCGCCAACTCCCACGCGGCAGCACAGCGCTGCTGACTCGCAGTCATGAGAACAAGAGGGACAAACCCAACATGCTGGCTGCTGCTGCTCATTCGCTCTTCACTTCCGCTCACAGAGCGTCCTGGCAGGCATCCACAGTGCCATATGCTTTCGGGAGGTGAGGATGCTGAAAGTGGTGGCTGTGGGGAATTAAGCCTTATTGCTTCATAAGATTCCTGGTGGTAGAACTATTCTGAACAAGGACGCGTCCGTCCCCATAGGTGTGCTCCAAGAATCACAGAGTAAGAAGGGACTTCAGAGAGAGCCTTACACAGTTGGGCAATGGGAGCCCAGAGAGGCAAGGAAGGCTCCTCGCCCAATGTCCTGTATAATTGAATCTGCAACTCCTAACTATTTTTGAGTCTTAGGCTCCAGGCTTCAACTTGTGACTTTTAAGCGTGATCTTCTGAGTGATGATTAATCTAGGATGTTTCTGTTGTTGTTTTCTTAATGTCAAAGAATATCAAAAGGAAAGGAAGGAAGGAAGGAAGGAATAAAGAAGTAAAGGAAGAAAGAAAGGAAGGAAGGGAAGGAGGAAGGAAGGGAAAGAAGAAGGGAGGGAAGAAGGGAGGGAGGAAGGAGCTTTGGGTAAAAATAAGTTTCTAGTCAACACTGACAAAGGTACAGGTTTTGGACCTCGGTTTCCTAATCTATAAACTAGCACTAGTCATCACCATCACTATACTAGCTGGTTTTGTGTCAACTTGACACAGCTGGAGTTAAATCACAGAGAAGGGAGCTCCAGGTGAGGAAATGCCTCCATGAGATCCAGCCATAAGGCGTTTTCTTGATTAGTGATCAAGGGTAGGAGAGCCCATTGTGGGTGGTGTCATCCCTGGGCTGGAGGTCTTAGGTTCTATAAGAAAGCAAGCTGAGCAAGCCAGTAAGTAACATCCTTCCATGGTCTATGCATCATCAGCTCCTGCTTCCTGACCTGCTTGAGTTCCAGTCCTGACTTCCTTTGGTGATGAACAGCAATGTGGAAATGTAAGCTGAATAAACCCTTTCCTCCCCAACTTGTTTCTTGGTCATGATGTTTTGTGCAGGAATACAAACCCTGACTAAGACAGCCACTACTCACATCTTACAGAGAATACATGCACCAAACATACCCGATCCATAGTAACTACAAGAGAAAAAAAAAGCCCACCAGAATCTCAGAGCAAGCTCCGTGTTTAAGAAGCTATTGGTGGGTTTGAGTGAGACCTGGGTCCTTCTGGCAAAGCATCCTGCCTTACTGAGATTCACTCAGCGGCTCTTAGCCCCAGAGACTGAAATACTCAGACTGAGACCGCTCGTGTGTGGACACACGTGTGCTCAAATCACAGTGTAATGAATTGGCTTCCCAAAGTTATCTAAGAAAGTCAGTTTCTAAGGTGGTGTTTGTTACAGGCCCCCAACTCCATAATGAGAGTCCCTTTCAGGCCTTGGAGCCTAGCATGTAAGCAGCACCACCTGCCACAACAAAAACAAAGGTCTAACCCACTAAGTCCATGGTTTGGGGAAAGTTCCTAATTGTATTAACCTTGCTTTTTGGCTTTTGCAGTTCTATTTCTGGCTGTTTTTTTTAGTAACTGTACTGTGTCGACACAAAGTGTGGGTTTTGCACTTTAAAGCTCACCCTGAGAAAGGGTTAGGACTTCACACAGGTCCCAAACACCCAGAGTAGTTTATCTAACAGAGATTTTCTATAGGCTTGAACCTGTAGAAGGATCCTTCTTCTACAGGTTCAAGGAACCTGTGTCCGAAGGATCTTCTCTGGTGAAACCTCACGATGTTTTCAAGGGAGGAAATGACTGTGTAACAAATACTAGAGTCGTAAGCCGGGCGTGGTGGCGCACGCCTTTAATCCCAGCACTTGGGAGGCAGAGGCAGGTGGAT